>NC_067400.1:275239898-275574898 GCF_016432865.1 Antechinus flavipes
TGAGCAAATCACTTAATATATGCCTACCTCATTTTTTTCAATTGTAAAATGCAGATGAATAGCATTTAAATTCCAGCCTTGTAATAGAGATAAAATCAGATTATATTTGTTAAGCTCTTAACACAATCCTAGCACACAGCCGGCAGTTAATAAATGCTTATTTCCTTCCTTAAAGATGTTTTGATCTGAGCGAATCTAAACAGTACAGGTGTATCTTTAATTAGCCTCCTTGTTACACAGAGGTTGGTTTATCATTATCTAAGCAAGTGGATGTCTAACAGAAAGGAGAAACTTAACCTGTTGGAATAGGGAAGGTTGGGTTTGGGGATACATGGTGATATGGAAGAAAGGCTGCTGAATTTAGACTCATCAGACTTCATTTACAGTCTCTCCTCTGTCCTGTACAAACTGTGCCACACTGAACAAGTTGCTTCACTTCTCTCATTCTTAGTTTCTCCATATTTAATAAAAGAATCAACTAGATGATCCCTGAGGTCCTTTTTACCTCAAACATTAGATATCTTATAAATGTAACTCTGGTTCACATTTGGATAGGAATCCCATCTCCTTTCCTAGTCAAGACTCAATCAGTTCATAGTATAAAAGTTGATAGTCTGTGTTATCAGGAATCAAGAGATAAGAATGTGTGGAATATTTGGTTTGAATTGAAAGCTTGAGTTTTTGACTGATCAGCACATGCTATAACAAATGAGTATGTCAATAACTGACAGGGCTATGAATAGGAATATTAACTCTTTGTGGAGTTTAAACACTAAATTAATAACATTGAAATATAAACAAGATATTAGAAAAATATTTTGTGACAAAATATGTCATTAAAAAAGTATCAACATTCCACAGGATTAGCTATATGTGACAAGAGAGAGAGACAGAGACAAAGAGACAGAGAGAGACACACAGAGAGTGAGCATATGTATTATGGACATATATGTCTAATTTCAAATTTCACATATAGTGTGTATATCTACATATTTTATGATATGCATATATATCAGTATAAAAATGAAACATATAGCAAAAACATAAACACGAGGTTAGAAAAATATTTTGTGACAAAATATTTGTCATTTTAAAAAATCCCATAGGGACAGCTATATGTGACAAGAAATATATAGAGAGAAACAGAGAGAGAGAGGGAGGGAGGAAAAGAGACAGAGAAGAAAAGAAGGAGAGAAAGAAAGAGGGAGAGAGCACATATGTGTGCACATACACAAACATATTATGTGCATTTATATAAATTCAAATTTCACATATAGTATGTGTATCTACATATTTTATGATATGCATGTATATTAATATAAATATAAAAGATATAGTATAAACATTTAAATGGATTATATGTGATTTGTAATACTTTATATACCCATAATGTACATTTCAGTCTTCATTTACTTATAAGCTTTTAAATGTAAAGGACTTTACAAGTTACTAAGCAATGTTGGCAATAATAAAACCTCATTGATACTTCATTTCTTTTCTGGAAATTTTATTTTACTTTATTTCATCATATACATTTTTTTTTCAAAAAATATATTTTCTACCCATCTTTAAAACATTTTTCATAAGAAAATCAGTCATCAGTTGGGAGGAGAAAAGATGATATTAAGGTTTTAGAGAAGTGTGATCATGATGGACTGAACACTAAAGTATATAAAACAATGAATCATTATCATCTGGTGATCTATCCACTTTTGCTGCTTTACTGAGTGACATGATTTATGTTCCAAGAATTGAAATCACCTTTGGCTATATACATAGAAGATATGTTAGCATGTCACATCATTTAAAGCAATTTGATATGAATAAATTTGCACATTCAATAGGTTTTATGTTAATACTTAAAATGCATTTTAATATGTACTATTCACAATCCTGAGCAGGCAGCTGTCCCATTCATATAAAATTGAGGATACTGTCAAGTCTTTTTAACCTAAATCAGTATGTGGAGAACTGAAATAGAATAAAGGCTCCATGCTATTTGGCTGGATGGCAATTTTTCCTAGTGAAGCATTCTCAATTTCTCCCCTGCTATGAGGAAACACTTCTTTCCTTTGATGGATAGAAAGAAAACATTTTGTAGAAAAGGAGTTTAGTATGAAATTTCTTCTTTTTATGTCTTACTACTTGAAAGGTACCTGTCATAGTGATTTAGATTCATAGAATCAGTGAAAGAAAAAAAAAGTTTAATACCAAGGGTTAGTTTTAGGCTAACTTTATATACCAATGAAGAAAGATTAGAAATTGGCTCCCATTTTCTTCTCAGAAGGCATCTTTTCCCCACATTCCATTACACTGATGATTAAATTTCTCTTATCAAAATTTTTGCACCTGAGAGACACCACTTCAATAATGATTGGCAGCTTTCAGAAGGAAAGAAAATTCAATCTATATTATAAAGGAAATGCAACATAGGAACATTTATCAGACATTTTTCATTAGGCTGTTGGCAAGATAGTGGAGTGAAGTATTAAAGTATTAATTCAGATTTCATATCCCGACACAGCTATTAAGTAGTAGAATTCTAAAATGGAAGGAAATCATATATATATATATATATATATATATATATATATTTATATATATATATATATATATATATATATACATATATATATACACACACACATATATATGTATGTATATACATATACATATATATAAGTATGGCAACTATTATCATTTTGCAATAGCATTATGAATATTGTATAAGAAAACTCATCAAAAAGTCACAAAATCCTACTGTAACATCATTTGGTCGCTCACTCATTTCTTACATTAATTCTTGGGAAGTAAAGGTCCCACTTCTAGGTAATTAATGGCCTCTCCTACCATAATTTCATTTCACTTCATTTCATTTTTTTTTGATAGAAACAATTAATGATACTAAGCATATATTAAATCATATACACTTTAAGTATATGTGTCCATGTAGGTACATAGTTCTACACACACATTTATAGGTGTGTGTGTGTGTGTGTGTGTGTGTGTATGCCTATGTATGTGTCTCTGTGTGTGTGCCTATGTGTGTGTCTGTGTGTATATAGTTCAGAATATACTCAAGGCTAAGGCTAAAAATGCATGTATTATATAAGTACTTCCATCATTCATTTCCTGCAAAAGTCAACTGTCTACCGCTAATATAAATCAAATATAGTCTAAGAGTATTCATTCTGTATTTCATCCAAAAGTCAGTTATGTGACAATCAATTTTTTTCTATTCATATCTCTAAGATGGTACCTGTCACCATTCAAAAAAGGAGATGAATTCCATTTTGCTGGGAAATATATTGAAAATAACACAATATGTTTTTTAAAGGCTCTTCAAATAAAAATAATTTATGGCTAGAGAAAATACTAAAGACTTAAGGCAGGTGGTAGACATCCCAAACTCAATGGCTTTTACATGAAAACAACAACATATTTTATAAGAAAATGAGAAAAAACTCTGCATAAACAGATATTAAATAATTTTTACCCCAAATAGCCTTTACAAATTTTGTACATATCAACTAAAGAGAAAGTGATGGCAACAGTAGAATATTCTTACACTTTAAAAAAATTATTACTGTGCTTTTAAAAAATACTTTAAAAATAATGTGTTTTATTTTTCCACAGAATTACAAACAGTATGAACTTCAAGACCCTACAATATGAGGAAAAAGTGGCAATGTATTTTAATTTTTCACATTTTGAAGATTCTGTATTTTAAATACAATTGTGAAATGTTTCATTTCCATTCCTTTAGCATTTTTGAAAAGGGCCAAATTTCCCCAAATCTTCATTTTGCAATCCATTCTGTACCATTTTTCTTTTATGGGAACAATTTCCCTTTAAGTTTAGTATTAAGTATGCAAGTAAATCTGCATATTTATTTTACAAATGACATATGAAAACAATAATGATGATGTGTCACATTTGTTTTAGGTTGAGCATTTACAGAGTTCTTTAACAAATATTAAGTTACTTGATCCTCCTGCTATTAATGTAAGAAGAACATGATAGATATTAATATCATTATTTTCCAGATGATGAAATTGAGGTCCAGAGAAATTAAGGGATTGATTCATTCAGCTAAACTATCATTTGGTTGGGCAAAAACCAGGTTTTTCTTTTGACTCTTACTCCAGTGCTACATTAACTGTATCAGGTTGACTTTATATATCATACCTGACTTAATTTCATAGTTATTGTATTTCAGATGATAGAATCTTTAGTCATTTACAGTGACTAATATATCAGATCATTAAGTAACAAAGTACATATCAAAGAAAAACTACTTGCTATTCTCCTAGATTAACATAAAAATAAGAGTAGTCTGTACTTAGAAAATATGCTTCATGATGGAACTAAATGATCCACAAAAGGTAAATATTTTTTCATGTTTTCAAAAGTTTCTGCGAGTAAATACACTGTAATTTTCTATTTGTGGTATATCCCAAAATTCCCTACAGAAGTGGAACTGTAACATTTTAATATTTTCAAATTGATTTCAAATATAAATTGTTTTTATTCCAGAAGCATTCACAATTCCCTCCTCTTTCTCACTTGATCAAATCAAACTTCCAGATTACATAAAATATATCTTCAATAAGCAATAAAAATCAAAGATTAATTTATGAACTTACCTGTCACAGTGAGTTCAGTGGTTCTTCTAACAACAAAGCCTCCATACTTTAATTCACATGTATAATTTCCAATATCATCTTCTCTAACCTCTCTTATAAGCAGAATATTTCTTTTGAACACAATACTTGGCCTCCATGCTTTTGTCCTGCATTCCTGTGTAAAGAAAAATATGTCACAAATATCTATTTTGTTTTAAATTACTCAAATAGAAAAGATTTTGATATTACATATAAAACTTTGTAAGGAGGTTTTAATATCTTTTCTGTTATCCCTTAATATATAAATACCTAGAGATGATTGTATTTTTTATTAAAATGTTTTATCAGAAAATTAATCAATTCCACTAGTACACTGGGGAATGCCATATCCTGTGAACACTTATATTTTATATGTGTAATATATTGTAGCTTAATAAGTTTACTTTCATAATTTTTAGTCTATCAAATTTTAATTTCCTCATGGTGCATAAGAATTTATGTTTTGGAGAAGATTTATCTCATTTTTCAAGCCAGATTCCCAAACAAAAAGCTAAATATACTTTTCAGAGATAATAAATAACATCTTTTTTTCCAGATTTTTCAAATACAAATTTTGGAGATCACCAATTTAATTTAAATGGTTATTTACTTTGCATTTGGAGGGTGGGGAATATATCCAATTATTTCAGTCAAAGATGTGTATTTTTTCCCCTTTACTCTTAATAAATTTATAAAATAATTTTTTTCAGAAAATTCAGATTTAGTTTCTATGCAGAATATAATGATTTGCATAATGGCCCCTTTGAGTCATTGTTATCAGGTAAAAAAAATACACATACAATATAATATAAAATGTCATTCATATTATGCTTATAAACACATTAGGCACTACATCCATTTGTATATAATGTGTATAATGCATATTGAGTTCAGCAGGCTAATTCTTTTGCTCTATAGTGCCAGTATGACATTCTGCTGCTTAGTTTTTCTTAGATTTCCAAGTGGTTTTATTGAAACAACAACATGCTCTATTCAATTACAATTCTCTGATTTACAGAATTTTCCTATAATTCTTAGGTTGTGCATTCTCTTATTATCCACTTAGAATATATAATCTATGGTGCAATGACTGTAGTATTATAACTAAAGGCATAAAGTCCTAAAATCTAAAACTATACTTCTTATACAAAAGTTATAGTCTTACTCTTCTAATCTTATTGTTGTGATGCTCTATAACCAAAAAGACCAAATCAAGACCTGTAATCAATTAATACTGAATGAAGATTTAGTTTATCTTCTAAATAGTAATGGTCAATTCTCTCTGAAGCAATGAGCTAAGTAAGGTACATAGCCAAGGAAGCAAAAATTTTAAATCACACTATTTCTATCATTTTCTTTATTAAAGGTGACACGTGACATTTATTGTGCTTTAAAGTGTATTTAATTTATATATAATATAATTATGTATATGATTCTATATTATGTGTATATAGAATCATATATCATGTGTATATAGAATCTCTATATATAAAGAATGGCCCAGTAATTATTAATATTATTACGCTGTGAAGAGAAATCTCTACAGAATAATAGTGAAATAATGACTAACTGTCCCTGCAAAAAATATGACAGGTAAGGCAGAAGGAAGATAACTTTAACAGGAATATGCCTATTTTAATTTAGAAGGAGTTTATCTACAAAGGAATCAATACTTGTTTTAATGAGTGCAGTTATTGTGCATGTGCATGTGTATGTGTGAGAGAGAAAAAGAGAGAGAAAATGAAAATTTATTAAATATAGAATGAAAATATAACTTCAGACATGAATGTAATGAATGCCTAAGTAATTATAGAATATAATTGAAGGAATTGGAGATTTCCTCCCATACACAGAAAAAGAGAAGAGGACTTGGGAAAGGACATAATCGTTTGAGTACTTGAAGGACCACTACATGGAAAAGAGATTAACTTGTTCTAGTTGGTCTCAGATTGCAGATATAAGCAATGAGAACAAGTTGTAGAAAATCAGTTGTAGAGTTAATACAAAGAAAGGAAAACACTTTCTAACAATTAAAGAGGTATGTAAGAGGAAAATATATTGCCTTTGTTTATAACAACTCCTTTAATTACAAGTCTTTAAGCAAAAATACTTTAATCACTCACAAGTCTTAATGAGATTCTTGTCTAGGTTAGGACTATATAGGTAGGACTATATAGACCACGAAGTTTGTTTTATGTCTAAATGTTATTATTTTTGTGGTGCACCCATTTCTTATACCCCCAGCTCAAAGTTTTCTTTCCTTCTACATGTTTTCCTAGTGTACTTTGCTGGAAGCACTTTTCTCCTATCAAATTCTACCTACGATTATAATTATCAGTATTTATCATCTTCTGGGGCCTGAGACTGTGTCTTGCCTGAACCACAAATATAATACATGAACATTGAATTGAATTACGTCTAGTTCAGTTAACTATTTTGAAAGGAAACTGTTGTTAAAAGGATAAATGACTCTCGAAATTCAAGAAACCATTGAGAAAATTCTCTAGAAAATGCTGAAAGAGACAAAAATAATGACCAACTCAAGTAAATGAGGCTAATAATATTAATCTATGATTTGCTAGCCTGAGCATTTCATACTCATTTCACTTTTTTAATTACTTAAAGTTACTGGTTTATAAAGCATAAGTTTAGCTCACAGTTTAATTTATTCATAAACTCTATATATTCCCCTTTAATGATATTTTCTCTCTATTTCTGCTTCCATTCATAAAAATTCTGAAATGGCCTAAATAGTGAGCCAAAGAACTCTAAATATCCAGCTGATATGGATGCAAAACTGAATATGATACAATATGCTTGGATAGACTCACACAAGTTTAGATAAAAATGATTGAAAACTCTAGAATAAAAGTCAGTTCATGGATTCAGAAGGGCAAGGAGACAATAGTATCTTAAAATTAGATTTTCAGTAAATCAACCTTGAGAGGCAGAACTAAGATAACTGAGTAGAGAAAGTTCTCAGCTAAGCCTTCCCCACTTTTCCATACCAAGAACTTTCAAATATTTTCAGAGTAACAGCCAACAAAAGATCAGAGAAAGACATTCTAAAAGCCCAAGAGAACTAAGAAGTTTGGTAAGAAAGATCAGTGACATGGGGGTGAAAACCAACCCAGAGCTCACTATGATGAAATATTAGTGGTGGTACTAGGTGGCAGCAGCAGAAACAGCAGTTTGGGGAGCTTAAAGGCCAGAAAGAGTAAGGGAACCCAGCAACTGGTTAGAAAGAAACTACACGGGATCCCTGTGCTAGCACTGAATTCAGGACCAGAAACTCTTTGGCATCTCCATAGCTAATACTGACTTCTGGATCATAGTCAGATAAGTAGTGGAATCCCTGAAAGACAGTATCATTTTTGCACCAAGGGATCAGGGACCCTGAGAAAAATCAATTGCAATCCCCCAAAATCAGTCGTCCTTCCTGGATAAAGAACAGAGTACAAACCAGGAGAACAGTGACTCTCATCTCTCTGCAAATTATACCAACTTGGGAAGCACCAAAAAACTTCAAAACTCTCATAATATGAGACAATGCCAAAAGTAATAAGGAAAAAAAAAGATGAGACATGTCAGAAATAAAGCACAACATTAACATAAATTTCCAAATCAAGAAGTAAGATGAAAAAATATCAGGGGGAAAAAGACCTGGCCAGAAAAAGGTGCTGTGGTAAGAGGGAATATTAAGAAACAAATTTTGAAGAAGATAATAAAGTCCAAAAAGTAAGACCAGTGCCCCCAAAGAAAAATGTGATGGATACAAGCTGAACAAGAATTCCTGAAAGAGTAAAATAAGAAATTTCAAAATCATGGTAAGAGAAAAAATAGGCAAAGAACTAAAAGTAGACCAAAAAAAATAAAGACATTTAACAAATAGTAAGAGAGACTCACAAAAACAAAGATCATAGCTTAAACAAGAAACTTGGCTTAGTTAAAAAAAAGATGTATGGAAACTTACTGATGAAAGAACACATTAAAAATAGGGTTGGTGAAGTGGGAAAAAAGTTACCAAAATTGACTGAAGAAAATAATTCCTTAAAAATTAGAATTTGTGAAATAAAAACTAACAACTCTATGAATCTTTAAACAAAATAATACAATAAAGTCAGAAGAACAAATGAAGAAAAAAAGTGAAATATGTCACTGAAAAAAATAACTGACCTGGAAAATAGAACAAAGAAAATTGGATATGATGAATCTCTTAGGAAACTGAACAGGAATAAAAAGACTTGTATATGCTACCTTCCCAAAAATTGACCATGTATTAAAACATAAAATCTTATAAAGAAATGCAGAAAAGCAGGAATATTTTCTCACCAAAATTACACATTTAAAATGAGTATGGAAGCATAGATTAAAAGTAAATAAAAATTAAATAATCTAAATATAAATAATGGCTAGGTCAAAGAACAACAACCAATTATTTCATTAAAGAGAAAGACAATAATGAGACCACATTCCAAAATCTTTGGTAATCAATGAAAGCAATACTTTGGAGTAAACTGTATGTATGGACATTAACATAAGAGATAGAGAACAGAGCAAGTATTTGGACTTGCAACTAAAAATAAACAAATTAGTATTCCCCAATTAAATACTAAATGGAAAGTCTGAAAATCAAAAGACAAATTAATAAAAATAACTATAAGAAAACATTGAATTAAGAAATAAAACTAAAAAATACTTTTATGGAAAAAAGTAATAAAGTAGACAAACCATTGGTTCATTTGATTTTTTTTAAATGAAAGAAAACCAAATTAGTATTATCAAAAATGAAGAGTAAATGCACCACCAATGAAGATGAAATTAAAGCAATTATTAGAAGTCATTTTGCTCATTTATATGCTAATTGGCAATCTAAGCAAAATATATGAATATTTTTACGAATACACACACACACACATATTTATACATAGAAGAAGAGAATATGAAAGAGAATATAAAAATAAGCCTATGTCAGAAAAAAATGAAGGATCCATCAATGAGCTCCCCCTCAAAAGAAGCCTAGATGAATATACAAGTGAATTCTACCAAACATTTCAGGAACAGTAAATCCCAAACTAAATAATTTTTTAAATAAGAAAAGGAGTCAGAAGATTTATTTTGTGATACAAAAATGCTTTTGTTACCTAAACCAGGGAGAACAACTATAGAGAAAGAAAACTTTATACCAATTTTGATAAAAAATGATGAGACAATTTTATTTTTAAATTTTAACAGTATTTTATTTTTTGCCAATTGCATGTAAAAGTGATTTTAGTATTCATTTTTATATAAAATGTTGAGTTCCTAATTTCTTCCTCCCTTCCTTAATCTCCCTAAAACTGCAAGTAATTTGATATAGGTTATATATGTGATGAAAAATTTTTAAATAATATATTATTCAGGATATTACAATAACATATTCCAAAGATTTACTCTATAACCATATGAGATTTATGCCAAGAAACCAGGATTGTTTCTCATCAGAAAAACTGTCAGCATCATTGATCATAACAATAACAAAAATCCTGTGATTATCTCAATAGATGCAGAAGAAATCTTTGACAAATATACCTTTCATTCTTATTAAAAACACTACAAAGCACAGTAATCAGATTCTTTCTTAAAATGATAAAGGAGTATCTACATAAAATAAGTAGCAAGCTTTTTCTGTAGTGGGGTAAACTTAAAGGTTTCCCAATAACATCAGGAGTAAAGCAAAAATATCTATTCATTATTATTATTCAACACACCTTAGAGGAATTACTATCTATAACAATAAGAAAATTTAAAAAAAAAGAATTGAAGGAATTAAAGCAATCAGGGAGAAAACAAAACTAATTCTTTGAAGATGACATGATGACATAATGAGAAAAGTCTAGAGAATCATTACCAACAACAAAGACTACTCAAAACAATAACTTCAGCAAAGTTGCAGTATATCAAAATAAATGCATGTATATTATCAGAATTTCTATATGCTACCAAGCCTTTGAATAAGATAGAAAAAGAAATTCTATTCAAAATAGCTTCAGACAATATAAAATACTTGGGATTCTATCTGCTAAAACAAACCCAGGGATTATATGAACATAGTTAGAAAATACTTTTCATACAAATAATATCAGATCTAAACCACTGGAAAATATCAATTCCTTATGGGTAGGTCATGTCAATATAATAAAAATGCTGCTAAGTGTCTAGCCCCAGGGCAGTCGTTATCTCACACAGCTGAGGTTCTTTGAAAGGCACTTTCCCAGCCTGGCCCTGCAGGCCTGAGTTACTTTCAGGTGGGGAACTCTTTCCCAGAGCACTCCAGTACCTCACTGCTTTTTGTAGCCCGTTAGCAGGACAGCTACCCCATCCATATACCTTTCACTGCTCTGCAGAGGAAGCTAGTAACCTCCTGGCTCTGAAGGCAGACCTTACAGACTTTAACAAAATGAGTAAAAAAATCAAAAGAACGATTGATAGTTTCTACACAGAAAGAGAACAGCTTTTCAACCCTGAAGAGACTAATAGCAGACAGTCTCCAGACGATTGTTGGTCTCCAATACAAAAGGCTCTCCTAGAAGAGACTATTAAAAACCTTAAAAGAGAGCTAGAAGAGAAATGGGGAAAGACACATAACTCACTAAAAGAAAAATTTGATAAAGTGGAAAAAGAAAACAACTTCCTGAAATGTGAATTGGAAAAGGTAAAAAACAGAGTTTGCGAATTGGAAAAAGAAAATGACTCACTAAAAAAAAATTAGTGAAATGGAAAAAAATTCCTAGAGCAAAACAACGCAATTGGACATATACAAAAAAAAGTAAAAAAAAGCTAACGAAGAAAATAACTCACTAAAAATTAGAACTGAACAAATAGAAATGACAGATTCATTGAGATATCAAGAATCAGTCAAGCAAAACCAAAAAAATGAAAGATTGGGAAAAAAATGTCAAATATTTACTTGGAAAAACAACAGACCTAGAAAATAGATCTAGGAGAGATAACCTGAGGATCATCGGACTACCAGAAAATTATGATGAAAAAAAGAGCCTAGATACTATTTTACAGGAAATCATCAAAGAGAACTGCCCAGAAGTAATAGAACCAGAAGGGAAAATAGGCGTTGAAAGAATTCATCGAACACCTTCTGAAAAAGACCCTAAAATAAAGACTCCGAGGAATATTGTGGCCAAACTTCAGAATTTTCAGACTAAAGAAAAAATTTTACAAGCAGCCAGGAAAAAACAGTTCAAATACCAAGATGCAACAATAAGGGTCACGCAAGATCTGGCTGCCTCAACATTAAAGGATCGAAGGGCTTGAAATCAGATATTCTGAAAGGCAAAAGAATTTGGAATGCAGCCAAGAATAAACTATCCAGCTAAGCTGAGTATTTTTTTCCACGGAAGAAGATGGACATTTAATGAAATAGAGGAATTCCATCTGTTTCTAAGGAAAAAACCAGACTTAAACAAAAAATTTGATCTTCAACAACAGGAATCAAGAGAAGTAGAAAAAGGTAAAAGGAACTCTTGAGAACTGTATTTCTGTTGTGAATATACATAAAAACCATATGTATAATTTGATTTTACTGATATAACATAAAAAAGGGAAGTAGAAATGGAAAGGGGATAGCATCAGAAAAAGGGAAGAGGGGAGATAAAAAGAGGGAAACTATATGCGACAATGAGGCAAAGGAAACCTATCATATATGAGGGAACTTAGAGAGGGGGAGGAACATTGTGTGAATCCTACTCTCATCAGAGTTGGCTCAAAGAGGAAACAATTGACATATTTGTTTTACACAGATTCTTCTCTCACTTCATTAAAAAGTGGGAGAGGAAAATGGAGAAGGAAAAAGAATAATAAGGGAAGGGTACAAGAAAGGGGAAGGGATTCAAAGGGAGGAGGGAGGAATACTAAAGAGGGAGAGCTGAGTGACATTAGTGGGACCAATAGGGAAGAAGGGAAGGAGGGCAAGAAAAAGAAAAGTATAATCTGGGGATATTAGGATGGCAGGAAATGCAGAATTGGTTATTTTAACTGCAAATGTGATGGGATGAACTCTCCCATAAAGAGGAGGCGGATAGCAGACTGGATCAAAAGTCAGAACCGTACAATCTGTTGTTTACAGGAAACACATTTAAAACAGGGAGATACATACAGACTAAAGGTAAAAGGCTGGAGCAGAATCTATTATGCTTCAGGTAAAGTAAAAAAAGCAGGGGTAGCCATCCTTATCTCAGATCAAGCAAAAGCAAAGATTGATCTAATTAAAAGAGATAAGGAAGGAAACTATATCTTGCTTAAGGGTACTATAGACAATGAAGCAATATCAGTATTAAACATATATGCACCAAGTGGTATAGCATCTAACTTCCTTAAAGAGAAGCTAAAAGAGTTGAGAGAAGAAATAGACAGCAAAACTATAATAGTGGGAGATCTCAATCTTGCACTCTCAGATTTAGATAAATCAAATCACAAAACAAATAAGAAAGAAATTAAAGCGGTAAATAGAATATTAGAAAAATTAGGTATGATAGATGTCTGGAGAAAACTGAATGGTGACAGAAAGGAGTATACTTTCTTCTCAGCAGTTCATGGAACCTACACAAAAAATTGACCATATATTAGGACATAAAGACCTCAAAATTAAATGCAGGAAGGCAGAAATAGTAAATGCTTTCTTTTCAGACCACAATGCAATAAAAACTACATTCAACAAAAAGTTAGGTGTAAATAGACCAAAAAGTAATTGGAAACTAAATAATCTCATCTTAAAGAATGATTGGGTGAAACAGCAAATTATAGACACAATTAATAATTTCACTCAAGATAATGACAACAATGAGACATCATATCAAAATTTATGGGATGCAGCCAAAGCAGTAATAAGGGGAAATTTTATATCCTTAGAAGCTTACCTGAATAAAATAGAAAAAGAAAAGATCAATGAATTGGGCCTGGAACTTAAAAAGTTAGAAAAAGACCAAATTAAAAACCCCCAATCAATTACTAAACTTGAAATTCTAAAATTAAAAGGAGAAATTAATAATATAGAAAGTAAAAAAAAAAACTATTGAACTAATAAATAAAACTAAGAGTTGGTTTTATGAAAAAACCAATAAAATTGATAAACCTTTGCTAAATCTGGAGAAAAAGGAGAGAGGGAAATCAAATTGGTAGTCTTAAAAATGAAAAAGGAGAACTTACCACTGATGAAGAGGAAATTAAAGAAATAATAAGGGGTTACTTTGCCCAACTTTATGCCAATAAATTTGATAACATAAGCGAAATTAATGACTACCTCCAAAAATATAGGCTTCCCAGATTATCAGAGGAGGAAGTAAATTGCTTAAATAGTCCCATTTCAGAAAAAGAAATAGAACAAGCTATTAATCAACTCCTTAAAAAAATATCCCCGGGACCAGATGGATTTACATGTGAATTCTACCAAACATTCAAAGAACAATTAGCCCCAATGCTTTATAAACTATTTGAAAAAATAGGGAATGAAGGAGTCCTACCAAATTCCTTTTATGACACAGACATGGTACTGATACCTAAACCAGGTAGGTTGAAAACAGAGAAAGAAAATTATAGACCAATCTCCCTAATGAATATTGATGCTAAAATCTTAAATAAGATATTAGCAAAAAGACTTCAGAAAATCATCCCCAGGATAATACATCATGATCAACTAGGATTTATACCAGGAATGCAGGGCTGGTTCAATATTAGGAAAACTATCAATATAATTGGCAATATTAACAATCAAATTAACAAAAACCATATGATCATCTCAATAGATGCAGAAAAAGCATTTGATAAAATCCAACATCCATTCATATTAAAAACTCTTGAGAGTATAGGAATAAATGGACTTTTCCTTAAAATAATCAGTAGTATCTATTTAAAACCAGCAGTAAGCATTATATGTAATGGGGACAAATTGCAACCATTCCCAATAAGATCAGGAGTAAAACAAGGTTGCCCACTATCACCGTTACTATTTAATATTGTATTAGAAATGCTAGCTTTGGCAATAAGAGTTGAGAAAGAGATTAAAGGAATAAGAATAGGCAATGAGGAAACCAAATTATCACTCTTTGCTGATGATATGATGGTATACTTAGAGAACCCCAGAGATTCTACCAAAAAATTATTAGAAACAATCTACACCTTCAGCAAAGTTGCAGGATATAAAATAAACCCACATAAGTCATCAGCATTCTTATATATCACTAACAAAACCCAACAGTTAGAGTTACAAAGAGATTCCATTTAAAGTAACTACTGATTGTATAAAATATTTAGGAATCTATCTGCCAAGGGAAAATCAGAAACTTTATGAGCAAAACTACAAAACACTTACCACACAAATTAAGTCTGCTCTAACCAACTGGAAAAATATTAAATGCTCTTGGATTGGGCGAGCAAATATAATAAAGATGACAATACTACCTAAATTAATCTACTTATTTAGCGCTATACCAATCAGACTCCCAAAAAACTACTTTGATGAATTAGAAAAAATAATAACAAAGTTCATATGGAAAAACAAAAGGTCAAGAATTTCAAGGGAATTAATGAAAAAAATCAAATGAAGGTGGCCTAACTGTACCAGATCTAAAATTATATTATAAAGCAGCAGTTACTAAAACCATCTGGTATTGGCTAAGAAATAGACTAGTTGATCAATGGAATAAGTTAGGTTCAAAGGACAAAACAGCCAATAACTTTAATAATATAGTGTTTGACAAACCCAAAGACATCAGTTTCTGGGATAAGAATGCATTATTTGACAAAAATTGCTGGGAAAATTGGAAATCAGTATGGCAGAAACTAGGCATTGACCCACACTTAACACCGTACACCAAGATAAGGTCAAAATGGGTTCATGACCTAGGCATAAAGAATGAGATGATAAATAAATTGGAAGAGCATAGGATAGTTTACCTCGCAGACCTGTGGAAGAGGGAGGAATTTATGGCCAAAGAAGAACTAGACATCACTATTGACCACAACATAGAAAATTTTGATTATATCAAATTGAAAAGTTTTTGTACAAACAAAAGAAATGCAAACAAGATTAGAAGGGAAACAATAAACTGGGAAAACATTTTTACAATCAAAGGTTCTGATAAAGGCCTCATTTCCAAAATATATAGAGAACTGACTCTAATTTATAAGAAATCAAACCATTCTCCAATTGATAAATGGTCAAAGGATATGAACAGACAATTCTCAGACGAAGAAATTGAAACTATTTATAGACATATGAAAATATGCTCCAAATCATTATTAATCAGAGAAATGCAAATTAAGACAACTCTGAGATACTACATACCTGTCAGATTGGCTAGAATGACAGGGAAAGATAATGTGGAATGTTGGAGGGAATGTGGGAAAACAGGGACACTGATACACTGTTGGTGGAATTGTGAACACATCCAGCCATTCTGGAGAGCAATTTGGAACTATGCTCAAAAAGTTATCAAACTGTGCATACCCTTTGATCCAGCAGTGTTTCTACTGGGCTTATACCCCAAAGAGATACTAAAGAAAGGAAAGGGACCTGTATGTGCCAAAATGTTTGTGGCAGCCCTGTTTGTAGTGGCTAGAAACTGGAAAATGAAAGGATGTCCATTAATTGGAGAATGGTTGAGTAAATTGTGGTATATGAATGTTATGGAATATTATTGTTCTGTAAGGAATGACCAGCAGGATGAATACAGAGAGGACTGGTGAGACTTACATGAAGTGATGCTGAGTGAAATGAGCAGAACCAGGAGATCATTATATGCCTCAACAACGATACTGTTTGAGGATGTATTCTGATAGAAGTGGATCTCTTCGATAAAGAGAGCCTTAATTGATCAAAGATGGACAGAAGCAACTACACCCAGAGAAAGAACACTGGGAAATGAATATAAACTGCTTGCATTTTTGTTTTTCTTCCCGGGTTATTTATACCTTCTGAATTCAATTCTCCCTGTGCAACAAGAAAACTGTTTGGTTCTGCACACATATATTGTATCTAGGATATACTGCAACCCATTCAACATGTAAAGGACTGCTTGCCATCTGGGGGAAGGGGTGGAGGGAGGGAGGGGAAAAATCGGAATAGAAGTGAATGCAAGGGATAATGCTGTAAAAAATTACCCTGGCATGCGTTCTATCAATAAAAAGTTATTAAAAATATAATAAAAATGAAAATTCTACCCAAATTAATTAGCTTATTCAGTGCTATGCCAATCAAATGACCAAATAATTATTTTATAGAGCTAGGGGGAAAATGTGACAAAATTAATCCAGAAGAACAGTGTCAAGAATTTCAAAGCAATAAATTAAAAAATGTTTAAGGAAAATGACTTAGCAGTTTCAGATTTCAAACAATTTTACAAAGTGGTGATTATGAAAACAAACTGGTACTTGCTAAGGAATAGAGTAGTGGATCAGTAGACTAGACTGATTACACAATACACAATAATAACTAATCATAATAAGATAGTGATTTATAAACTGAAGGATACAAGCTTTTAGGATAAGAATTCATTAACAGTTCCTAACTGTGTGATCCTGGGCAAGTCACTTAAACTCAATTGCCTCAGCAAAATAAAAAAAAAATTGCTGGGAAAAATGAAGCATAATTTTGCAGCAACAAGGCATAGATCATCAATTCCAACTACATCCAACTGTATATCAAGATAAAATCAAAATGGATAAATGATTAAGGCATAAATGCTGACAATACAAGAAAAGAGAATATGAAAAAATATACTTATCATCTCTGTGTATAAGTGAAGTTTTTTTGATAAAGGAAGGGATAAAGGGGATTTTAGAAAGTAAACAGGTTACTTTTATAATATAAAATTAAAAGCTTTTACATGAAGAAATCTCATGTAGCCCAAATTAGAAGGAATGCAGGATAGTGGGGAAAATTATAGCAAGTTTTTTTCAGAAAGATCTCATTTATCAAATGTATAGGGAACTGAGTTAAATTTGTAAAAATAAGAACCATTCTTCAGTTAATAAATGGTTAAAGTATATGACCAGATAATTTTCAGAAAAAGAAATCAAAATTATCATTGGTATCATAAAAATGCTCTAAATAGCTATTGATTAGAAAAGTTGCAATGAACAAAACTCTGAGGTATCACCTCATACTATTTTGAGTTAGATTGGATAACATGAGACTAAAAGGAAATATTACATGCTAGAAAGGAAGTGGGAAAAATTGGGACACCAATTATTGCTGGTAGAACTATCACAACCATTTTAAAGAACAATGTGTGATATGACTATACAACTTTCCATATTCTTTGACATAGCAATATCCCAAACAAATTAAAGAAAGGAGGAAAGGGTATATTTTTACAAAAATAATTATAGCAATTCTTTATGTGGTGACAAACAATTAGAAATTGATGGTATGCCATCATCTGAGGAATAGTTGAATCAATCTTATTATTTAATTGTGATGGGATACTATTGTGATATAAAAAAATGATGAGCAGTAAACCTGGGAAGAAATATATGAACTCATACAAAATTAAGTGAGCAAAACAAGGAGATTGCTGTACACAGTTAATAGCAATACTGTAAGGATAATCAACTGTGAAAGACTTATCTATGCTGTTCAAGATTATGATACAAGACTATTCTAAAGAACCCATACCTAAAGATACTGTCAACCTCCAGGAGAATTGATGAACTGTGAATGATTATGAAAGATATTTTTAAACTTTTATTATTTAATTTGCAACAGAAAATATAGGAATATGTTTTGCATGATTTTATATATATATATATATATATATATATATATATATATATATATATATATATATATATATACTTGATGTGAGATTACCATCTTAAAGAAGAGAGGGGCAGAATGAAAGAAAATAATTTAGATCTCACTTTTTAAAAATGCATATAATTTTTTTTACCTGTAATTGGGAAATATTTGAAAAGACAAACTAAAATTTAAAAGAAAATAAAATTTAAAAACAAATTAGTCAATTAACATTTATTAAGCACCTACAGTGTCATATATTATGTTAAATAAATATAGGAAGAAAAGAAAAGAAAAAGAACAGATCCTGATCTCAATCCTCCTCTCCCCCTGACAATAATCCAATGAGTAAGAAACAACTATGCACAAATAAGATATAGAGTAGAATAAATTGGAGTAATTTTTGGAGGAAGTCATCAAGATTTAGGACTAGAAAAGCTTTTTATGCATAACATCTTTAGATGGACTTGAAGGAAACTAAAGAAGCTCATAGGAGGCAGAAGCAATTTATCAAGCATGGTGAACAACCAAGGGATATGCTAAGAATTAGTGTATATATAGAATATGATTTTGAGGAACTAAAAGATGGCCAATGTCACCAGGTCACAGAGTATATAAAAAAAAATAAATAGTAAGGCACAATAAGACTGGAAAAGTAATAATGGGGCAGATTATGAAGGGGTTAGAAAGGTCAACAGAGGATTCTATGTTTAATCCTTGAGGTAATAGAGAGCCACAACAGTTTATTACATAGGATGTTGGTACAAAGAGACTTACATTTTTGGATAAGACATTTGATAGCCATATAGAAAATAAATTAGAGTGGTTTGATTTAAAGTAGGCAGACTAAGCTGGCTATTGCAATTGTTTGTGAATTATTTCACTGCACTAGGGCCTGCACTAGGATGCTTGTGGTGTCACTGGAGAAAAGGGAGGATTTTTTGCTAGATATTATAAAGATAAAAATGACAGGATTTGCCAATTTATTGGATATGGCAGTGCGGGGATTAAAGAGTGAGAAATCAAGGAAGACATTGAGACTGGATGGTACCTTCAGTGTTATTAGGGCAGTTAGGAAAAAGGGAGAGTTTATAGAGAGGAAAAAGAGATGATTAGTATTTTTCAGCAATATTGAGGTGGATATGTCTTTACCAGAAATATCTACTGTATTCAGTTTGAGATGTTTAGAGGCTGTTAGACATGTGAGCCTACAAGTTTGGAGAGAAGTTAGAATTGTACAAGCTAGTTTGAGAGTAATCTGAATAGAAACAATAATTGTAATGATAGGATCTGATGAGATCACCAAGCAAAAAGGTAAATAGAGAGAGGACAGAAAAGGGTTCCCAGAAGAATCTGGGAGATTCTTACTATTAGTGTGCAACCTAGATGTTAATACAGAAAAGGACAAAGGAGTGGTAAAACAAGCAAGAAGGGAACTTGAAGAATTCAGTGTCATAAACACCTAGATAGGAGTCAATAGTCAAAGAGAAGAGTATGATCGGCAGTCTTATAAGCTACAGATAAATCAAAGATAATGAGAATCAAGAAAAATCATTAGACTTGACAAGATTGTTAATGCCTTTAGAGAAAATAATATCAGTGAAATTGTGAAGTCAGAAGACTAAATTCAAAGTCATAACAGAGTGAGAAGAAAGGAAGTGAAAGAGAAGAGATATAAAACAATAACTATTATGCATGGATGTTATGAGTTCAAATGTTGGAGTTCT
The DNA here is from genome assembly GCF_016432865.1 of Antechinus flavipes. Classification (NCBI taxonomy): domain Eukaryota; kingdom Metazoa; phylum Chordata; class Mammalia; order Dasyuromorphia; family Dasyuridae; genus Antechinus; species Antechinus flavipes. Next base: position 275,260,079 of record NC_067400.1, read on the forward strand.
TGTTCTTCTGAAAGCACAGCCGGTTTAGAGGCTTAGAGCCCTCCGAATATCTCCAAATCCAAAGGTTCTGTCCTTCAGCCTCTGCCTCTGCTTTCTTCAGCCTCCAACCAACACAGAGATGGAATGTCTCTCTTGTCTCCTTCTGGGGAGCCCAGCCACCAACTACAGTGGTGTGAGATGAAGATGAATCTGATTGTCCACTGAACTCTCCACTCGTAGCTTTATCCTCTGAAAACCCTTCGTCTGCCACCAGAGTCGCTCCTCTTGAGTCCAGCTGAACTCTCTTCTGCGACCAGCCAGCCAAGAGGAAAAAATGTATTCTGGAATGGCTGTCTCGCCTTATATGTGAATCTTCTGAGAGAATGGGATTATGGGTTTTCTCCCATAGTGCTTTCTGGCCCAAAGAGCTTTAAGGGAGGTGTGGACTACCTTGAAGTTAGAAAGTGTACTTTGTGAAGCTAGCATACTTGTGGACTCCAATGAGTAAAGGTGTGAACACAAGCCTTGTATTAATTAGTTCTACTTAGTACCTTGTTTCAGGTTTTGGCCAAAATCTTCTTGTAAGATTAGATCAACTCTAATTAGTTAGCAGTTAGTAAGGATTCCAACACATGGACAGTTCAAATGAGTTTTATTTTTTTAAGAATGGAGGACATATGGGCATATTTGAAGGCATTAGTGAAATAGCCAATAGACATGGAGAGAGTGAAGATGAATGAGAAAACAGAAATTATAGAGAGGGCACTCAGCTGAAGTGAATTCTTTTGTATATATAGAGGAGTTAGCCATGGTCAAGAACAAAGGGAACTCTTTATATGAAACATGGCTGAAGAAGACTGTGCCAGTAGGTATATGAGTGATGTGAGATGAGGATGAGGGGAGAAGAGGGAGCTCAGAGTAAATAGCCTTAATTTTTCCCCATGAAATCTGAAGCAAAATTCTAAGCTGAGAAGGTATGAGAAGTGGAAGGAAACTATGAGATCTGAGAAAAAATGAAAAAGTTTGGAAAAATCACTGAGATGAATAAATATTTATTAAAATCTTCCATATTCCTGGGACTGTAATAGATGATGGCAATAAAGCAATACAAAAAAGGAGAAAAATAGGACTTATGGGATATATGGCCCCATATGTGTGTGTATGTGAATGTATTTGTGCATATATGTATATGTACTATATATATGTGTATATAGTATATATATGTGTGTGTATGTATTCAAACATATGAACACAAAAGAATAGAGATAAATTCAGTACTTTAATATGTTTTACAGAATTTCTGAATAATTATTTTAAAACTATGGTCTTAGTATTAGAAGTCAAACATAGATTAGAAACAGAACACTAAATAATTATAAGCTAATTTTAGCTTGATTTTTGGATCAGTTGGGCATGCAAGAAATATATTTAAGCATATGATTAAAACTTAGAGGTCCAATATTTTACTTCCAGACACCATTTGCAGTTTCCAGTCATTATATAGTCAAGGATAAATAATTCTACAGTAATTTTTACATGAAAGATATACTGCTCTTTATTTATATTCAATAAGTACATTTTTATTGCATAAATGAGGTGATGAGTAAACTATAATTATATAATCTGATGAAAGTTTGAGTGTGTGCTTTCATTGGTAACATAATTCTGATTCTGCATAGAGAGAATAGAAGCAAAATTTTTACTTTTAACTATGAAAATTATTTTTGAGTTGTGAAGAAACATATTCAAATACAATTATTTAAATTTAATGGAGTTTGACAAAGGTGTTTTCTCAATTATTTCAATTAGAAAATCAGAAAACTAGAAATAATAAGACATATAATGGAGAAAAGTCCAATGGAAATAATCATACAATTATACTGGAGAGTTATTAGTCAATTACTGCTATATTTTAGCTCCCTATTATATTATACGTCCCAAAGGAAAAAAAAAAGTATAGATAATTTACTTTCTACTTCTGACCAAATCAACTGAGATAAGAAAGAATTGTAAAAAATATCTCAAAAGAGAAGCAGCTAGATGGCACAGTGGAAAGAGCACTGGTCTGGAGTCATTAAGATCTGAATTCAAATTTGGCCTCATCCACTTGGCACTTAATAGCTGGATGATCCTGGGAAAGTCACTTAACCCTAATTGTCTCACATTTCCCCAAAAATTATCTAAAAAAAGAAGGTTATCACACAATTTCACCTAAATCTTTTTTTTTCTAGATCTAACCAAACTGACTAAATCCTTTCAAAGCAATAAGAAGTCTCATAATAACTGAAATAACATAGTCTAAAGAAATAGAATGTAAGCTATATTAACTTCCTTTGAAAGGTTTAAAATAGTGAAAATACTATAGGACCCAATATACAATAATTTATAAGAAACCCGACCTTCTCTATTCCTTACCTTATACCACAAGATTTCAGGCTCTCTGTATGGTATTAGAAAATCCTCTATATCCCGGCATGAGATTTCCTTACTTTTGCTAAGCTCAGCTTTTTCAAAGTACTTCATCTTGGAATTGTAGCAGAGTCCAGTGTCATTTTCACCCACAGTCAGTGAAATGGACACTTTCATACAATATGTGGAGTTTCTGAAACAAAGCAGAAAACAAACGGTGGTCTAAGATGAAAAAAATAATAATTCCCTTATACTTGTGTAGAGCTCCACACTTTTTCAAAAGGACTACCAACTTCTTTATGCCCATAGTATTAATAATAACCCTGTGAAGTGGGAAAAATGGGTATTATTATCTTCTCAAATGACAAAACTGAGGTTTAAAAAAGTTTAATGACTTCCATATAGTTAAAAAGCCAGTAAAGGAAAAGGACAAAACTTGAAACTATATCATCTGAATAAAAATCCCTTGTCTTTCCAAAACTCTCATTAATTTGACACAGTAGATTTCATCAAGACAAAAACAAAATAAAACAAAACTTTGCATTGTGTACTTTTTATGCTAACTTCAATTATCTCACATTATTTCTTCATTTGTTCACTAAGTATAAATATTTATTAAATAGGTTTATATACAGATTGTTATGATAGACACTAATGTCTTTTAAAAATTCTGCCATGACCAATATTTGTTTCTGTAAGATGGGAAAATAGTGACTGGTAAAGGTATTGGAAAAATTATTGTGTTATGTTACAAAGAGAGTTAAATAAATCTTTTAAAATATGATTTAATGTATTTTAATAATTTGATGAAATAGTTTCAATATCATATTGAATCATAAGGGAATATATTCACGTTTGATTATTTATTCATGTGTTACATTATGTGATTTATAAATTGCAAAATATTCCAAACATTTTAGTTTATTAATATTATTATTATCTCCATCTGATGTTGTTTATGTATTTTTCAGTTGTGTTCAACTCTTCATGACCCATATTTCGTGTTTTCTTGTCAAAGATACTAGGATAGTTTGCCTTTTCCTTCTTCAGCTCATTTTACAAATGAGGAAACTGAGTCAAACAGGGTCAAATGACTTGCCAACTAGTAAGTGTCTGAGGAAAGATTTGAATACAAATCTACCAGACTCCAGGCTCTGTACTTTATCTTGCCACTTAAATGACTATTATCTTCTTCTTCTTCTTCATCATCATCATCATCAAATTCTGATCTTTATGTCATAATTCTTCTATCTTAAATGAATATATGATCACATAAATCTGGGAATATTCTGCAACAGTGAAGATCAGAAAACATCCAGCCCTACCCATCAATTGCTAATCTTGTAGAAAATCTCTGAAATGTTCACTGTGATACATTTTTTTGAGGAGAAGGCTGAGATAGAATGGAGAGACACAGAAATTCCTCTGATCTTCCCTACACTTGATGTGTATTAGTAGCACATTTTTGAACATGTTTCATCACTTGGTTTTTCATTTAACAAGACAATTTTCATTTTATACAATCACTTGATAAAAAACTTTAATGTATATACATTTTTATTCATATTCTCAATAACACTCCATTTTTGATTCCCTAATCAAGAATATTTATAATATTAAGACTGAGGATATGCATCTTTTGTTCACTGACAGTTCAAATTCTATCCATTGACCAAATTAGAAAATTAAAACAGTTTACACCCACATGACATCATAGCATTCATTTTGAATAAATACTGTAATAATCTAATGGTCAAAGAATACTTTGTAATCCATGAGAAATCAGAACATAGGATTAAATAATCCCTCAACCAAGAGAGTGAAGAGGAAATGGTAGTATTGTTAACATAAAAATAAAACCTATGTCCTTTGATACAGCAATACCATTTACCAGGTCTGTATCCCAAAGATATCATTAAAAAAAGGAAAAGGATCTACGTGTACAAAGATATTTATAGCAACTCTTTATGTTGTAAGAAAGAACTGGAAATTGGGGGATATCCATGAATTTGGGAATGACTGAACAAATTGTAGTATATGAAAGCAATGAAATAGTATTGTGCCATAAGAAATGATGAAAGGAAGATTTCAGAAAAACCTCAAAAGACTTACTAAACTAATCCTAAGTGAAGGGAGGAGAACCAGTATAATATTGTGCTCAGTAATAGCAACATTATGCTATCATAAATAGTGATTAAAACAATTACAAAAGACTCATGATGGAAAACCCTATCTATATCTAGAGAAAGAACTATGATTCTGAATGCAGGTAAAATCATATTATTTTCAGTTTTTGTTATATTTTCATTTTTCGTGTTTTTCTTCTTTTGTTCTGTTTCTTCTTTCACAACACAATTAATAAGGAAATATGTTTACATGATTGCACATCTAAAATCCATATCACATTGCTTGCCATATTGGGAAAGGAGAATGAAGAGGAAGAAAAAATGTAGAATATAAAATTTTACTAAAAATTAATGTTGAAAGTTATATCTACATGTAATTGGAAAAAAAATCAAACACTATTTTCAAAAAGATAAAAAGATATAATGCAGAGACCTCTGTCCTAATCAAATCTTAGTATCATTTTCAATTTAATTTCCTATTGTATGAGTTTTTCTTTCATTCAGATCTTTTAATTTATGACTAACCAAGACTATATGTACAAATTTTCATGTTCATTGTCAAAACTTAAAATAGATAACATCATGTTGATGATCTCTGTTTCTTCAAGGGTTAAAAATAGGGTGAAATACAAGATGTCATGATGGTTATTTCTCATAAGGGATTTACATGATTAGGAGAAAATGTCTAAGGTTAAGTATAGAAATCTCCTTTTCCCTTTCCCCCTTTCTGTAAACAGATCAGAACTTTATTCTGTAAGAAATGATTCCTGCAGAGAGTTCTGAAGCATTCTCTCTTTCATTGTTTTAGCTTCCAATACAGTGAGGAAATGGTTTTATAAATTGTTGACTGATGTCTTGAGTTTTTGTCTCCCCAGGATAGCAAAATTTTCAAATTACTTTGGACACTTTAATACTTATTTACTGTTTCTTTTCATCAGGAGGCGATTAAAAAACTAAAAATAGAATAACACCCAAAGAGCATTAGAGTCCTTTTCACTAAGAAGAGACAGAGAATGATCTTTTGCAAATTAATAGATAGGTGATTCTGGAGCAGATATTTTAAGGAATCAGAATGAATACTAAAAAAACAGCAAAACTTTCTGGTAGTTGCTAATGCATTATGACAATACATAGTAAGGTGTGTCATTGTTTAAAGAAAAATATTTTTTTTCCTCAAGGGGCAAGATATCATATTCTTTGTCAATCAGCATCATTAGTTTATTCAACTACATTTATTAAGCACATAATGTATTCAGAACACAAACATAACAACCCACACATTTATTAAATGTCTAAAAAACAGTGGGTTTGAAGACATAAAGAGGTATCTGATAACCATCAGTGTTTCTATGTATTATTTTTACAATAGATTCCAGATTATTCCCTCAAGACTCTATATTTACATAAGTCATTTACCTTAAGATAGTACTTAAGTAGTACTACATGATACTCTTTCACTTAATAATTTCAGGGGATTTCCAATTTTCTTTAAAATCAAATTCCTTTAACATTTAAAGGCCTTCATAAATTGGTCTCGAATCTACCTTTCATGCTAATATTCTTCTTAATATACATATACAAATATATACATCCATATATATACACATGGTTTTATATTTGCATATATACATATACAGAAACACACATATATATGTATACATACACATACACACACACTATATATACATATGTGTATGTATATATCTATATCTATATCTATAAAATAGAAAATAATTATCTGTGAGAAAGTGATGAAATTGAGAGGCTGAGAAATGTTTGCTGTAGAAGAGGAAATTTTAGTTGGATCTTAAAGGAAAACTCTTCTCATAGAATGGGCTAAAAAATCTGGAAATTGCCTCTTTTGCCACTAATTTAATTACCCAGAAGCCTATTCTTGGTTTGCTGGGGTCAGGTTTGTGCTAGTATGGCTTGTTCTGGACTGTGTTCCAGTCTCATCCTAGTACAAAAGACTTTTCCTGTTAACTTTCTAAGTTATCTTGAGTTGGAAATGATTTCAACCTGTCGTATTGTGGATTCTGTTGCTCTAGAATTTATCTAGAGTCATTATTTAAATATATTTGCTAGGATTTGGGGGAGAGCTCAAGGTATTTCCTGTTTTTTCTCTGCCATCCTGTCTCCACTTCTTAAAAAAAAATATTAATTCTTAAGAAATGTGATTAACTTCTCTTTTGCAGTACTAGTATGCTATACATAAAGGAAAAATATGTCAAATACAGCTGAAGGGAAAAAAAATTATATGTCACTTCTCTCACATGGTTGATTGGTTTACATACAAAAAGAGAGAGAGAGAGAGAGAGAGAGAGAGAGAGAGAGAGAGAGAGAGAGAGAGAGAGAGAGAGAGATGCCAAACACCTGGTCAATCTATCTGCTAGTGAGATCTGTGGAAACTTGATGAAAATGGCACTGGGAAATATTTAGCAAAACAAATAAAATATAAGAGAATGTAGATAATGACAATATGTTGTTTTCTAAGTTGATATGCTGCCTGAAAAGATCTTTGCTTTACTAGTGCCTGTTTCTTATGTTAAACATTTGATGTTAATAATAACTAACATTTGCATAATTATTTAAGGTTTTCAAATGCTTTAGTTACAACTCTAGGCCTAGGTGAATAAGGGAGTTAAGTGCAGATGTATAACTTTCCTGAAGCATCTTTAAGTGGAAGCTAGAGTGTACTGATAAAATTGAAAGTATCATTTTAATTTCTCTCATATGTGATTTTAGTTATCTTTGAAATGCATTATTCTTTTTTTGTCATAATTTTTGTGACCTAAAGTGCCCCTTGAAAACACTTATGAAAATCAAATTTAGATGAACCTCTAATACAAATGGCTTGTCACCTAGTCCAAGCTAAAGTATTAACCTATGCAATTATGCCATTGTGATTAAGTGTGTCTCCAAATTGCAGAGCAATTTCCAAGGAAGCAACCACTGCCTTTCAAGTGAAAAATCAGATAGAATTCCAATAAATGAATAATTATAATGAACGTGCTCAAATCCAGTTATTATAATCATTTTATATAATTTAGTTACACCATAAGGTAACTATCGTATATAATATTTTTATATACATTAAACAATTTTTTTTTTACCTCTACAGAAAGTACAAATGACTGGCATTCATAACAAGCATGTGATGAGGTGAATATATTTCCCTAGGTATCCAAAGAAGGGGTCCTGACTTTTCTTTATTTTTTTTTCCCTTTAATTTCTAAGCATGTCAGAGACTAGAACCTGGCAGTGATTTCTATGTCAAGACATAGTATCATTCAAGATGATGATGCAACAATTTGAAATACTGCAAAGAAGTTTCATGTACTCCCTTGGATGAACATTGAATGATTTGGGCAATGTGATTCTTGAATCTTTACTAATGGATTAGGGAATTGGATATGTTAGTATAGTTCCTAACAGCAAGATCCAGAATATAGCCTTTTACCAAGAAAAGAAAAATTGATTATTTTTGCCCTTTTAAGAGTTGTATCATTTGTAAGTGCATTTTCCATAATTTGAGTTTTTGCTGTTCTCTCCAGAGAAAGGAAATTTCTTGACAGAAGGAATCTCGATGAGGGAAAAGTATTGTTCTTGCCCTCCTCATAGCTGGAGAATCAGTAAGAGAATTTTAATTTGGGAAACCAGAAGTTCTTAGTAATTTTTTTTAAATTATGAATTGTTTGGACAGCAGAGGTCCAGTGGGAAGGAATTACCTATCCTTTAGCCTGACAGTTGTCTTCTTTCCAGGGAAAGGATTCATAGATCAAAAAGTAATACAGTTTAACTAAAAACTTAACAAAATGTCTTAAAGAGTTACATCCTACTACATACATAAGTTTGCCTAATGTTGTATTGTTTTATGGAATCTTTTGTTTTCATAAACCTTCATATTCAGAATGCAGTCAGAATTTATTTATCAATAAAGGTTCAATTCAGCAACCAAAGATTTTAGTAATGTTTCACAAATTCTCCCTACTTCCCCTCCAAAAATATTTGAGGAACTAGGCCATTTGTGATATTTCATGACTGGTTAACAATAGAAATTCATAGGAAGATAATGGAAACTTTAAAAAACAATATTTAGTAGCTAGTCCTTATCGCCAATAAAAATAAATAAATCATATTACTTTCCCTTTAATTTTTCTAAGCTATATTGAAAAAATGGTTCCATTTCTGTCCTCAATATTCAACTTTTTATTTTTATTGAATTGTTAAAAATAAACATAATAATTTGCCTAAAACAATTCAGTTAAGATTTGGGCATAAAGCAAGAGGCTATTCTAGATGTTTCAATGTTTTGGGGTTAAAACATTTGTTTCTATACTTTATGAAGGCATTTAGGTGGCTCAATATATACAGTGCCTGGCCTGGAGTCAGGAAGACTCATCTTAATGAGTTGATATACAGCCCCAGATACTTACTAGATATGTGACCCTGAAAAAGTCACTTAATGCTATTTACCTTGGTAAAATGAGTTGGAGAATATCTTTCTGATATTGTGTGATTGTCCAATATCTTTGTGAAAAAAATAAACAAAGAAACAAATAAATAAACCCAAATGGGGTCATGGAAAATTGGACAAGACTGAAAAATGAACAATAACATTCTAAAAAGTGAGTTTCCAACTTTTTATTGCTTCTGTTCATTTTTTCCTTTGGATCCAGATGGATGAATTATCAAGAATGTACTAAAAGTTGATGAAAAATAGTTGGTATACAACAACTGTGTACATGTGTTTTCTTTGCTGTTTGTTTTTCTTTTATAAATTTGAGTAGTTTTATGGGGATAGATATAATAAAAAGCAGTGATTTCATATGTAAAGAGGAGAGAAAATTATTCTAGAATTTAGAAACTTTCCTATGTCAAAAAAACTTTTTTCATTGCGTGGTACTACATTTTATATACTATTCATGCAGAAAATTGTTCATGCAAGAGATGAAAACTGCATTATTGTATACATTAATGCTTTTCAGTCATAATTTTGCTTTTCCTTTTTCTCAGAAAAAAAATCCCTTGAAATATTTAGTGAGAAGAAAGACCATTCCAAAGATTAAAGGATTGTAACCTCATATAATAATCTTTTAAAAATTATATAAGCTTCACAAATTAGTTTCAAAATCTACATATATTTCTCTCTATATATTTATATTTAGATATGTATCTCTACATGAATTACACTGAAATAGTTTCATGGTTGCCACTTTAAAATATTTTTAGCAAGACACTTTTGGTGGCTAAATTGTACAAATTAATACACAGAAATTAAATCTGATATATGTTGACATATGAATGTATATGCATATACACATACTTATATACATATATATGTACGTATATTACATATATTGTAAGTTTATTTTTTTGTTCAATTGTATCTGACTCTTTATAATCTCATGAACCAAATTGTCCCAGGGGTTTTCTTGAGAAAATACTGGTTTCAGCTTTTTTTTTTTTCCTCCAGTGGATTAAGGCAAAAAAAAAAAGTTAAGTAATCATACCAGGATCACACAGTATGTGTCTAATATCAAATTTGAACTTGGGTCTTCCTGACTTTATCCTCTGAGTCATCTAGCTGTCCATTTTTGTATATAATATGTCCTAATATGTATTGCATATATAAGGATATATAAATATACTTTACGCATGTATGAACACAGATTTTAGATTAGATACCCAGGAATCTAGGATTGTTTGGTTGAAGACACTGTCACCTAATTTAACTTTATTATTATGACTCCTAATACTACTCTAAATGTCTACTATATATGAAGCATAAAAAATCAAATCAATCACTAAATAGTTTTGTAATTGAGTCACTTGAATTCCTTGGAACTTAGATTTACCATATATAGAATGAAGGACAGTCTCTATTAAAAAAATTTCTAAGCTCCTTTGTATCTCAAAATTTCCATTACATTTTAAAAATATCATGACAGAACCTATTCTTCTAGGAGATTATATTTTAAGAACTACATCGATTTTTTGGGGGGGATGAGGGCAAATGGGTTTTCATATCCTTTCACTGTATGTGGCTATATGTCTTGTAGTAAAGGAGAGGTGGCGGGGGGGGGAACTAAACTGTAACTGGTCATTTCTTTTTAAATGTTTAGCAGTCATTTTCTATAACAGAGAAAGTGGTAATAAGAAAGAAAAAATATATTAGCTATTAGGAATCATTTCTTTTGTATGCTGTAAATCTTAATTTGGAAAAATGTAGAATTTTATCAAGGAGGATTTATTTTTTACTTCTCTTTCCTTGTCTCTTTTTCTATTTTCTTTCCTTCCTTCCTCCTTCCTTCCTCCTTCCTTCCTTCTTCCTTCCTTCCTTCCTTCCTTCCTTCCTTCCTTCCTTCCTTCCTTCCTTCCTTCCTTCCTTTCTTCTTTCATTCCTTCCTTCCTTTCATTTTTCTTGTCCTTCTTTTCTTCCTTCCTTATCCATTTTTTTCTCTCTCTAATTCCCCTTACACATGACAATCAAATCAACATATTAAGCATTTTTAAGTGAGAACTATGTATCAGGTACTGTATTAAGGAAATAACAAAAAAAGACAAAATGAAAGTCCCTCCCATCAAAATGTAAATGGTCTAATGAGGAGGACACCATATGACAAATGTGTACTAACAAGATATAAATAAGATAAATTGGAAGGAATCACAGAGGAAAGTTACTAGCATTAAGGAGAACTTGGAATAGCTTTCAGAAAGTTTCAGATGAGAGCAAAATGAAGTCAGACAAGTTTCGGGGCAGGAAGATGAGGAAGGAAAATTTCGAGTTTGGGAGGCAGTCAATGGAAATGCATATTTATCTCATTCCTTTCATATGAAGTCAGGGAGTCCAGAGGATTTTCAGGAGGCAATTTGGGAGGGAGATTGAGTGCCTGACAATTTATTTTCAACTGCCCTCTCTTGATTCACTAAGGTTAATATCTGTTTATCTCATATAAGTGAGGTCAATGAAACTGCATTAAACATGTCCCAAACAAATTATTGATTTTGGGGTGAAAGAAGAGAGTGGAAAAGACAAGGGTGTGAACTAGAGAGATTTTTCTACACTTTTATAATTTAATATTCAGTTTTCTGCTTCTATATCAATACTAACCTTACACCCTCCTCCCATGTCATTTGGAGACCTTTTGAATTCTGGAAGGTGGGAGGGGGAATGAATAGTCTAAGCATTCACAAGATTTTTCCTCTAGCAGGCAATGAGGATTTTTCAGATTCAAGGAAAATTACTTTAGCAAGCCAAAGGGTTCTGTGCAAACACACTATATTGATTCTGATGAAACCATTCCATTGAGAATTTAAATATAGCATCACCTGGTTGAAAATTATATATTATACTTCCTTGCTGTTTGGTTAATTAATTGATTGAATAAATGACAACCTATTTTCTAAAAGTTACAGAAACCTTAATAAAATGGATGTGGATAATTATGGCACCTGAGACAATGGCTATATGTGCAAACAACATATACTAACACACTTGGAATGTTCTCTTTCCCCACCTCCATCTCATAGAGTCTCTAGTATTCTTCAAATCTCAATTCAAATTTCATCTCTCAGCTGAAGTCTTTCCTAATTTTCATAGGAATTATTGCCTCCCTCCCAGGGTTGGAAAGGTTCTTGTTTTTGTTTGCTTGTTTGTTTTGCTATACATACTATTTGTCCTGATAGCACATAAACTTCTCCATGTAGAACATTCTATGGAGACAGAAAACCATAGTAACTTGTGACCCATTCACATTTAAGTGGGGAAGTAAACGGAGTGCTGGCCAGGGAATCAATGAGATCTCAGCTCAAATCTAATCTCGGATATCTACTAATAGCGCAACTCTGGGAAATTCTTAACCTCTGGGTTTCTCTGGGCAAGTCACTTTACTACTATTTGCCTCTGTTTCTTATTTGTAAGAAGAAAATAATAATAATAATAATAGCAACACTTATTTCACAGGGGTATAGTAAGGTAAGTTGCAATAATATTTGTAAAAATGTATGTTTCAGGAAATCATTTAGTCCATCAGCTGTCCAAAATAGAAGAATCCAAAAAAGGGCTACCTTTTAGTAGTTTGGGGTGTTTCCTCATTTAGAATCTCTCTATACTGATGAAGTACAAGTCTAGAATACATGCATACATACAGAATTCACATATCTATATCAATAAATATATAAACATTCTTATAAATAATAAATTATAATACAATGAATAAATTTTTATTTCATTAGAACTTAGACCAATGTAGAGATCTTAAAGTCTTTTTGAATTGTAAACCTTATCATCCTGTAAGTTAGCTTTCAGCTTTTTTTTTCAGATTTAATGTCATTTATGGCTTTATGTGCAAATATACACAGAACCAAGAAGTAATTTCCAGGATCCTCTATTCTAGACTTCTTTCCAAGTTGACTTTGGAATGAATATTCTGTGTTCAGGCAGTCAACTAACTCAAAGAGCATCTAACCTTAACTTGCAGATGTCTCTCTATATTTTCCATGAAAATTACATTAGATAAAGTTTAGTAAAGCATGTTTATAGAATCCTCTTGATATTAGAGATTTAGTAATCCTGTTAACAAAAGAATATCTTAAGTAGTACTGTGTGACCCTGAAAAAAGAAGTATTCTTAGAATTCATGCTCTAAGTATTTTTTTAAAATTCAATATAAGTTTCAGTACATTGATATATTTTGTACAGTTTCTCTTTTTAAGTAATGATGAGAAGTAATGACTAATATTATTATATCACTTTAAGGTTTACATGGCATTTTCTCACACTATTGTTAGCCAGTTATTTAAAATATTGTTATTCTTATTTTAGAGATAAGAGAATTAAAACTCAAAGATATAATGAGATATGAAAAAAGGCCTATACCACAGTCCAGTTCAGTATTTTCACTATGGCATGCAACTTTTCTCTTTATACAGGAACTCTATAGAAGGAAAAGAGAAAGAGAAAGAAAGAAAGAAAAGAAAGAACAGAAAGTAAGACGAAGAGGGATGCAAAAGTAGTTTTTTTCATTTCTCCTTTCCAAGTTTCTTTTGGGGGATATAGTTATCTTTTACTTGTTTTGTTTCTAAAAGAGAGTGCAGTTGGAGTTAAAGGAACAATAATTTATTTGCAGTTATGTTTTAAGATATATTTGAAATTAAGGCAATTCATATTATCCCTTATAATTCCATAACTCTGTATTCTTTCATCACAGGTAACTGATCATTGGAATACTTAATTTTGGCAATTCAGAAAAAATAATTATTATGTACAGAATGTGAGTTTGAGATGAATGGATATTTTACTCATCTTTGAATACAGTAAGTGTGTTTGTATCCAGAATGATTTTCAAAATAAATAGCACTACATAAACAATACATCTGAAACTCTTTGTTTGACGATATATGAAAATATGTTTACCCCAAATCAATCGTACTATTTACAAACAAATTCAAGTACAAGGTCTTTGTCACATCAAATTCTAACCGATATAAGGACATAAATAATATTTTTGAAAAATGGGGAAAATGTATTTTAGTTAACATATAATAACATGAAGATTATAGATTCTATTTATAACTAAATACATTATTGTACATATATGTGTGTGTATATTAATATGCAATAAACTTGCCATATACCTGTTTATAAATGTACACATACAGTCATGTTTATGTTTAAAAAAAAATAGATGGAAAAACTTTCTAACAATTAGAATTGTTAGAAACAATATGAGCTTCATAATGAGCTCAAAGAAAAGCAGCTTCCTTCTCTGGAAGCCTTCAAATAGTGGTGGAATAATGATTGATTAAGTGTATTATAGTGGGGATTGTTTCATATATGGATTGGAGTAGTTGGCTGCTGAGGTACATTCTAATTCTCACATTCTGTGATTCTGTGTGTTCTAGTCTGGGTAGACAACTAATAGATGGATAGATACTGAGATAGATAGTTTTGAATAAATGTGTATGCAAATGACTGCATGCAATGGAGAAAAAATACAACCTTTTTCTCTTTAGTGACATTTTCTGGGTGATTTTTTAATATTAAAAAATGCCAAGTTATTTCAAACTTTGTTCCTCAAACTTCAAGAACTGTAGCTTGGAAAAAATATTGAACTCATGGGTTACTTCTACATTGTGACACTATTATTCTATGAAAAGTTTGTTTGATTTGATTATTTCACTTCTAAAAAGAAAGAAAGACGGGAAAACCTTCTGTTTAGATAGTTTTGGTTGTATGTTTCTCAATCAATAGATGTATGAACATTATGATAGATGACTGTAAATGAAAAGAAATTATACTCTTTTATTCTGCTCCAAATACTCCATAACAATACTCACTTTGATTCCTTCTCACTGTAAAATGTCCTAATCAGGAAGTAATATAATGAGAGAAGTGAAATAGCCTTTATATCATTCATTTCAGCAATTTGTGATTTTTAACTTGTGCATCTACTGTTAGGATAGAGAAATATTCCAATCCACATTGTGATTTTTTTTTTGATAATTATTTAGACTGTTAGTGTAGAGTGACATCCCAATGAATAGAAATGTCTTATATTGTCTAAATAAATAAAATATTTTCTAAATAAATGATACATAGACATATAGATATCATAGATATATATATATAGATAGATTTTAAGATTCAAAGATATAGATATTAAGTGTTTTGAAAAATTAATACAAATTAAGTTAAATATTTCTAATCATTTTACATTTTTGTCATTTTTTTAAATCAACAGATCACAATACAACTATTTTCATGGTTTTTTGTGGGATTTTTTAATCTTAAAAAAAGAAAACCAGACATTTTTTATCTAATCTAATCCATTCAGTGCCAATCAAGGAACTAAGGTGCAAACATCTAAGGTTACATAAGGTTTCTTTGCTTTTTTTTTTTCAGAGTCAATCACATTAAATATTGAAAAAAGCCAAAAAATTCATTAAAATGGTAAAAAGGGGAATATCTCTCTTATACAATAATCAAATTCCTGATTTATGGCTTGTTCATTACTTCCTTTTCATCATAAAATCTTAAATTCTAAGAGAGCAGATAACTGTTATTTGAACTCTATCTACCTCAGTACCATACCTCATAGTCTTAGTAATTAATATTTTTTTGAATTAAATTTAAGAAAATTAAATTATTTACTATTATATGTAAGAAATCATTAATACTAGATTGAAATTGTTTCTATTTCCATTAAATGAAAAGTTAGGGAAATAGAGGGCAGCTGAGGCACATTTCCCAAAAAGGCAATGGATGGAATAAACAAATGTGAATATATATGTTTAGTTTAAAGAGCTGTTAAATGGCCTTGAAAATGTAATTAAGAAAATGTTTCTGTGATTCGTTCCAGTGAAAGAGTTTATTCCCTTGTTATAACTATAGGACTGCAGTTATGACTTTTAATTGATGTAACTGGCACATAGAACAATCATTTGAAAAAAAATTAAGTAGAATCCTTGGCTGGAAGAGTAGGAATGTGATCATTCTCACACACTAAAGAAAATATAATTTTGAAAAATTTGTGTCAACTAGAAATGGATAAGAAACAAACGTATTATCCTGGAAAGAATTGGTTATAAAATTCCATTAATGATACTGCAAATTAAAATGTTAATTCTTCCCTCCAAGATGCAGGCTGTTTACTATCATCAGATTTGGTGACTACCATCTTTTCCATGATTATCATTCAAAAAAAGAGAAAGAAAAAGAAAAATAGTGCTTTGAATAGTACCCATATCTTTAAAGAGAATTTATTTTTGCCTCTGAACTTACCCAGTCTGACTATATTTTATGATTCACTTTTGAGTTGTGTGAGTTAGAGTATTTCCCCCACAATTTTTAATGTTTATGTTATAAGAAACAAAATGTTTTCTAGCTGAAAAACAGACTATGCCCCTAACATTTTTCATCTACTCTTGGTTAATCCACATGGTCAAAGAATAGCTAAGTATAACAGGAATTTCCCCCCTTAAATTACTCTTTATGGATAACTTCATAAATTAAATAAAAATAAAATAAATCCAATAAACCATATATTAACAGATAACTTTTTCTGAGAGGAGAACATGCATCAACCTAAACTTAAAGTCTTTAAAAATTAATTAAATGTAATATCCTCCTATTTTTTTCCCTACCACAATCTTCAATTCGGATAAGTGAATAATGAGTTAATTGGGGGCATGGTAATTTAATGAAGGACCCTGGATTTACTAGTTTATATTTGATATAATAAGATGAAATAATAATCCATACAAATATTTTTCAACTCCTACATATGTAATTGAATATCCATCTATGCATCATTATGAGTTCCCACTTCTGTCACAAATCTTGTGTCTTCTATAAAGCCATGACAATGATTTTCCTTAAGTATAAATGTAACCATGTCACTTCTCTAAATAATTAATAATAGTAATGATAACAATAATATAATTTATATAGCACTTTAAGGTTTCCACAAATTTTTAACTGTTATTTAATGTGATCCTCCTAATAACCTTGTAAGAAAGATACTATGATAATTTCTAAATTACAAATGGGGAAAATGAGACTGAGGGAGATTGTCAGTTGGTGAAGGAAGTAAGGATTTAGAACATGTACTCATTTAAGAAGTTTGGCAGAGAATAAAAATCAAAAGAATAAAGAAATGGGATGGATCCACAAAACAGATACTTTAATATCAAAATAAATGAGGCAGTTATCTCCTTTATAAAGAAGAAAAGGATGAAAATATACATGTATACATATATGTACACATTCATATATATGCATCTATACAAATTATATATATATATATACACACACACACACACATACATGTATGGATAAGCATCTATACAAACATAAATATATACAAAAGCATATATGGATATGCACCTATACAAACATATATATATATATGTATATGTATACACACACATACATACATATATTAGCAATATGTTGTTCTGAAAAAGAAAATAAGTATGGAAACTCACATTGGCTGGTCTCAAATATTAAATTTTAGGAAAGATTAACTGTTAAATATCTTTCAGTTGAGGTCACAAGCATTTAAACACTTATGTGAACTGAGTTAAGTGTCTGAGATACAAAAGAAAGGCCAAATAATCCCTAGCATTCAAACAATTTTGCACAAACTATATTTCATGTATATCTCTCTCTGTGTGTGTATGTGATTAGAGATGATAAACAGAGAGAAAGGAGTAATCTTAAGAAGGACCAGGAATGATTTCTTTTACCAGTTGTAATTTTAGTTAGGACTTGAAGGAAACAAGAGAAGATAGAACAAAGAGATGAGGAGAAAGGAAATTCCAGGAATGTAAACAAGGTGGTGAAAAAAATTGAAATGTGGACATGAAATATCTCCTATAAGTAATAGCAAGGAAATAGGTGTCACAGAATAAACTGGTTTGAGTAAGATATAAGAAAACTGAAAAAGTTGGAGGGAATCAAAAAGAGCTTGGAACATCAGATGATTTTATATTGGATTCTGGAGAAGATAGGGAGCTATTAGGGTTTATTAAAAGAGTGGCAGTGATATGGTCAGACTATTGCATTAGGAAGATTAATTTGAAAACTGAGTGGATGATGGGAGAAACTTGTTTATCAAGGATACCAATAATCAAGCTAGTGCAATAGACCAAGTGTGATTTGATTGAAAGCAAAGGGAGGAAGGATTTAGGAAGGAAGGAAGGAAGGAAGGAAGGAAGGAAGGAAGGAAGGAAGGAAGGAAAGAAGGGAGAGAGGGAGGGAGGAAAGGAAGAAGAGAGGGAGGGAAACAGGGAAAGAAGGGAGGGAAAAAGGGAGAGAGAGGAGAAGGGAAGAGAGAAGAAAGGAAGGAAGAAAGTAAAGAAGGAAGGAAGGAAGGAAGGAAGGAAGGAAGGAAGGAAGGAAGGGGAGGAGATAGGAAGAGAGGGAGAGAAGGAGGGAGTGGGGAGAGAGGGAGGAAGGGAGGAGGGAAGAAAGGAAAGAACATGAAGGAAGAAAAGGAAAGGAAAATAAAGGAAGACAGAAATGTAGAGATCATGGTGATAAGTTTCATGACAGAAATTAGGGCACTGTTAGCATAGAGAAGAGGAGAAAATTTCTGGAACAGGTTTTATAAGAAGCATGTTAGAGAGTCTAAAGACATGAATATTTGACTTGTCAAGGATGCAAGTGAATAACTAAAATTCCAAAAAAAATACCACACCATTAAGATGAGTGTTCGGATAGAAGTAAAGAACATTTTACATAATTGCTTTGTCTATAAAATAAGCTAACAAGATGCCACAGGATGATGTTGGGGACACTTAATTTATTTGTGTAGGGTAACAAATTCAGGATACAAAAACAGAGTATAGAATTTTAAATCTATTCTGAAATAAATTATATCACATTGAATGTCATTTTCCATATCATAAAAAGTATTATCTCCTAGGTATGAAGAGATGTACATTACTGGATAGACATTGACCAATTATTACAATTTTTTGATTCATATCCATAAATTTATAATATATATTTGAAATAGAAGAACCTTAAAAGTCATCTAAATGCATAAGCTCCGCGCTTTCTCTCACTATCCACTTCATTACAAGCCTCTGAATCAATGCTTGACTGAAAAAAACCCACAAATAGTTACCAAGAGAAGCCATCCTTGAGATCCGCCAAGAAAGGTCTGTCTTTACTGGAGGGCTGGGGCGGTTTTAGATCGGGCGCAGGCGGCGGGCAGCGGCAGTGAGAGCACGGGAGCAGACTGGAGAGGGGGTGGGGAGTGATCGCAGCTGTCTCTGCGGGGAGAGCTTCGCTACAGGTTTGGAACCTGCAGCAAGTCAACAGCCCAGCAGAGAAGCTAAAAACACCGGGGCTGAAGAACTCAACCGCAAACAGCTGGAGTCTCTCAGGACCTGGCCGCCCCCCCCTTCTCCCCCCTCAGTGACTCAGCACGCTTTGGGATCTCAGAGCGCAGGCGCAGCACAGTCCTGCTAGTGCCTCACTGCTGCCACCTGCAGTCTGTAGAGGAAGCTCGATAACACACCCAGCCCCCCCCCCCCAAAGAAAGACTCCAGTTTTTTCTGTTTTTCTTTGGTAGTTTGTCTCTGATTAATAGACAGAATGAGTAAGAAGCTGAAGAGGACTTTAACCCTAGACAGCTTCTACACAGATAGAGAGCAGACTCTAAATCCTGAGGAGACTAAAAACAGGCAGTCCCCAGGTGATTCCCCAAAGGAGGAGATCGTCTGTTCCTCAGCACAGATGAACCTCATAGAAGTGATTAAAAAGGCTCTCACAAGGGAGCTAGAAGAAAAATGGGGAAAGCAGAGTGAGGCTTGGCAAAAGGAGAAGGAAGCTTGGGAAAAGGAGAGGGAGGCTTGGCAAAAGAGCCTGGAGAAGTCAGTTAAAGAGAGAGTGGATAAAGAAGTAAAATCCTTGAAAAATAGGATTAGTGAACTGGAAAACAAAATTGGCGAAATGGAAAAAAATTCCACAGAACAAAAGAACTCAATTGGACAATTAGAGAAAGATTTTAAAAAAGTGAGTGAAGAGAATACTTCACTGAAAATCAGAATTGAACAAGTGGAATTGAATGACTCGAGGAGACAAGAAGAATCAGTCAAGCAAATCCAAAAAAATCAAACAATGGAGAAAAATGTGAAATACCTTCTGGGAAAGACAACAGACCTGGAAAACAGATCCAGGAGAGACAATCTGAGAATCATTGGACTCCCAGAAAAACATGATGAAAAAAAGAGCCTGGACACTGTCTTCCAGGAAATTATCAAAGAGAACTGCCCAGAAGTCATAGGAACAGAGGAAAAAATAAACATTGAAAGGATTCATCGATCACCCACTGAAAGGGATCCTAAAATCAAAACACCAAGGAATATAGTGGCCAAATGCCAGAACCCTCAGATGAAAGAAAAAATATTGCAAGCGGCTAGAAAAACCCAATTCAAGTATCAAGGAGCCACAATAAGGATCACCCAGGATCTGGCAGCATCCACATTAAAAGATCGAAGGGCCTGGAATATGATATTCCGAAAGGCTAAGGAACTTGGTATGCAACCAAAAATAACTTACCCAGCGAGAATGAGCATCTTTTTCCAGGGAAGAAGATGGACATTCAACGAAGTAAGCGAATTTCATCTATTTCTGATGAAAAAACCAGAACTTAACAAAAAGTTTGATCTACAAATATAGAACTCAAGAGAAATCTAAAAAGGTAAAGATTAATCTTGGGAACTATATTTTGACTATATAGATGCATAAAGAATACATGTATACCTTGTTCTAGAAATTGATGTGGAAAGGACATTGTACCAGAAAAAGGGTAAAGTGGGGGTAGTACATCTCATGAAGAGGCATAGGAAACCTATTATATCTGAGAGAAAGAATGGAGGGGGATGAATATAGTGGGTATCTTACTGCCTTCAGAATTGGCTTTAAGTGAAAAATCTTAAGACATATTCAATCTATGGTGAAACTTCTCCCATCTCATTGAAAAGTGAGAAGGGAAAAGTGGAAAGGGAAGGAATAAGCTAAGCGGAAGGGAATACGGGAACTGGGAGGGAAAGGGGTAAGATAGGGGGAGGAACTCTAAGGCGGGGGAGGGACACTAAAAAGGGAGGGCTGTGAGAAACAAGGGGTGCTCACAAGCTTAATACTTGGAAGGGGGGAAAGGGGAAAGAAGGGAGGAAAGCATAAACCGGGGTTAACAAGATGGCAAGTAATACAGAATTGGTCATTCTAACCATAAATGTGAACGGGGTAAACTCCCCCATAAAGAGGAAGCGGTTAGCAGAATGGATTAAAAGCCAGAATCCTACAATATGTTGTTTACAGGAAACACACCTGAAGCGGGGAGATACATGCAGGTTAAAGGTAAAAGGTTGGAGCAAAATCTACTATGCTTCAGGTGAAGTCAAAAAAGCAGGGGTAGCCATCCTGATCTCAGATCAAGCTAAAGCAAAAATTGACCTAATTAAAAGAGATAAGGAAGGACACTATATCTTGCTAAAGGGTAGCATGGATAATGAAGCACTATCTATATTAAACATATATGCACCAAGTGGGGTAGCATCTAAATTCCTAAAAGAGAAACTAAGAGAGCTGCAAGAAGAAATAGACAGTAAAACTATAATAGTGGGAGATCTTAACCTTGCACTCTCAGAATTAGATAAATCAAACCAGAAAATAAATAAGAAAGAAGTCAAAGAGGTAAACAGAATACTAGAAAAGCTAGATATGATAGATCTCTGGAGAAAATGTAATGGAGACAGAAAGGAATACACTTTCTTTTCAGCAGTTCATGGAACCTATACAAAAATTGACCATATATTAGGACATAAAAACCTCAAACTCAAATGTAGTAAGGCAGAAATAGTAAATGCATCCTTTTCAGACCACGATGCAATGAAAATTACATTCAACAAAAAAGCAGGGGGAATTAGACCAAAAAATAATTGGAAACTAAATAATCTCATACTAAAGAATGATTGGGTAAAACAGCAAATCATAGACATAATTAATAACTTCACCCAAGAAAACGATAATAATGAGACATCATACCAAAATGTATGGGATGCAGCCAAAGCGGTAATAAGGGGAAATTTCATATCTCTAGAGGCCTATTTGTATAAAATAGAGAAAGAGAAGGTCAATGAATTGGGTTTGCAATTAAAAATGCTAGAAAAGGAACAAATTAAAAACCCCCAGTCAAACACTAAACTTGAAATTCTAAAAGTAAAAGGTGAGATCAATAAAATTGAAAGTAAAAAAACTATTGAATTGATTAATAAAACTAAGAGTTGGTTCTATGAAAAAACCAACAAAATAGACAAACCCTTAGTAAATCTGATTAAAAAAAGGAAAGAGGAAAATCAAATTGTTAGTCTTAAAAATGAAAAGGGAGAACTCACCACTAACGAAGAGGAAATTAGAGCAATAATTAGGAGTTACTTTGCCCAACTTTATGCCAATAAATTCGACAACTTAAATGAAATAGAAAAATACCTCCAAAAATACAGCTTGCCCAAACTAACAGAGGAAGAAGTAAATATCCTAAACAGTCCCATCTCAGAAAAAGAAATAGAACAAACTATCAATCAACTCCCTAAGAAAAAATCCCCAGGACCAGATGGATTTACATGTGAATTCTACCAAACATTTAAAGAACAATTAACTCCAATGTTATATAAACTATTTGAAAAAATAGGGATTGAAGGAGTCCTACCAAACTCCTTTTATGACACAGATATGGTACTGATACCTAAACCAGGTAGGCTGAAAACAGAGAAAGAAAATTATAGACCAATCTCCCTAATGAATATTGATGCTAAAATCTTAAATAAAATATTAGCAAAAAGATTACAGAAAATTGTCACCAGGATAATACACTATGACCAAGTAGGATTTATACCAGGAATGCAGGGCTGGTTCAATATTAGGAAAACTATTAGCATAATTGACTATATCAATAACCAAACAAACAAAAACCACATGATCATCTCAATAGATGCAGAAAAAGCATTTGATAAAATCCAACATCCATTCCTAATAAAAACACTTGAAAGCATAGGAATAAATGGACTTTTCCTTAAAATAGTCAGGAGCATATATTTAAAACCATCAGTAAGCATCATATGCAATGGGGAAAAACTGGAACCCTTCCCAGTAAGATCTGGAGTGAAGCAAGGTTGCCCACTATCACCATTATTATTTAATATCGTATTAGAAACACTAGCCTCGGCAATAAGAGTCGAGAAAGATATAAAAGGAATTAGAGTAGGCAATGAGGAAACCAAACTATCACTCTTTGCAGATGATATGATGGTATACCTAGAGAACCCCAGAGATTCTACCAAAAAGCTATTGGAAATAATTCATAATTTTAGCAAAGTAGCTGGCTACAAAATAAATCCCCATAAATCCTCAGCATTTTTATACATCACCAACAAAACCCAACAGCAAGAGATACAAAGAGAAATTCCATTCAGAATAACTGTTGATACCATAAAATATTTGGGAATCTATCTACCAAAGGAAAGTCAGGAATTATATGAGCAAAATTATAAAAAAGTCTCCACACAAATAAAGTCAGACTTAAATAATTGGAAAAATATTAAGTGCTCTTGGATTGGCCGAGCGAACATAATAAAGATGACAATACTCCCTAAACTAATCTATTTATTTAGTGCTATACCAATCAGACTTCCAAGAAAATATTTTATTGATCTAGAAAAAATAACAACAAAATTCATATGGAACAATAAAAAGTCGAGAATCTCAAGGGAACTAATGAAAAAAAAATCAAATGAAGGTGGCCTAGCTGTACCTGATCTAAAATTATATTATAAAGCAACAGTCACCAAAACCATTTGGTATTGGCTAAGAAATAGATTAGTGGATCAGTGGAAAAGGCTAGGTTCACAAGACAGAATAGTCAATTATAGCAATCTAGTGTTTGACAAACCCAAAGCCCCTAACTTCTGGGAAAAGAATTCAATATTTGATAAAAACTGCTGGGATAATTGGAAATTAGTATGGCAGAAATTAGGCATGGACCCACACTTAACACCATATACCAAGATAAGATCAAAATGGGTCTATGACCTAGGCATAAAGAACGAGACTATAAATAAATTAGAGGAACATAGTATAGTTTATCTCTCAGACTTGTGGAGGAGAAAGAAATTTGTGACCAAAGATGAACTAGAGACCATTACTGATCACAGAATAGAAAATTTCGATTACATCAAATTAAAAAGCCTTTGTACAAATAAAACTAATGCAAACAAGATTAGAAGGGAAGCAACAAACTGGGAAAACATTTTCACAGTTAAAGGTTCTGATAAAGGCCTCATCTCCAAAATATATAGAGAACTGACTCAAATTTATAAGAAATCAAGCCATTCTCCAATTGATAAATGGTCAAAGGATATGAACAGACAATTTTCAGAGGATGAGATTGAAACTATTACCACTCATATGAAAGAGTGTTCCAAATCATTATTGATCAGAGAAATGCAAATTAAGACAACTCTGAGATACCACTACACACCTGTCAGATTGGCTAAGATGACAGGAAAAAATAATGATGAATGTTGGAGGGGATGCGGGAAAACTGGGACACTAATGCATTGTTGGTGGAGTTGTGAACGAATCCAACCATTCTGGAGAGCAATCTGGAATTATGCCCAAAAAATTATCAAAATGTGCATATCCTTTGATCCAGCAGTGTTTCTATTGGGCTTATATCCCAAAGAAATACTAAAGAAGGGAAAGGGACCTGTATGTGCCAAAATGTTTGTAGCAGCCCTGTTTGTAGTGGCTAGAAACTGGAAAATGAATGGATGCCCATCAATTGGAGAATGGCTGGGTAAATTGTGGTATATGAATGTTATGGAATATTATTGTTCTGTAAGAAATGACCAGCAGGATGAATACAGAGAGGCTTGGAGAGACCTTCATGAACTGATGCTAAGTGAAATGAGCAGAACCAGGAAATCATTATACACTTCGACAACGATATTGTATGAGGACATATTTTGATGGAAGTGGATTTCTTTGATAAAGAGACCTGAGTTTCAATTGATAAATGACGGACAAAAGCAGCTACACCCAAAGAAAGAACACTGGGAAACGAATGTGAACTATCTGCATTTTTGTTTTTCTTCCCGGATTATTTATACCTTCTGAATCCAATTCTCCCTACGCAACAAGAGAACTGTTCGGTTCTGCAAACATATATTGTATCTAGGATATACTGCAACATATCCAACATATAAAGGACTGCTTGCCATCTAGGGGAGGGGGTGGAGGGAGGGAGGGGAAAAAATCGGAACAGAAATGAGTGTCAATATAATGTAATTATTAAATAAAAAATTAAAAAAAAAATGTGACCTATAATTTGTTATATTCTTTACTAACCAAATAGGATATATTTAATGTGATGGTAGATTTATTAGACATTGTAAAATAATTACATGTAGGAATTCAGGGATCCATACCCCTTAATTAGCCTTCAAACATCTCCCAACTTCAATTTCAATGTCCATTAAAATGTGGCATTAAAGTATTGAAGCATTAATATGTTCTACATAAACAAAATGCTTATAAAAAAACAAAGAAAAGTCATGATATAGCTTTTGTTTATGATTTTTCCTCTCTAAATTCATCTCATATTTCTAAAAAAAATGCAGCACATAAAAACCTTTTTATTATCACTTAGCTATCTTTCTTATTGTTTTCAAATGTTGTATTGGAATGGCTGTGTTCTTTTAATGTCTGCATATCTATTTGTTAAAAATATTAATGAATACTTTTAAGAAATAAGAAAAAATAGTAGTCAACACTGGTTTTTAAAGGATATGTTTTATGATTCATTGAATTTGCAAGTTCAATGCTTCAACAATTCATTCTGCTGCATGCCATATATTGAAACTTAATCCTATCTAGTCTTTTTATAAATATGCGACATTGTTTGTAAGTGAACAGACAATAGAACTAGGATGAATTATTACATATCTATCAAAAGCCCTGGACAGAAAAAAAAGTCTGAGGTAAATTTAGTACAATGGAGAAGAGATAATGAAGTAGTATATTAAGGACAATATATTGCATAGTTCATAATTCACTACCACATAATATAATATTTTAAAATAATTTTAATTTAAACAACTATCTTAACAGCAAAAATCCATTACACATTGAACAACTGGTCCTTTATTACATGTAGCCTATGTCATGAAGTATGAAACTTACTAAGATATTATTTTATAGAAGTAAACCTGTTAATATGTATTATTAGCAATATCATTGTTAATAACATTTCTATAAATCTCTGTTGTTGGTTGTCATGTCTAACTCTTTGTGAACTCATAGATTCATAGCATACCAATGGTTTTGTGGAATTTTCTTGGAAAATTTCCTTGCCTAATATATTAAGGCAAATAGATGATCCCAAAGCTAGTAAGTGTCTGAGACCAGATTTTATCTCAAATCCGCATGAATCCAGACTCAGTGCTCTATCCACCAAGAAACGTAGCTGATTCCCCAAATAGCTCTATGTAACATCAAATATACTGTTGATAGCTTTATAAATTATTGTTAAAAATATAGAAAAAAATTAAAAACTTTTGAGATTTTATACACACACACATACATCTCAAATCAAATACTAAAATGTCTTGTCTACTAAAAGGATTCATATTTGTAAAGGGCAGAAACTCTGAATAGGTGCATTGGAATCAGACAACTGACCACTTAAGGCTAATTACCTATTGGACAATACTCTATTAGTATATGCTTGAAAAAATGGCCCTTCTCACTATTCTGTGCTGGCTTGATCTTTTGGTGTAGACAGATAATCATAGGAGGAATTAGGGGGTTGAGCAAGACAAGCCAGAGTCACTTTGGAGGAGAACAAGGAGAAGGGAGATAGGTTGGTGGAGAGCCTGTGGCAGTTTTGTCAATCCCCTTCATTTCTCCCCCTAAAGACCAAGGACTTTTGCTTATCCTGACTCTGGCTGATTCTGAGGCCCCCACGGAGCTAACCTGGATTTCACACATATTCAGTCCCATTATCTGACTAAAGTTCACACACCTCTTATACAAATATACTGTGTTTTCCAACTAATCTTTCAATACTATAGAAGTCTTTATTATTTTATTTAAACCAAGTGTTCTGTAAACAGAGGTAGTGAATCATATCAATAATATTTCTAATGGAATGAAAAAGATAACATTCTTACCACAAGAAGCTTTTGTAATATTCAAAGTTTTTTTATTTTAACAGATTAACTTTTAATATGTAAACTATGTTTTATAATTAATTATATTTAGATAACATATGTAAACCATATTATATATATTTAAAATATGAAAACATTTTCTGCTTATGGTGAAGAATAAACAAAAATAATAATGATAATTAAAAATCTCCTAAACATTCATTCCCTTCCCTTCTATCTCAATTTTTTTCTTTCTTCTTCCTTTTTCATCTCTTCCTTTTTAGTCTATTTTCCTCAATTTTGAATTGAGCTTCTTCTTATCATTTTTCCTTGAATTGCAGCCCTATTTCTCAGTCTCATTTTAAAAGTTTGGTTATATTAAAGTCTGGGAAATATTTATCATCTTTCTATCCATCTACTTATCTATCTATGCATTTTTAAAATGTAGTGTTAGCAAGCTACTGGTTGATATGATTTGAAACGTATAGGCCATTTTATCAGAATATTTTGAAGTAACAAAAATATCTTTCTATTTCATTAATAGAATTAGCTTAATTCAAACATCTTATCTCATAATGGCACAGAATTAGAAATGATGGACCCCTTTTCCACTTTTTTATTTCCAAATTAATCCCCACTTCTATCATCCTCATATAATTAACCTTAGCTATAGATGAGAGACAGAGGAAAAAAAAAACAAGAATGCCAGGGGAAAAAAGAACAATAACAATGTATATGCCAATTATAATATAGAAAAAATGAATTGAGGACCAAGATATTAAGAAAGAACTTGCAGCAGGTGGGATTTCAGATATGGCTTGAAGAAACCCAAGGAAACAATATAAATACATGCTTGTTGATTGCCTTTGGGCAATTTGGTTAGCTTCTAAGTCTGTTTTTTTTTTTTTTTATTTATAAAATGAAAGGATTAAATTAGATATCCTCTAAGGTATATTCTTTTTCTTTTAATTTTCTTATTATATATGTATATTAAATTCAATTTAAATATTTATTTTTAGTACCTATTGCTTTATGAATCATGTTGGGAGATAAAAATCAGAGCAAAGGGGAAAAACCATGCTAGAGGAAAAAAAAAAAGAAGTGAACATAACATGTGTTTATTTACATTCAATCTCCATACTTCTTTTTTTGCATGTAGATGGAATTTTCTGTCTAAGATCTATTGGGATTGTTTTGGATCACTGATCTATTAAGAAGAACCAATTCTTTCATAGTTGGTCATCATGGATTCTTGCTGGTTTTGTGTACAATGTATTCCTAATCTGTGTGTTTTGCTCAGCATCATTTCACGTAAATATTTCGAGATCTTTCTAAAATCAGCTTATTAATCATTTTTATAGAACAGTAATATTCCATTATCTTCATATACCACAACTAATTCAGCCATTCCTCAATTGATAGGCATCTACTCATTTTCCATTTCTTTGCTACAAACATTTTTGCACATGTGGGTACTTTTCCTTCCTTTATGATTTCCTTTGGATACATGTTGGAATACTTACAAAATGTTAAGTCATTAGAGTTGATAGAGACAATAATTATCTAATTTAGCATGGTTCAGTATGATTGATCTGATCTTACAAGGAGATGTTATGGGCCAGAAGAAACAAGGTACTAAGTAGAACTGACAAAAACAATGCTTGTGTTCACACCTTTAGAGAGCTCATATAAGCAAGAAGCAATTAGGGCCAGAGAGCACTCTGGGAGGAATAATCCCATTCTCAGATCCCATCATCCCACTCTCTCAAAGGAGATCATATATAAGAAGCTGACAGAGGCTCAGTTAGTTAGTTCAACTGAAAAGATTGAGAGGGGAGTGTCAAGCGAGTTCAGCAGAAGTCCTCTCTCCGAGGCAAGAGAGATTCATTCTATTTTCCACCTTTGTGTTGGCTGGAGGCTGAAAAAAGCAGAGGCAGAAGCAAGGGACAATCTGCAAGAGCTCTTGGAACCAAGTAGAGAGATAGGCCTCTAAGCTAACCGGGTCCAAGGAAAGAGATAAGAAATAAACATTTCAACTTTTTATCACTGGCTGTATTTTGAGGTGATTATTTACTTTGAACTGAAACTAAGGCTGCCTTTAGAAAACCTCCCCGAGAAACCTGCTCCCAGAGAGGACCATTAAAATTTTAAAGAACAAGAACACCACAGATACAGACTGAGTAATGGCACTTCTGGTCAAAGAGTATTCACAGTTTTATAGCCATTTGGACATAGTTCCAGATTGCTCTACAAAATGGTTAGATCATTTCAAAACTCCACCAACAATGCATCAGTGCTCCAATGTTCCCACATCTCCTACAATATATATCATTATATTTTCCTATCATTTTAGAAAATCTGAGAGGTGTGAGGTGGTACCTCAGAGTTCTTTTAATTTCCATTTCTCTAATTAATAGTGATTTAGAGGATTTTTTCATATGAATATAAATGGCTTTAATTTCTTCATCTGAAAATTGTTCATATCCTTTCACCATTTATCAATTGTATTCTTATAAATTTGACAGAGTTCTTTATATATTTTGAAAATAAGGCCTTTATCAGAAACGCTGGCTGTAAAGATTGTTTCCTAACTTTGTACTTCCCTTTTAATTTTGTTTCTGTTGATTTTCTGTGTGCAAATTTTTTTAATTTGATATAATCAAAGTTGGGCATTTTGCTTTTCATAATGTTCTCTACTTCTTTGGTCACAAATCCCTCCCTTCTCCAATGATCTGATAGGCAAATCATGCGTTGCTCTCCTAATTTGTTTATGGTATCATCCTTTATGATCAAGTCATGTACCCATTTTGAATGTACTTTGGTGTCTGATGTACATTGAAGATCTATGCTGATTTTCTGATATATTATTTCCCAGTTTCCCCAGCAATTTTTGCCAAATAGGGAGTTCTTACTCAAAACCTGAAGATTGGGGATTTATGAAATACTAGACTACTATAAGTCTCAATTATTTTATCATGTATATGTAATATATTTCACTTACCCACCACTATTTCTTAGCCATTACCAAAACCAAATTAAGGTTTTCAGTGAGGTTTTTGGATGTTTTTCTAGGGTTCTCTAAGTGAATATAGAATATGTTGATTTACATTGTTTCCATGGTTCTCTTTCTGTATGCAGATGGCATTTTGTATCCAAAGTTTGTTGTGATTGCATAGAATCACTGGATCAATGAAAAGAATCATGTCTATTATAGCTGATCATTGTACAATCTTGCTGCTACTGTGTACAAAGTATTTCTGGTTCTGCTTCTTTCTCTTAGCATCAGTTCATGTAAATCTTTCTAGGACACTCTAAAATCAGCTTTTTTTAAATCATGGTTTTATAGAATAATAATATTCCACATACCATTATACTATATATCCATATATCTCCCATATATGTTCCATATATCACAACTTATTCAGCCATTTCCCAGTGGATAGTATGAGGCTCATTCTTTTTTCTGAATTATGATCTTAAGACCCTTGAGGAGATGATGGAAGGAAAATAAAACAAAGCAAAACAATAAAAAAGATCTCAATTAAAGACCTAATTAACATTCATCTAGTATGTTAATGTTTACAAACATCATAATTTCTCACTTCATGTGTTTATATCTATCCATAATTTTATATCTTCTTTTTAGAGATGAGGAAAGAGAGACAAAAACAGATGTTAAATGATTTTTTTTCCAAGCAGCACAATTAGGAAATGTCAGAATCAGAATTTCAACCCAGGTCTGTTGACTTAATTCTGGGGTTTCTTTCACTATACCACATAAGTCTCTTAATTAAGAAATTTTCATGACTAAATAATTTTAATACTATTATAATATTACATTTTATCTTGTTCTACATAAGTAAAATGTTGCCTGGAAAAAATACGTTTTAAAAGCCATTAATAAAGCAGACCAGAAAATTTATGGACTGGAAAATAAATGAAATAATAATAAAGCAGCATCTCTCAGAGGTACTAAACATCTCAAACTACTTTGACATATACTTGGTTGAGTAAAATTCAAATATGTTGTTTTCTTTTGACTTTACAATGTTAAACCAACATATTTCTAAAAAAATTCAATATTTTTATGCTTCTAATTAATTTTCTATTTTATAAAAATATAAAAAAATATAAATATAAATAATAAATAAATAAATAAATAAAAATAGAAAAAATAAATATAAATAAATGTTGGAATCCTTACTAACTGCTAACTAATTAGAGTTGATCTAATCTTACAAGAAGATGTCTTGGGCAGAACCTGAAACAAGGTACTAAGTAGAACTAATTAATACAAGGCTTGTGTTCACACCTTTACTCATTGGAGTTCAATGAGTTCACACCTCCCTTGAAGCTCTTTGGGAGCATAAATAGAGCTTCAATGGGCCAGTCGAGGAAGTTCTTCAGAGGAAGAAGCTACAAGTCGAGATTTCACCGAGTGAAGAGTGGAGCTGGCTGGAGGCTGAAGAAAGCAGAGGCAGAAGCAAAGGACAAAGCGGCAAGAGCTCTTGGAACCAAGCAGAGAGATAGGCCTCTAAGCTAACCGGGCTATATTGGAGATAATAAAAGATCTAAACTTTTATCACCTGGCTGCGTTTTGAGAAGAAAAAACTCACCACATGAGGAATTCTAGAGAAACTCGTCGATGTTTTCAGTGGGGAAAAGTTGGACATTTGAGAGCTCATTGTAGATATGGAGATAGAGTGAGAAGACAGGGTGAGAGAAAACCTAAAACCCCATGTCCAAAATGTAACCGAGGCTTTCACTGGGCCTCTAAATGTATATTGACCCAGAAGAATGAGAGGCAAAGCCCAGCTCCAAAGTATCAATCAAAAGACAGGTGGGGCATGATAGCAGCTGAGGTTACACCCAGAGAGACTTTAGAAATTCAGAACTCTGATGTCATCAACCAACAGAAAAGCAATCAGGATTACAGTTGGGAAGAATACAGGCCTTTTAAGACAACAAGGCAATATCCAATGCAAATGGCTCCAATGTAATTACCAGATGATGAGGAGAAATCCCAAATTTGGTAAATAGAAGGGAATTAGATAGGTTAACTGCTTGGGGAAGAGGATCTGCTTATATTTCCACAGATGAAGAAAGAATCAGATGGCTGACAATGAGACTGTCCAAAGGATCTTAAAAATCTTCAGAAATCATTGGATTTCCTAAACACAAGATGAAACCATTTCAGTTCCTGAAAAACCAGCAAGAATCATTGGGTTCCCTGAGATGAAAAATTGTTGATGAGAATTTTGCAGTACTTCAGAGCTTATAAGAATTATTAGATTCCTGGCACATGAACTAATGGACAATGGATTGCTTATGGACTATTTCTAGGACTTATGGACATTTGTAAATTTTCAGGATGATTCATGTTATTTGTTACATTACTACTAGCCTGTGTTATATTGCTATGTGCTTATATAAATTATGTATAATGCCTCCCATATTGATGGATTTATGTATACCATGTATATCTGTTACAAAGTTCTGGCCCATATTGATGGATTTATGTGTACCCCCTCAGAAACCCCCTATGTTTTAAAACAAAAGAAAGGGGGAGATGTTGGAATCCTTACTAACTGCTAACTAATTAGAGTTGATCTAATCTTACAAGAAGATGTCTTGGGCAGAACCTGAAACAAGGTACTAAGTAGAACTAATTAATACAAGGCTTGTGTTCTCACCTTTACTCATTGGAGTTCAATGAGTTCACACCTCCCTTGAAGCTCTTTGGGAGCATAAATAGAGCTTCAATGGGCCAGTCGAGGAAGTTCTTCAGAGGAAGAAGCTACAAGTCGAGATTTCACCGAGTGAAGAGTGGAGCTGGCTGGAGGCTGAAGAAAGCAGAGGCAGAAGCAAAGGACAAAGCGGCAAGAGCTCTTGGAACCAAGCAGAGAGATAGACCTCTAAGCTAACTGGGCTATATTGGAGATAATAAAAGATCTGAACTTTTATCACCTGGCTGCGTTTTGAGAAGAAAAAGCTCACCACAAATAAAAATAAAACAAATAAAAAATATTTTAAATACAGTTTGTGTAGAAGTTGCCACTGATAATTTTTTCTTTAAATTGAAAAGGACTGTCATGAAAATTTTAATTTCAGATGACATAGTTATCTTAGAATTAAAGATTGAAAACATTTAAATTAATCATATGTATGGAAAATATTTCTAATACTACAAAACTTTATAAATTTTATGGCATAAACATTTATGTATATTAATATATATAATTTATGTTATATAAATTATTTATTCATATATATGTAAATATACATAGATTTATATATTACAATGAAGCAAAGCATAATTTTTACTATTTTGTTTTAGTCAAATATGTTTAAGCATATATACAACTATTTACAATGCTTTGTTTTTAAACATTAAAAAGTAGCTTCATTCTATTGTAGTTTGTTATGCCTTAGTTATTTTTCAGTTGTGTTTGAGTGTTTTTGTTTTGTTGCAAAACTACTGGTGTGGTTTGAATTTTCCTTCTCCAGCTCATTTTACAGAGTAGAAAATTGAGGCAAAAGGGGTTATTTGACTTGCCCAGGATCATATACTAGTGTCTGAAGTTATGTTTGAACTTATATCTTTCTAACTTCAGGCCTGACACTTTATCCATTGTGCCACCTAGCTCCCTCTACATTCTATAATAAACAAGATGAAAAAACAAAACAAAAACATGATTATGGATTTATAAGAATTCGGATATGGACTTACATGCCTGTATGTATGTATATATAAAAGCATATATACCCTTATGCATCATAAGAAAGGACAGAGACATATTCATAGAAAAGCAGAGAGAGAAAGAAAGAGGCAGAGAGTTTCTACTTATTCTTTGTAGCTCTGGCAATCTCGTCTATCCTAAACAGCATACAAATCCACACAATTTAGAAACTGTATTTGATTGAAGTGGGGAAATAGCTATCTTCAAATACATTCATTTTATTTCACAAGACAAGAAAGAAATCATTTGCTGTATCCCAAAAAAAAGATGACCAATTATACTTGTTAGTATAATTAATATACCATTAAAAAACCCACAAAAATCCTATTCTTCAAGGATGCTTAAAACTTATTTTGTCCCAGTTTCCTCATCTGTAAATTGGGAATAATATGTGTTGTGAAATCTTCTTATGATTTTTTTTTTAGTTTAAAGGAAGAAAGTTTATGTAATTATGCTTTGATACTTGAAAAACACTGAAAAAAGCATGTTAATAAATAGGAAAATATTCTTATTTTTCTGTGATCTGATAGAAATGATGTCATTATCCTACTATTATCCTTTTAATTGTTGAAGAGATGGATAAAATAATTAGTTTGTAATTGAATAAATATTTTGTAATATGAAATTATTATTAAACATTAACATTATCTGTCATGATGGTTTTGTCTCATTTTTGAAAACTTTTTAAAAGCAAAAACAAATTATGACTTTAAGAAAAATTGAGTTAAATTGATTAGGATCAGCTTAATAATTTATGGACATGTTAAATTTATTTTTGATGACATTTACATTAAATCAGTTAAAGTAAACATTAAATTTTCATCATTTGAGTAACTGTGCCTGAGGAATTTGGAAAACTTGCCAACTGGAAACAGTTCATTGCATGATGTCCTATAAAAGTGGACTACTGCATTTTACATTTCATTACAACACATTTATATTGTGTCTTGGGATAACAATTATTTAAGTCATCAGGTTTTTTGGGGTTTTTTTTTTTTTTTTTTGGTTGTTTTATAATATGTTTGCAGAGAAAAGAATTGAAATATTTATTTTTTTTAATGTGATTATAAAGAAAATGAATTTAGTTTGAGCAACATCATTAAAGACTCCTAAATTCAGAAGTCTCCTAAGGATTTGTTTTCCATATGAATCCAATCAATCTGTCAAGGTCCAGCTCAAGATCTTTCTTTCTGTGTTATGTCACCTTATTGATTTCTAATTTCCTAAAATCCTTTCAGTATTAGGAAATATGTTACTAGATAACTTTGAATGTAGGTGTTCTAATGACTTGAAAAAAGAAAAAAAAATCCAAAAGGATTCAATTGTATTGAATTGTAGAGATACTCACCTTGATAAGCTGAACAACTACAGAATCACACATTTAAGTACAGATCTGTATTGTCTTTGTTCTGGTAAATTGTTTCAAAGTGGTGTCAGCAATTTAGCAGCAAGTGTTGAGTTACCATCAATAGCCTTCCCTGGAAATAAAATTTAGCCTACCTAAAAATGCTGCTTACAGTACTCAAATGACTTCTTGGAAGGAGGAAGCCTTTTCTTGCCAATTTCTAACAAAATTATAACTTTTTGAAATAGCAAATAATATCCAGTGCAGTTATCAAGAATAAATTATAAAATCAATAGATAATATTCTGAAAATGAACTTTATCCATAGGGCTTCTAATTATTGGGGCAAAAAAATTCATTTTGTTAGTTTAATGCAAAATCCTTAACATGTTTACAATTTCTATGACAAGAATGCATTAAGACTCAGAATATGTTACTTCAAATAAACTGCATTTTAAAGTGATGTGTTCTTGAACCTAGAAAACTTGAGATAAAATATCAGTATATAAAGTACAAAATATTATATTTCCTAGATATTAATTATAGTGTTTTTATTATTACCTTTATTATCATTTTATTATATGAATATTTTAAACTTTGAATTTGGTGTGGTAATAGAAATTTATTCATAACTTTGGCATCAAAACAGTAACAGAACAAAACAAAAATAAACCATACATTTTTCCCATCCCTTTATTATTTAAGATTAATTTGCCAATATAATTTTCTTTTCCCAGGTTGGAAAACATTCCAAGAAAACCACAGTTATTCTGAATATAGGAGAAAACAAATCTATCATCTATTACCATTTTCATTATGAGTAAATAATTATGTCTTC
This sequence comes from Antechinus flavipes, assembly GCF_016432865.1. NCBI lineage: Eukaryota > Metazoa > Chordata > Mammalia > Dasyuromorphia > Dasyuridae > Antechinus > Antechinus flavipes. Next base: position 275,296,239 of record NC_067400.1, read on the forward strand.
TACAGAACTTCCAGTTCTATATTAAAATCATTTTAATCACTTTGAAGCTATAAACCCCTGATATCCTTCCTTTCTTCCTTCCTTCCTTCTTTCCTTCCTTCTTTCCTTTCTTCCTTCCTTCTTTCCTTCCTTCTTCCTTTCTTCCTTCCTTATTTCCTTCCTTCCTTCCTTCTTTCCTTTCTTCCTTCCTTCTTTCCTTCCTTCTTCCTTTCTTCCTTCCTTATTTCCTTCCTTCCTTCTTTCCTTCCTTCCTTCTTTCCTTCCTTTCTCCCTTCCTTCCTTGTCTTTCCTTTCTTCTTTTCTTCTCTATCTTTTTTCTTCTTCTACCTCCTTCTCTGTTCCCTTTCCTTTCAAATATTTATTATAAATAATTTACTCACTTGATAATTTTCTTATTCTCTATGTACTGATTTTAATTTTGCAAAGATTTTAATGTTATATGTAAAATAGTCTATTTAGTCCTTTAACAATTCCTCTTATCATTGGTTCATTATGAAATGCCTTTCTAGTCAAAATTGTGGAAAATGCCTCCTGCCATTTTCCTCTAATCAAATTTCTGACCTTTTATATTTATATTTAAATTTATCACTGATTATAGAGGATAGTGTAAGGTGCTGGCCACAGGTTTCTTTATAAACAACTTAATAAACAGATTTTCCAAACTAGGGAGATGCTCTCATGCTATTTATGTTTTTTTTCTTTTTCTGTATTAATTTTGGGAAAAAATCTTTAACATTGACCTTTGAGTGTCCTTATTTCTTATAGCATCTCATTTAATATCCTATATTAATATTTTAGAAAATTTTTGGATGCATTTTATCTCCTTTTAACTTGTGTTCAAAAATGGTGATGGGCTAAAGTCATTATTTTCAAACTTTTTTTTTCTTCTGAGGTATTCTAAAAGTCTCTGTTATTGTGACTTATAGGATCTAGAATTTCCTTTGACAATTTGCTCAAGATTTCCTTTTAAAATATTTGTAAAGGTTTTATTTCTCTATCCATCATTATGGAGTTCTTGGTAAATATACACAATTCATTGTTTCAGTTTTACTTTGATTTTGTTTGTTTTTTAAATGGTAAATTTTTACAGATAAATCACACTTCATGAGTAAACATTTATAAGTAATTACAATTTCTAAGTTATACTAATAATACAGGGATCTCATTTAATAGAAAATGTAACATTTTACAATTGTAGCAAACACCCTGTTAAAAAATAATAGTAAATCTCTCCTTTCCCTAAAGAGATAAGAGAGAAAAGGAAAATCAATTTCTTATAACAAAAATGTTCTGTTAAACAAATTACCTCAATGTCTTGATGCATATATGTGTGTACGATATATCAAAATACACTCTTATATGTAAAATGCCTCTTACAGATAACATATTTGAACATATTATTCATTGGGTTTCTGGAATTAGGAATGATCATCAAATTAACCACAGTTCTATTAATTTTGAAAGTTGCTTGTTTTTCACGGTAGTCATTATTGAATAAATTGTTCTCCTATTTCTGCTGATTTAATTCTTTATCAGTATATGATCTCAAAATTGTTCCTTTTAGTAATATTGATTTTACATTAAAATATAGTTATCTTGATTTCACTTACTTCAGTCAACATTCATAAAATCTTTTCTATATCTTTTTGAAATCTTCCTTATTTCATACATCACTTTTTATTAAGGTTTTTATTTCCTTTCATTATAAAATATAGAATTTACTTATTGTATTTTATCCTTTTGACAGTATTTTTTTCTTATTATAAGCCTTAATTATTATTCATCTGCTTGGGATCCAGACTTATTCTTGTCTACATATAATTATCCCAAGACACACAAATTTACACATGGATATATATATATATATATATATATATATATACTATATATATATATATATATATATATACATGTATATATATATATGTATGTATACATACATGTATTAATGTGTTTTGTTTGTATCTATAACCACCATGGCACAATAGAAAGAGTGCTGGGATTTGGAAAAATAATATCAAAACTTATTGTATCATATCTGTAGACTCACTGTATAACCTTGGGAAAATAATCTAATTTCTTTGAATCCTATATCTTCAAAATGAGAGTGGAATATTATAGGACCTCTGAAAAGAGGACTGAAAAGCCATTAGCTCAAAATCTTTGATCCTAGTTACCTATGTGTATATATGAATAGACAAAAAGACATCTGAAGAACCATGTAACATCTGTATGAAAGACTCTTTGTTCAACAGAAGGAAAAGTGAAAAGATCAAGATTTGAGCAATGAAGAACATTGTTAACCAGCTCTTAACAAATGCTATAGAACAAAAATAAGATAATTACAGACCTTTACTAGGGAAATGAACCTCAAAGGCAATATGATTCCACATTTAAAATAATTCATAAGCAACAAAAAATAACAACAATGAACTGAGTTTTGATAGAACACTCAAAATTGATAATATCTAGGGAAGGATTCTTTTTTCTTAATCATCCATCTTTGTTTCCAGTGACAAAATTCAGTGAGCAATGAATGAGATAACATCACATTGACATTGATACAAAATGCACTATGTGTAATGAAAGACTGAACTAGCCACTGAATTTTATTTGAATCTTTTAGTCTATGACTTTTCTTTTTTTCATGTCATTACTAGGAAGTACATTCATTGACATAATTAAAGAAGGGAACATTCCAAAAACTAACAGTTTTATTTTTAAAAAAATAGTGTAGATTGAGAAAAATAATTTACATAGTTTGCATACAAATTAACTATGAAAGCTTTTTTGTAGCCTAAGACTTGATGCTTGTGCTCTATCTCAAACTTCTCCTGTGTGAATGGTGGCAATGTGCTTGAAGTATCAATATAAACAGGCTACTTACAAACACAATTGTTACTAACATAATGATATTTTTTAATTGAAAAGTAAGAGTTCAGGGCATAAAGACCATCTAAAAGTTTTATCACTGTCTTGTCTCCAAATTTAGTAAGAAAAGAAAATTATCTCTATGGTTGAATAAGTGATTCCTGTCATATGAAATTAGAACTGATAGAAATGACATTTCCAATATGTACTAAATTTGTTAAAATTGTAATTACATTCTATATTTATTCAATCTTATCCTTTTAGCCCACATTACTCTTTTGGTTATGAAAGTTTATAGACATCACTTTGGGGATAAAATTATATATCCTTGAGTTCTATGTATGCTCATGTCATTCTTTCTACTTTTGTAATAAAGTCCTTTCACTTCACGCCCACCAGGGATGACTAAAAATTAGGCAATTTTTTACAGAATGAAACAATGGAAAAACATCCAACTAAATGAATTGTCAGAAATTTATAGTTAAAATTTCTCCTACATTTTTTTTAATACTCCAAAGATTTTATGTCTTTTAATGAAACAAACAAAAAAGATTGTCCCTAGACACCTCTGGATTGAACTTGTGGAGAGAGGTGCCAGAACCACTATCTTCAGTTAAAAGAAGCCACTCAATCCTCATAACTCCAAGCATTCTTATTTCCTAGCTACCTTGTATTTATTTGGATTAACTTTGTATATATTCCATATGCTTGTGTATATGCATGTTTGTGTGAGTGTTCCCTTTTCTTCTGAATCAACACACATGATATATATCTAGCTCAAAACAAACATTCAAGCATTACTGTCTATCATATGGAAGGCATTTTATAAGCCCATGTATGTGTATATACATATATACAAACATGCACATACACACATATTTATATACATATCCACATATATATACATAAATATACATAAATAAATAATGGAATATTAATGTTTTATAAAAAAATGATGAACAAGCTGATTTTAGAAAGGCTGGAAAGATTTACGTGAACTGATGCTGAGCCAAACAAGCAGAACCAAGAATACTTTGTACACAAAAGCAGCAAGAATGTGATATGATCAACTATGAAAAACTTGGTTCTTCTTAGTGGTTCAGTGATCTAAAGTGACTCTAAAGACCCAATAGATTGTGGCCAGAAAATACCATCTGCATCCAGAAAATGAAATAAAGATACTGTAACCAGCACATGCAATGTTCACTTCTTTTTTTCTGTTTCTTTTTTAATCTCTCCCATGGTTTTTCCCCTTTGCTCTGAATTTTCTCTCCCAACATGATCCATAAAGCAATGTGTGTTAACAATTGATTGATTGATTAAAATTAAAAACAAATATCTTCAATAAAAGTTCCTCCAGTCTCAACATGTTAATCTGTCTTCCTCTATTCCTAAATGGGTATGAAATGACTGAAATTATTGAAAAACAACAGAATTTCTCTTCAATAGTCATATATATTATCCAATGGAATATGCTTGGAGCATGTGTTATTCCATCAGGTTTAAAGGGTGTTACTTCTATAAGGAGTTTGAGCATTTTCTGGATGATTTTGTTTATGGTTTTGTAATTTCCATTCTTCAAATAATCATTCTTTTATTTACTTTCTTTAACTATTTGATCCTGACTAAATTCAAGTTATGCCTGGCATTAAGGCATGAAGGAATTAAGCTGGCTCAAGGACCCAAATTAATGATTATTTCTTTGTTTATCAGTTTCATTAATCATGGTTGTGTGAATCCTGTTACATTCTTAGAAGTCCAAGTCTTTCTTATAGCCATGGATACAGAACTATAAATGTCACTGGTCATCTGGATCAATGGTCTTCATTTCAAGCTCTAAATTTATATTTCTGATTCTGGCATCACTGATAATGCTTTTATCAGTACAATGATATAACTATGACTCATGTTGTTGATTTAATTAAGTTCAATATGTAACTTTGAGTAGAAGACATTTAGAAAGTGTATAGGAGAGCAATAACAATAATTATGATATAACAGTTCTATTTAATATGACATGCGAAAGAATAGTAAGCATTAGCATATACTTTATTTTACCAGATACCAAGCACAGCTATATATGTTTAGTAGTTTGGGGTTGTTTGATTTTGGGGGGAAGAGGTGGTGGCAGGAAGATCTAAACCTGTGATTCCATTGATGTTAAGAATTCTTACTGTAGAAACTTCTTCTAATAATGCAGATCAACAGTTCTTTACATATAAAATCATAGACTTAGACATGGAAGGGACATTAGAAGTCATCTAATTGAACACCTCTATTATATAAGGGAGAGAGATGCAGACAAAAACTGTGGTCCAAAGAAATAAAGAGAGTTATCTAAGATCAAACAATTAGCAATATGTAGAAACTGGGATTAAAACCTGCTGCCAAATCCAGTACCTTTCCTATTGTATTATGCTGTCTTCCTCTGTAACTTGAAGATTTGCAGTATGTCTTAGCCATCTTAAAGGTTATTATTATTATTATTATTATTATATTATTATTATTATTATTTTGGACTTACAGGGAGTAACTGAAAAGTTGCTATGGCATTTTTAAAAAATTCAAGCTTTGTAAAGCTTTAATTTACAAAGCATATGCAGGGGTAATTTTTCCAACATGTACTTCTGCATAACCTTTTGTTCCAAATTTTCCCCTCCTTCCCCCCAAAAAAAGCCTTGCCTAGCTGGCAGGCAGTCCAATACATGTTAAATATGTTGAAATACATGTTAGATCCAATATATATATATAATATATATATATATATATATATTTATATATATATATATATTTATATAGTTATCTTGTTGCACAAAAAAATCAGATCAAGAAGGAAGAAAAAGAAAAACTGAGAAAGAAAACAAAATGCAAGCAAATAACAACAGAGAGAGTAAGAATGCTATGTTGTGTTCCATATTATGTTCCCATGGTTCTCTCTCTGGGTCTAGATGGCTCTCTACATCACTGCACAAGTGGAACTGATTTGAATAATCTCAATGTTGAAGAGAGCCATGTCCATCAGAATTGATGGTCGTATAGTCTTGTTGCCATGTATAATGATCTCCTGGTTCTGCTCATTTCACTTAGTATCGGTTCATTTAGGCTTCTCCAAGCCTGTTTGAAATCATCCTGCTGGTCATTTCTTACAGAACAATAGTATTCCATAGCATTCATATACAATAATTTATTCAGCCATTCTCTAACTGATGGTCATCCACTCAGTTTCCAGTTTCTTGCCACTACAAAGAGGGCTGCCACAAACATTTTTGCACATGTGGGTCTCTTTCTCTCCTTTAAGATCACTTTGAGATATATTCCCAGTAGAAACATTGCTGAATCAAAGGGTATGCACAGTTTGATAATTTTTTGAGCATAGTTCCAAACTGCTCTCAAGAATGGTTGGATCCATTCACAGTTCCACCAACAATGCATCAGTGTCCCAGTTTTCTGACATCCCCTCCAACATTTGTTACATCCCCTCCAACATTTGTCATTATCTTTTCCTGTCATCTTAGCCAATGTGAAAGGTATGTAGTGGTATATCAGAGTTGTCTTAATGTGCATTTCTCTGATCAATAGTGATTTAGAACATCTTTTCATGTGGCTACAAATAGTTTCAATTTCTTCATCTGAAAATTGTCTTTTCAAATCCTTTGACCATTTATCAACTGGAGAATGGCTTGAATTATTATACATTTGAGTCAATTCTTTATGTATTTAGAAATGAGCCCTTTATCAGATCCATTGGATATAAAAATGTTTTCCTCATTTATTATTTCCCTACTAATTTTGTTTATATTAGTTTTGTTTGTATAAAACCTTTTTAACTTAATGTAATCAAAATTACCTATTTTATGATCAATAATGGTCTCTAGTTCTTCTTTGGTCACAAATTCCTTCCTCCTCCACAAATCTAAGAGGTAAACTATCCTATGTTTTTCTAATTTGTTTATAATATCATTTGATATGTCTAGATCATGAACCCATTTCAACCGTAAATTGATATATGGTGTTAGATGTAGGTCTATGCCTACTTTCTGCCATACTAGTTTCCAATTTTCCCAACAGTTTTTGTCAAATAGTGAATTCTTATCCCCAAAGCTGGGGTCTTTGGATTTGTCAAATACTAGATTGTTATAGTCAGTGGCTATTTTATTCTGTGAACCTTAGTTATTCCACTGAACAACTTCTCTATTTCTTAGCCAGTACCAAATGATTTTGATGACCACTGCTTTAAAATATAGTTTTAGATCTGGTACAGCTAGGCCCCCTTCATTTGCTTTTCTCTTCATTAATTGCTTTGAAATTCTTAACTTTTTTGTTCTTTCAGATGAATTTTGTTGTTATTTTTTCTAGTTCAGTAAAATAGTTTCTTGGGAGTTTGATTGGTATAGCACTAAATAAATAGATTAGTTTAGGGAGTATTGTCATCTTTATTATTTTCGCTGGACCTATGGAGGAGCATTTGATATTTTTCCTGTTGCTTAGATATGACTTTATTTGTATGGAAAGTTGTTATGGTACAGAACTTTGTAGTTAAAACAAGGATTGTTACAAGGTACTAAGTCCACTAAGACAATGGTTATCTAGTTTAGCAGATGATTAATAGTTCTCTAGTTCAGTGTATGTACTTAGTACTTAATATAGTTCTACAAGATTCACACCTATGATGATGTAATTATAATACAGTATATAACAGTCAGCAAGGACTGAGAGATAGATTCATTCCATCATCCACCTTTGTGGTGGCTGGAGGCTGAAGCACAAGCCCTGAAACCCAGAGCCAGATTCATTCACTCCATCTCACACCACCTTGGTGGTTGGCCTCCTGCACTTCCCTTACTGAAGCCAAGGCCTGTCTGAAAGGCTCTCCAGAAAACTTCTCAGCCCTAGGCAAGGAGACAATAAAGAATATGGACTTTGAACTTTAACACCTGGCTATTCTTGTGGTGACTACTGAAAAGAAGGCTGCCTCAGAGACCTCTAGAAAAACAAGGAGAACATTACAGAAAATGTTTGGTAGTTTTCCTTATATAGTTCCTGACTTTCCCTTGGCAGATAAATACCCAAATATTTTATGCTATTAACAGATATTTTATTTTATTTTATTTTATTATTATAGCTTTTAGTTACAAGATATATGCATAGGTAATTTTTCAGCATTGATAATTCCAATACCTTTTGTTCCAATCTTTCCCCTCCTTTCCCCCATTCTTCCCCGAGATGGCAGGTTGACCAGTACATGTAAAATATGTTAAAATATAAGTTAAATACAATATATGTATACACACCCATACAGTTATTTTTGTGTACAAAAAGAATCGGACTTTGAAATAGTGTATAATTGTTGTAGTTTATCCCCATTACATATGATGCTTGTTGATTGTTTTAAATAATACCACTGACTGTTTTAAGGAAAAGCCATTTATTCATATACTTTCTAGTGTTTTTAATAGGAATGGGGGTTGGATTTTATCAAATGTTTTTTCTTCATCTATTGAAATAATCATATGGTTTTTGTTAATTTGGTTATTGATATAGTCAATTATGCTAATAGTTTTCCTAATATTGAACCAGCCCTGCATTTCTAGTATAAATCCTACTTGGTCCTGGCATATTATCCTGGGGATGATTATCTGTAATCTCTTTGTTAATATTTTATTTAAGATTTTTGTATCAATATTCATTAGGGAGATTGGTCTATAATTTTCTTTCTCAGTTTTCTTCCCATCTGGTTTAGGTATCAGTACCATGCATATATCATAAAAGAAATTTGGCAGGAGTTCTTCATTCCTTATCTTTTCATATAGTTTACATAGTATTGGAGTTAATTGTTCTTTAAATGTTTGGTAGAATTCAAATGTAAATCCATATGGTCCTCAGGATTTTTTCTTGGGGAGTTGATTAATAGATTGTTCTATTTCTTTTTCTAAAATGGGACTATTTAAGTAATTTATTTCCTCTTCTGTTAATCTGGGCAATGTATATTTTTATAGGTATTCCTCCATTTCACTGAGGTTGTCAAATTTATTAGCATAAAGGTGGGCAAAGTAACTCTTGATAATTGCTCTAGTTTCTCCTTCATTGGTGGATATTTCTCCCCTTTCATTTTTGAGATTAATAATTTGATTTTCCTCTTTCCTTTTTCTAATCAAATTAACTAAAGGTTTTTCTATTTTGTTGTTTTTTTTTTTCATAAAACCAACTCTTAGTTTTAGTTATTAATTCAATAGTTTTTTTTTTACTTTTAATTTCATTTGTTTCTCTTTTTATTTTTAGAATTTCAAGTTTGGTATTTGATTGGGGATTATAGAGAAAGTCAAAAAGAAATGTGTGTGGTCTCCACCATCTTGGCTCTGTCCCCAGAAGTTCGATATGACATTTTATAGTGTGAATTTCATTTATTTAAAGGTAAATTGTTGTAAACAAATTAATTTAATATATTAATGCTCAATCTTATTTATAGTAATTAATTTTTAAAAAATAATTTTTAAAGAGAGTCCAAAAACTGAATTTTTCAGTCTTCTAAATTAGATGGAAGAAGTAATCTACTCAATCTAGGATCTAATTTCTTTCTCTATAAAAGGTGTGAAATTGGATTTGGAGGGATGAGGAAAAGTGAAAACTCAGAGATGATCCTGAAGTCACAAACCTGGAAATTTCTATCAGAACATATCAAAGAATTCAGGATTACAAAGAAAGTACAAATCTGAGGTGGGATTTGATCCAGGTATTTATGATTCAGAGTCCAGTGCCCTTTCATTCTGCCACTCTGCTGATTGATTAAAAAAAAACTCATTTTCTTTCAAGTTCAAAGGAGCCAAAAAGGTTAATTATTTTTTCTTGAGAGCACTAGATAGTATATATCAGAGAGAGGACTTGAACCCAGTTAGTTTTGACTCATAATCCATACTGCCTCTATCTATTATATAATATCCTTGAGATTTTATTATTTTATTATTTTTAATTTTTATTTTTAAATAGTTTTGTCCTCAGCATATAGCAGAGTCCTCCAAACAGTAGATACTTAATAAATTTCCTTAAATGGAATTGTTGCTTTAAACTTATCAGTTACTGGTCATTTAGGATAAAATATCAAGATAATTAGTATTTAACCTTCTAATTAAATAAGGCTTTCTGATAAATGCATTTTCTTCTTTCTCCTTTTTAAGTTGTTATTTGTATTTTTTTCTCTCTTCCAATTACAATTTCTTGCCTACTACATTTTAATTATCTTAATGATCTTGGTTGATTTTTCATCCTTCTCTAAGATTTCAGATGTTTTTATGTGCTTCTTTCCTTATCCATATTGTCTGAATTTCTTATTTCTTATTAAACATATATTTTATTTCTAACGTGATTCATGCCATCATTAATTGATTAATTTAACTTTGGCAAGAAATGTGTTTTATTTATACAGTGGTAAATATTTCAGTATATGAAAAATTGTTGGTCCTCTTATCCTGCTCAACTAAGTCTAAAATTAGTTTTGGTTTTTATTCCTCATGATATGCATGTGAATTAATAGCAACTTAAATATCATATCAACAAATTAGTTGGGGACAACCAGTTTGATGCTATCAGAAATATGATTGAAACTGCAAAGAGGGGTAGTAGGTTAACAATGGCATATTCATAAATTCATGACAAAAATATTCATATGTCTACACTGTTTAGGACAGATGTTTAAAGCAACCAATCATCTAAATCAAACTGATTTTATTTGTTTCTTCACTGTTACACAAATGGCAACTTAGATAAATGATGACTTCTTTTATCAATTTTGCTGTGTTTGGGCTCTTTAGAAACACATAGGCATATGTCAGCTAGCTGGTCAGTGAATAGAGTCCCAGCCATGGAGTCAAGAAGAGCTTAGTTCAAATGCAACCTCAGATTCTTAATAGTTCTATAACTCTGTATAAATCATTTAACTCTGATTGCCAGGAAAGGAAAGAAAAGGAAAAGAAAGCAAAAGAAAGGAAGGTAAAGAAAAGAAAAGGAAAAGAGAGGAGAGGAGAGGAAAAAAGAGGAAAGGAAAGAAAAAAGAAAGAAACATATAGAGCAGAGTTGGGAGATGAAAACGGCACTAAGTCAGAGATTTCCCTAATACTTGCCTAATTCATAGACTTCTAGAAATCTAGTTACTGGGGCACAATGACAATAGTTTGATTCAAAGACTAAAGAGGAATGTAATATGACCATATTAAACAGTTAGCTCTTAATCCTCAGAAACCATTTTCTGCTCCATGGATTCTGGAGTGTGTTTGAAAACAATCCTTGGTAATTTCAGTGTACAAATGCCCAAATAAACATTAGGATTCATTTTTAAGTTTCCTCAACCTAATGTGGTTTATTATACTTTCCCCAAAATAACTTCTATTAATCATATAGATTCTAACTCTCTTATTAAAAAGATGCAAGAGAAATTAAAAAGAAAGAAAATAAGAAAGCATACACAGAGTGATGCACATATACATATATATACCAAGACACATATTCTTTGTTTCAATTCCCTTCTGTCTCTGTCTCTATCTTTCTCTCCCCTATTCCTTTTGATTCTGATAATGTATGTTTTTAAGATTTCCCTATGGGAAAAAAATAAAACAACCAAAAATCCCTTCAGAATATATAATTTTTGAACAATAGTCTCTTAGATTTTTAATATTTCTGAAAAAATTACATTTAAACTATTGTTTAAATTTTTGTTACATGGTTTTCTTGGGGAAAAATACATATAGCAGTAGAAGACTAGGATCAAAGCACTGATCAGGAGGGGGGACTTTGACTAAAGCACTGCTTTTTATAAACATTCATTTTTTCAGATCTATAAAATGAGAATGATAATACATCATTTCACAAGTGTTTAGATCCCTATTTGGATACCTTATTCATTTTAAATAAACTGTTGTTATTTATGTGGTACAGGCTTATAGCAATCATTTCCCTCCTATCCCCCTACTATGTGGCCTTCATAATGATTTAGCAGAAATCCCAATACTTTTCAAGAAACCTCAGGCCACTTGGCCTTGGGAAGAATGCAATCCTCCTAGGAATGTAGTTATTGGGAGTGATGTAGGATAATCTTGGGTAATATGTGTGAAAGAAAGAGAGTTAGACCTGATATCTTTATTGCACTAAACTATCCTTTAAGGATGTCTGTTTTGTCATTGGAAATTCTGGGTTATCCTCTTGTTTCTGTATTCAGATAATAAATTCTTCTTAGTTTCATGAGAAGAGAAAGGGAAGAAGGGCCATTGTTAGCCACCATTACCAAACTTCCTACCAATTAAGCAAACCCCAATTTTGTGATATCATTTACTCTACTCTGTTCTTTGTTCTGTACTCCCTATCTCTATTTCAAGCATTTTCCCCTACAAATTTGCCTATTTGCTCCTTGTTTTTTTTTTTTTTTTAATCTTCCCCTCTTGAAATTTAGTTCGCTTTAATTAGCATTACAATTAAAAATAGAACTTTGCCTCTTGACTTAGATGTTATATAAGCTTTCCAATTTGGGGGGGACACCTAGGACACTGGTTTAGAAACCCAATATATTTTGGGGATCTCTACATTCCAACATTATTGCTATTATTATTGATAATCTTTCCATTGCTAAACCAAATTAGCGTTCATTATGTGATACCACCACACTGAGAAGGGGATGGCTGAAATCTAAAACTTGAAATTTGTAGTGATAATGAAGTAAACTTTAAATTTATGTATGGCATGTTTTACATTTATTGACTAATTGCTTTTTGAACACTAGAAGTGTGCAAAAAAAGATGATGATAATGCAGTGATAGTCATAATGTCTCATATGGTTTACTTTGAACTAGATAGTGTTTCAATAAGATTGAGTTTCTGTTTCATTTTCTCAAATGCTAAAAACAAAATGGAGAGATGGAGTCAAGATGGCAGGGAGCAGACAAGACTTTCTGTGATCTCCTCTGATTTTCTCTCACACCAACAGCAGATTAAGCCTCTAAATTGGTTTTGGAATCAAAGGACCCACAAATATTAGGAGTACAACACATTCCCAGAAGAAGATATCTTGGAAAAACTTCAGAACAAATATGTTTCAAATGGGCAGGGGACAATCTGCTGACCCCAGATTATAGCACAGGGAGACTGGGGCAAGGAGCTAGGACAGTGAGTCAGAATATTGCAGCTTCCATGCACCTAGGAATCTTCTGTGACCCTCTTAGGCTACTCTGTCCTGGTTGCAAGCAGGTGATTTGGCAAATTTACTACAAAAGGTAAACTGTAAAACACTACTCCTTGGAAGAATATCAGACCTAACCAGGATTACCCAGCATTGGAAGTCAATCAGAAGAACTGCTCCGAGGCAAATTAAAGCAACTCTTTCTCCTTTGCATTGAGCAGACCTCAAATCTTTAAAAAATGAGTTAAAAAAACAAAAAGAGCTTTCACCGTAGACAGAGAGAGAGAAGAACAGACCTCAGATCTTGAGGTTCCTAAAGGCAAAGCAACTCCAGATGAAACCCCAAAGGGAGATTTTGTGATAGCACCACACTGAGAAGGGGATGGCTGAAATCTAAAACTTGAAATTTGTAGTGATAATGAAGTAAACTTTAAATTTATGTATGGCATGTTTTACATTTATTGACTAATTGCTTTTTGAACACTAGAAGTATGCAAAAAAAGATGATGATAATGCAGTGATAGTCATAATGTCTCATATGGTTTACTTTGAACTAGATAGTGTTTCAATAAGATTGAGTTTCTGTTTCATTTTCTCAAATGCTAAAAACAAAATGGAGAGGTGGAGTCAAGATGGCAGGGAGCATCTTTTTATGGAGAGAAAGAGAAGAACAGACCTCAGATCTTGAGGTTCCTAAAGGCAAAGCAACTCCAGATGAAGCCCCAAAGGGAGATATGAGCTGGTCTCCATTTTACAAAATTTTCTTGGAAGATTACATAAAGGATCTTAAAAGAGAGTTAGAAGAAAAATTGAGAAAGAAAATGAGATCATTGCAAGAATGTAATGTTCTTATTGATTTTCTGGAGGTCTCTGGACCAGCCTTCATTTTAGTTCAGTAATCACCAGGAGAATAGCCAGGTGTTAAAATCCAAATTCTTTATTATCTCTTTCAAAGTGTTGTTTCCTTGCCTGGGGCCCAGGTCAGCTTTTTGGAGAGCCTTTCAGACAGGTCTTGGTCTCAGTGGGAGAAGTGCAGGAGGACAGGCCAGTCACCACAGTGGTGTGAGATGAAGTGAATGAATCTGGTTCTGAGTCCCGGGGCTTGTACTTTAGCTTCCAGCCACCACAAAGGTGGACAATGGAATGGATCTGTCTCTCAGTCCCTGCTGGTTGCTATATACTTTATTATAATTATGTCATCATAGGTATAAATCTTGTAGAACTGTATTAAGTACATGTATTGAACTAGAGAACTATTAATCACCATGCTAAAGTAGATAACCATTGTCTTTATCAATTCCACTGAGTTAGCACCTTGTAAGAATCCTTGTTTTAAGTACAGAGTTCTGGCCCATAGCACAAGAAGGAATGCCCTACAAAATAGATATGAAAAAGACAGCAATTTACTGAAAAACAAAAGTTGTGAAATGGAAAAAATGCAATGAACAAAACAATTCAATTGGTCAAGTACAAAAGAAGGTAAAAAAGATAACTGAAGAAAATAATTCATTAAAAATTAGAATTGAACAAATGCAAGTGAATGACTCAACAAGACTTCAAAAATCAGTCAAACAAAAACCAAAAAAATGAAAAAAAAATAGAAGAAAATATGAAATGCATTATCGGAAAACCAATTGACCTAGAAAATAGATCTAGGAGAGACAATCTAAGGATTATTGGACTTCCTGAAAGCCATGATGAAAAAAAAAAAAGAACTGGACATATCCTACAGGAAATCATAAAGGAAAACTGCCCTGATATTTTATAATCAGAAGGTGAAACAGCTATTGAAAGAATTGACAGATCATCTCCTGAAAGAGACCTCAAAATTAAATTCTCAAGGAACATCATGGCTAAATTTCAGAACTCTTGCACCAAGAAATAAGATATTGCAAGCAGCAAGAAAGAAACAATTTAAATACTGAGGAGCCACAAGTAGGAATACCCAGGACCTACTAGTTTCCACCTTAAAGGATTGAAGGGACAGAATCTAATATTCCAAAAGGCAAAGGGATTGGATTATAGCCACGAATAAACTATCCAGCTAAAATGAGCTTTATCTTTCAAGGAAGAAGATGGACATTGAATGACATAGGTTAATTTCACCTATTTCTAATGAAAAGATCAGAACTGAACAAAAAAAAAATTGATCTCCAAACACAGAATTCAAAAGAAACATAAAAAGGTAAAAAGGAAATAATTTTTGAGAACTATATTTCTGTTACATATATACTTAGATAGTGTGGGTATAACTTGATTTTATTATGATAATATGAAAAAGAAACTAAAGGTGGAAAGAGGATCATACTAGAAAAAGAGGGAAAAGGAGATAAAATAAGAGAAATCACATCTCGAAAAAAGACAAAGACCTATTTTATGGACTTCTGGGGGTGGAGCCAAGATGATGGAGAACAGAGTCACAATTTTCTGTGACTGCCTTTGACCTTATCTCAAACCATAGTAGATAAGCCTCTAACCTGGTTTTGCAGTCACAGAACCCACAAATATTTGGAGTACAACACATTTCCAGAAGAAGATACCTCGGAAGAACTTCAGAACAGGTCTGGTTCAAACGGGCAGGGGGACAGTCTATCCCACTCAGAACACAGCATAGGGAGACTGGGGTAAGAAGCTGAAGTGGACAATCGGAGCATTGTACATTCCACACACCTGGAAATCTTAAAGAGAGACTCTTAGGTCACTCTGTCCTGGTTTCAAGCAAGTGGTTTGGCAAATTTGGCTTTTGCAAAAGACAAATTGTAAACTATTGAGCCTCAGAAGAACACTGGATCTGGCCACAATAACCCAGCACTGGAAATCAATCAGCAGAACAACCTTAGGGCAAATTAAAGCAGCCGTCACTCCTTTGCATTAAACAGACCTCAAGCCTTAAAAAATGAATAAAAAAGCAAAAAGAACTCTCACCATACAAAGCTTTTATGGAGAGAGAAAAGAATAGACCTCAAATCGTAAGGTTCCTAAAGGCAAAGCAACTCTAGAAGAAGCCCCAAAGAGAGACATGAGCTGGTCCCCATTTTTGAAGACTTTCTTAGAAGATTTCATAAAGGAGCTAAAAAGACACAAGAAAAATGGGGAAATGAAATGGGATCATTGCAAGAAGGAATGAAAAAAAAGAAAAAAAAAAGAATGCAATGAATAAAAAAAAATAATTATCCAATTGCAAAAGGAGCTAAAAAAGGTAGCTAAAGAAAATAATTCACTAAAAATTATAATTGAGCAAATGGAAATGAATGACTCAAAAAGACTTCAATAATCAATGAAACAAAAACAAAAAATGAAAAAAATAGAAGAAAATATGAAATATCTCCTGGGAAAAACAACTGACCTGGAAAATAGATCTAGGAGAGACAATCTAAGGATTATTGGACTTCCTAAAAGCCAAGATAAAAAAAAAAAAAAAAAAAACAACTTATACATTATCTTACAGGAAATCATAAAAGAAAACTGCCCTGATATTTTAGAATCAGAAGGTAAAATAGCCATTGAAAGAATCCACCAATCACCTCCTGAAAGAGACCCCAAAATTAAATCTCCAAGGAATATTGTTGTGATCTAGTTCAGATGGATCTGAATCGGTCCCTGTTCAGGCGCCAAACTGTGGTGAGCTTTTTCTTCTCAAAACGCAGCCAGGTGATAAAAGTTCAGATCTTTTATTATCCCAATATAGCCCGGTTAGCTTAGAGGCCTATCTCTCTGCTTGGTTCCAAGAGCTCTCTCCAAATGTCTTTAAATCCAAAGGGATGGTCCTTCAGCCTCTGCCTCTGCTTTCTTCAGCCTCCAGCCAGCTCCAGTCTTCATGTCATTCCGGTGAAATCTCGACTTGTAGCGTCTTCCTCTCTGAAGAACTCTCCGACTGGCCCATTGGCCTATTTATGCTCCTTCCAGAGAGAGGGATTATGGGTAGTTCTACTTAGTACCTTGTTTCAGGTTCTGCCCAAAACATCTTCTTGTAAGATTAGATCAACTCTAATTAGTTAGCAGTTAGTAAGGATTCCAACAGAATATTATATCTCATGAAGAGACAAAGAAAACCTATTATAATTGAGGGAAAGAAGGGAAAGTTATGAGCACTGTGTGAATCTTAGTCTCATCAGATTTGACTATAAGAGTGAATTTTAGACATATTTGGTATCACAAAGAACTTATATCACCTTAAAGGGAATTAGAAGGGAAAAGGGGGAAAAGAAAGGGAAAGACTAATAGGAGGGAAAACAGAAGAGTTAGGGAAAAGGTGTAAAAAGGGGGAAGGAATTGTAAAGGGGGAGAACTGTTTGAGAGAGTGGTCATCAAAAGCAAGATACTGGGGAGGAGGGAAAGGGAATAAGAAAGAAAAAAGAATAATCTAGGGTAAGATGGCAGGAAATACAAAATTAGTTATTTTACCATGTGTTAGGGCATAAAACCCTCAAAATCAAAAGCAATAAAAATCACATACACTATAAGGCCAGGAGAAAATAGACCAAAAAGTAATTGGAAATGGAATGATCTCATCCTAAAGAATGAATGAGTGAAACAGCAAACCATAGACACTATTAATAATTTCATCCAAGACAACGACAATAATGAGATTACAGACAAAAATTTGTGGAATGCAGACAAAGAGGTAACAAGGGGAAATTTTACACTATAGATGCTTACTTGCATAAAATAGAGAACAAGAAAATCAATGAATTGGGCTTGCAACTAAAAAAGCTAGGAAAAGAACAAATTAAAAACCTCCAATCAAATGCAAAATTTGAAATTCTAAAATTAAGAGATTAATAAAATTGAAAGTAAAAAACTTATTGAATTAATAAATAAAATGAAATTTTCGTTTTATGTAAAACCCAACAAAATAGATAAACCTTTAGTTTATTTGATTAGAAAAAGGAAAAAGGAAAATGAAATTGTAAATATCAAAAATGAAAAGGGAGTATTTTCCCCTAATGAAGAGGAAATTAGAACAATAATTAGGAGTTACTTTGCCCAACTTTATGCCAATACATTTGATAATCTAAATGAAAAAGAGGAATACCAACAAAAATATAGATTGCCCAGATTAATAGAAAAGGAAATAAATTACTTAAATAGGATGATTTTAGAAAAAGAAATAGAACAAGCTATTAATCAACTCCCTTAGAAACAATCTCCAGGACCAGATGGTTTTACACGTATATTCTACCAAACTTTTTTTTTTTGGTTTGTTTGCTGAGGCAATTGTGGTTAACTGACTTGCCCAGGGGTCACACAGCTAGGAAGTATTAAGTGTTTGAGGACAGACTTGAACTCAGATCCTCCTGAATTCAGGGCTGCTGCTCTATTCACATCTACCAAACATTTAAAGAACAATTAACTCCAATAATATATAAACTATTTGAAAAAAATAGGGAATGAAGGACTCGTACAAAATTCTTATTATGATACAAACATGGCACTGATACCTAAACCAGGTAGGACAAAAACAGAGAACAAAATTATAGACCAATCCCCCTAATGAATATTGATGCAAAATTTTTAAGTAAAATATTAGCAAAGAGATTATGGAATGTTATCCCCAGGATAATATACCATGACTAAGAAGGATTTATACCAGGAATGAACTGGTTCAATTTTAGGAAGCTGGTTCAATATTAGGAAAACTATTAGCATAATTGACTACCCAACTTAACAAAAAACATTATTATCTCAATAGATGCAGGAAAAGCATTTGATAAAATCCAACAACCATTCCTATTAAAAACACTAAAAAGTATAGGAATAAATGGACTTTTTTCTTAAAATAGTCAGTACCATCTATTTAAAACCATAAGTAAACATCATATGTTAATGGGGAAAAACTGGAACCATTCCCAATAAGATCAGGGGTAAAACAAGGTTAACCACTATTACCATTACTATTCAATATTATATTAGAAATGCTAGCTTTGGCAATAAAAGAAGAAAAAAGAGATTAAAGGAATTAGAATAGGAAATGAAAAAAACAAAATATCACTCTTTGCAGATGATATGATGATATAATTAGGGAACTCTAGGGAATCAATTAAAAACTATTAGAAATTATCCACAGATAGATAATTTTGATTATATTAAGTTAAAAAGGTTTTGTATAAAGAAAACTAATTTTTAAAAAAAAAATTATAACTTTTTATTGACAGAACCCATGCCTGGGTAACTTTTTACAAAATTATCCCTTGCACTCACTTCTGATGTGACTTTTCCCCTCCCTCTCTTCACCCTCTTCCCCAGATGCCAAGTAGTCCTATACATGTTAAATATGTCACAGTATATCCTAAATATAATATATGTGTGCAGAACCAAACAGTTCTCTTGTTGCACAAGAATAATTGGATTCAGAAGGTAAAAATAACCCGGGAAGAAAAACAAAAATGCAAACAGTTTACATTTATTTCCCAGTGTTCTTTCTTTGGGTGTAGCTGCTTTTGTCCATCATTGATCAATTGAAACTGAGTTAGATCTTCTCTTTGTCAAAGAAATCCGTTTCCATCAGAATACATCCTCATACAGTATTGTTGTTGATGTATATAATGATCTCTTGGTTCTGCTCATTTCACTTAGCATCAGTTCATGTAAATATCTCCCAGCCTCTCTGTAGTCATCCTGCTGGTCATTTCTTACAGAATAATAATATTTCATAACATTCATATACCACAATTTACCCAACCGATCTTCAATTGATGGGCATCCATTCATTTTCCAGTTTCTAGCCACTACAAACTGGGCTGCCACAAACATTTTGGCACATACAGGTCCCTTTACCTTCTTTAGTATCTCTTTGGGATATAAGCCCAGAAGTAGCACCGCTGTATCAAAGGGTATGCACAGTTTGATAACTTTTTGGGCATAGTTCCAGATTGCTCACTAGAATGGTTGAATTTGTTCACAACTCCACCAACAATGCATCAATGTCCCAGGTTTTCCCGTATCCCTTCCAACATTCATCATTATTTTTTCTTGTCATCTTAGCCAATCTGATAGGTGTTTAGTGGTATCTCAGAGTTGCCTTAAATTGCATTTCTCTGATCAATAGTGATTTGAAACACTCTTTCATATGAGTGGAAATAATTTCAATTTTATCATCTGAAAATTGTCTGTTCATATCCTTTAACCATTTATCAATTGGAGAACGGCTTGATTTCAAAGAAAACTAATGTTGACAAGATTAAAAGGAAAGCAATAACCTGGAAAAAACATTTTTACATGCAAAGTTTCTGATAAAGGCCTCATTTCCAAAGTATATAGAGAATTAACTCAAATTTATAAGAATTCAAGACATTCTCCAATTGACAAATGGTCGAATCATCTGAACAGACAATTTTCAGATAAAGAAATTAAAACTATTTCTAATCACATGATAAGGTGCACTAAATCACTATCGATCAGTGAAATGCACATTAAGACAACTCTGAGATACCACTATATACCTCTCAGATTGGCTAAGATGACAAGAAAAAATAATGATGAATGTTGGAGGGGATGCGGGAAAACTGGGACATTGATGCATTCTTGGTGGAGTTGTGAATGAATTCAACCATTATGGTGAGCAATTTGGAATTATGCCCAAAAAGTTATCAAACTGTTTATACCCTTTGATCCAGCAGTGTTTCTCTTGGGCCTATATCCCAAAGTGATCTTAAAGAAAAGAAAGGAACCCACATGTGCAAAAATGTTTGTGGCAGCCTTTTTCATAGTGGCAAAAACTGGAAATACTGAATGTATGCCCCTCATTTGGAGAATAGCTGAATAAATTATGGCATATGAATGTTATAGAATATTATTTTTCTATAAGAAATGATCAGAAGGACGATTTTAGAGAGTTTTGGAGAGACTTTACATGAATTGATGCTAAGCAAAATGAGCAGACCTAGGAGTTCATTGTACACGACAACATCAATATTAAATGATGATCAATTCTGATGAATGTGACATTTTCCAACAATGAGATAATTGATGCTAGTTTCAGTGATCTTGTGATGATCTACACCCAGAGAGAGGACTGTGCGAACTGAATGTGGATCACAACAGAACATTCTCACTCTTTTTATTGTTGTTCGCTTGCATTTTGTTTGTTTACTCTTTTTTAATCTGATTTTTCTTATAAAAAAGAGAATTGTATAAATATCTTTATACACATATATATGTGTGTTTGGATTTAACACATATTTTAATATGTTTAACATATACTGAATTGTCTGTCATCTAGGGGAGGAGATGGAGGGAAGGAGGAGAAAATATGAAACACAAAGGCTAAGCAAGAGCCAATTTCAAATTATTTGTGTTTGGAAAATAAAAAGCTTTATTAAAAAAAAAAAACTAAAAAAATGCATTAAATTAAACTGAATGATATCTTATAAATTGTTTTTCTTAATTGAAAAAAGATAAGGTCTTATCCTGGGGACAAAGAAATAAAATATGTCCCAACATTTCTTTTGATGTATCAGATTCATTAATTATTAAGGCAGATTTGATGCTTTTTAAAAGAACTATTTGTAGTCACATGAAAAGTTGGTCCAAATCATTATTGATCAGAGAAATGCACATTAAACAACTCTGAGATACCACTACGCACCTGTCAGATTTGCTAAGATGACAGGAAACAACAATGACCAATGTTGAAGGGGATGTGGGAAAACTGGGACACTGATACATAGTTGTGGACCTGTGAATGGATCCAATCATTCTGGAGAACAATTTGGAATTATGTTCAAAAAGTTATCAAACTGTGCATACCTTTTGATCCAGCAGTGTTTCTACTGAGATTATATCTCAAAGAGATCTTAAAGGAGGGAAAGGGACCCACATGTGCACAAATATTTGTGGCAACCCTCTTTGTAGTGGCAAGAAACTGGAATCTGAGTGGATGCCCATCAATTGGACAATGGCTCAATAAATTATGTAACATGAATGCTATGGAATATTATTGTTCTGTAAGAAACGACCAGCAGGATGATTTCAGAGAGGCTTGGAGAGACCTACATGAACTGAGGCTAAGTGAAATGAGCAGAACCAGGAGATCATTATACATGATAACAACAAGACTATATAATGATCAGTTCTGATAAACGTGGCTCTCTTCAACAATGAGAAGATTCAAACTAGTTCCACTTGTTCAGTGATGTAGATGGGCCATCTGTCCCCAGAGAGAGAACCATGGGAACAGAGTGTGGAACACAACCCAGCATTCTCACTCTCTCTGTTATTAGCTTGCATGTTGTTTTCTTTCACATTTTTTCTTTTTCTTCCTTCTTGATCTGATTTTTCTTATGCAGCAAGATAACTGCATAAATATGTATACATATGTTGGATTTAACATGTATTTTAACATATTTAACACATATTGGACTACCTGCCAGCTAGGGGTTGAGGTGGGGGAAAGGAGGGGAAAATTTGGAACAATAGGTTTTGCAAGGGTCAATCAATGTTGGAAAAATTATCCATGCATATGTTTTGCAAATAAAAAGCTTTAATAATAAAAAAAAGAATAGAAAAATGTTTTTCCCCCCTCAGGGCAGCTAGGTTTTGCAGTGGATAGAGCACTAGCCCTGAAGTCAGGAGGACCCGAGTTCAAATCTGGTCTTAGCTAATTAATACTGCCTAGTTGTGTGACCCAGGGCAAGTCATTAAACTCCAATTGCCTTAGGGGGAAAAAAGAAAAGAAAAAAAGAAAAAATGTTTATTTTCTGATTTTATTAGAATTGTTTTTAAGTAGACTTTAAATTATATATTTATCTTATAATTTTGTATGTGTTGATATGACAAATTTTGTCAAAAAATGTGTCTGGACAACAAAATAAACCTTAAATATTTTTATGTTTGAGTCATTTATTTTCTATATTTTGCTAATACTTTTATTGAATATATATATGTTTTTTATGTGTCTATATTTCTTCCCTACTGACTATTAACTTTTTTTCTCTTCTACTTACTCTTCTAACATCCCCTAGGCTTCTCTTAAGAAAGAAGAAAACAATTTTCTTTTTTTAAAATTTTTTTTAAACATATAGGTTTAAAGAATTTTTAGTTTCCTTGATTTATGTGTTATTGAATTCATTTTCAAAATATTTATCAAGCATCTACTACATTTTAGTTGATAAATAACAGGATCATCAGAAAATTTTCAAGAATGTTAAAATGAAGAAGACCATGGCATTTTTGTATTCCTTTATTAGGCAGAAGAATAGTGTTTAACTCACTTTTGAAGAATACTTAGTTTAAAAACAAAACTAGGAGATGACATTCTTTCCACCTCTTCAAAACACCTTAGTATCTAGTTTAGAAATTTTAGTTAATAGAAAAGCTGACTGAGACATAGATTGATTACTACAAAAGTACTATGGACCATGATTTAAAAATATTATGTAATTTCTAAATGTTTCTTGAATGAAATAAAGACAAGAACTAAAGTTTTGCTAAATTTTAAAAGGAAACTAATAGGCAAAAAATAGTATATTTTATTTTTACTTATTAAGTCTCTTTTTTCAAGTTGTTTAAAAACAAAATTTACTAAAGATGTCATATTCTCAGGGTTATGTAGGAATGAAAGAGGGAAGGATGATTATGGTTTGGAGGATTACCACATACCATAAAAGATAGGTATGTGTGAGATAAACATAAGAAGCAATCATTGAAGTCTACCAGAAGTGAATGGAGGAAAGACAAGAAGGCAAGAAACTTTGGGGAAATAAGGACCTCATATTTCCTATGATGTGGGAATAAAAGAACAATAGAAATAAAGTTTCAGAGGTATGGTAGGAACAGATAATTAGAGTTCTTAGCAATCACACATTTATATTTGATATGGAAGTAGAGAAGCACTGAGATTTTAACAAATGTTTCTGACACCATATAATGTAAGTTACTTGACAGTAGGAATTGTTTCATTTTTTAAAACTACAGTGTCTGATGCATAGTAGGTGTATAATAAATGCTTGTGGGTTGATTGAGGGATGATGTAAGTGTTACTTTAGGAAGATTATTCTTATGTTAGTATGACAAATGAGTTTGTGTGGGAGGGATGTGCTATAGTCTTGGAGCAAGCCAATGAGATGAGACAATATTACAAAAAAATAAGGGAATGAAATAAGACCCTTGTATAAATAATGAACATATATGAGCAATAAGGAAAAAAAAAGAATAGTTAGCACTTGGGAATTTTCAGTGTGTGTGTGTGTGTGTGTGTGTGTGTGTGTGTGTGTGTGTGTATGTGAGTTTGATTTGTGTTTCTTCTATCCTTCTATTGTGCTCAAGTGCCCAGGGTATATCAGAGCTATAGATATTCTTATTATGTCCTCCTTAGAATTCTAAGAATTCATTATTTGAAAAATTTACTATAAAATAAGGGGATATCTATATATGCCATACTTGTCACTGCAAATTTGTTGTCATTACAGGTTAATATTTCAAACTAATTTTCCTTCTAATATTAATTGGATATAAGTATTTAGGGTTCTAGGTAGTTGTCTTAAAGACAGCAAACTGCGAAATGTATACTATCATTGAAAAAAAACCAAATAAGTTAGAAGTTAAAAGTATTTTTAGAGGAAAATTTTTACTTGGCCAAGACAGAATATCTTTCTTTTCATCTGTAAGTTGAATGTAATAGTAATTGCATCCACCTACCTCAGCCTCTCTCAAAGGATAATTCAATGTCAAACTCTATTCCAGAGAAACAAACCATTGATAATCTCAACAAAATTGTGGCAAATAGAACAGTGAACATGGGAATTAAGATTTAAGTACCCACATTTTCATAAAACAAGGATAAAGTAGATACTTAAATAGATCAGTTGCTTCACATTGATTCGAGGCAATTTTTTTTTTTAGAACACATTATTGAGATACAATCTGTGAGGAGTTATAAAAGGAAGAGATGTTGAAACAGTATGATTTCATTAGGAAAAAAGACATGTTAAACTAACCTAATTTTCTTTTTTGACAGTCTCTTGACTGATAGATCAAGGGAATGTTATAGACATAGTACACCTGAACTGAAAGCCATATGACAAGTCTCTGATGATAACCCTGTGAAAATTTTGTAAAAAAATAAAATAAATTGAATTTCATAATACTTAGGAGGATTCAAGAACTGGTTGACAGGCAAATCTCAAGGAATAGTCATTAATGGATCTGTGTCAACCTTGAAGGAGTCCTCTTGTTGAATGTTATAGGGATCAATTAGTCAGTGTTGCTAAAACATTGTTAAAGCAATCAAAATTGCAACTGACATAAAACTGAGGGAAGTAGATTTTCCACCCCCCATCAAGTACAATTATTGGTTATAGAGTACAGATTGTTGGCACAGTAGGTAAAAGCAATGGAAATGGATTCAGGGAGGCCTTTTAAATCCTGATTTGGATACTACCTAACTATGTGCCAATTTACTTAACCACTCATAGCTGCAGTTTCCTTATTTGTAAAAACGGAGTAGTTGTGTGGATCAAATGAGATCATAAATAGGTATAAAGTTTTGCAAACCTTAAAACACTAATGCTAGGTATTATTAGAGACAGCTAGATATTCTGGTATAGAGTCCTTTATAGAGAAGTGGACACTATCTGGCTATAAACCTGGGTAAGTTAGCTATCTACTTTTTGTCTCAATTTCTTCTTCATATTCATAGGTAAAAATAAAATTTTTATTAAAATGTAATATATAAGTAAAATATACAGAACAGCTGGCATTTTTGTTTTGTTATTATTGATAATGCTGTTTTATCTCTAGAATATTTCCCATGGCATGATTTTCTATCAACTATCCATACTCTCATACTCATTAACTCTTGTCTGAACTATTATAATTTCTGTCCTCTCCTTGCCAACTTTCTTCCTCTTCCTCCCAATCTATACTTTAGCAAAGTTATCAACCCCTGACTAGACTGAAGGTCTCCAATTGTCCTGATCCTGATCCATAGTTCTAGAGGGGAAAGCAGGTGATTCTGTACAGTCCCTCCTCACTTCAATTCAACTCACTTGTATATCATGGCATCACTTCTTTGATGTCATGTCCCTTTGAGAACAAAAGAAAACAATAACTTATCAACTCCCCACTCTAGGAGAAAATATTATGAGCAACAAGAAAAAAAAAACAATCAACTACAATGGAGCCACAATGAGAGTCATACAGGATCTAGCAGTGGCAATACTATAGGTCTTGGAACATTATATATGGAAGAGCAAAAGAACTGGGTTAGTGGTCAAAAATATCATACCCAATAAAGTTAAACATAATCCTAAATAAGAAAAATGAATATTCAGTGAATTACCAAATATTCAAAATATTGTTGCAAAGTGACCAGAAAGTAATAGAAAATTTGATATACAAAATCTAAGATAAATCTGAGCTAAACATCAAAAATTAATTATAAGGGACTCAAAAAGGATAAACTGGTTACTTTTTATATGTGGAAATGTAAACCATATGCTAAGATTGACATTAGTAGATTGAAAGAAAAAGTGGAATAGAGTTGAATATGATGCAATTTTAAATAGAAAAAAATGTAGTTTTTTTTTTTACAGATAAAAAAAAAATTATCTGATACAAATGAAGTTCAAGAGGAAGAATTGACACACACACAAATATATATATATATGTGTGTGTGTGTATGTATGTGTATTATATATATAAATATATATGTATATATATATATATATGCTAAATTTGGGAAGAAGTAAGATAGTAAAGGGATGGAGAGGGAGAAAAGAATAAGGAAGGGATTTTTATAGGAACCATACTCAAATCAGATCTGGGATAAAGAGGGAACAACATACACATTTAGAAGGGAATACAAATTAATAAAGAAATGGACATGAGGGAATGGGATAAAGAGGACATAGATATATGGGAATGAGATATGAAGGGAATAGCATATTATATTTAAAAAGCTATAAATATCTTGTAAATTCAGATAGAAACAAGGGAGTAAGGAGAAAAGGTGAGCAGACAGGATAAGGGAGGGATCCTGGAGGACAGGGGAGAGTAGATTAAGGAGGACAAGGTTGAAGTAAAACAGAGGAATCAGAAGGGATAGGAAAGGAGAAAGACACAGAAATATAATAAAGATCAGATGTATAATTTATTAAATTAAAAAATCAAGAGGAGTAACCATGATCTCAGACAAAATTAAAGCTAAAATAGATTTAATTAAAAGAGAAAAATAGTGAAACTATACTACATGTAAGTCTTATTAATCAAAATTGTTTTAGACTAAGATAATCAGACAATACAAGATTTGACTATTTATGTGGTTTAGGAAATGTTGAGTTTGATTTAAAAAACATGGTAAGATTTGGATTTGAGGAAAACTATTATCCACTTTTAGAGAAACAGAGGACAAACAAGCATAGCGTGTTCTTACGTATGAAGGTGTATACACACATATATAAATATAGTCATAGAAATCTGTATTTACATACATGTAAATGTAAGTACATCTGTGCTAAATAATTTGCATGTGAGACAGGTGTAGGAAAGCGGGGGAGAGAATAAAGTAAAAAATATACAGCAGAGAAGAAAAGAAAACCTACAAGCAAAGAACAACAGGACAGCTCTGAACACAATTTTTCATTATATAGGTTTTCCTGAAATTGAAATTTATTGCTTTATATTTTGAATCATCTCAAATTCTGCTCTGCACAAGGCAATATTTTTGTTTTTGTCATTCTTTTTTTCCTATTTTGTATTTAAATTTTAAATAAATAAACTTTTAAAAATAACAATCTTGCTAATTAGCAATAATGAACATATCAATCCTTTCGTGATTCTTTATGTTTCATAAAGCTTCTGTCTGACAGTCAAGAGTCTTCACACCTTTCATTATCCTATCTTTAGAAGATTTTTTTGCCACCATATCACTCCCTCTTTAATTAGAAGCACTTTTATTTTCTGATCATTCACTATTATTTCTTACTTTTATGTCTTTTCTCAGACTAAAATTTCTTCCTTACCAAACTTTATTTTGCGATCTCCTATCTTTTCATAAAAGCACATATGGAAGTTCTGCCCTTATCAGAAGTCTACAACCTCTCCCTTGCATTGTTGTTTTGGTAACAATTGTTTTGTAATCCTCTGGAACAACTCTCGTATGATTTTATATATCATAGATACTTGTATTAACATTTTGTTCCCTTATTAGACTGGTTATTTCATTCTTTACATTTATATCCCCAAAGTCTATTAAAATGTTTAGCATATGATGAACATTTAATAAAGTCTTGTGGAATGATTGAGGGCAGAAATTTTGTCATCTAACTTTAGGCTTTCCTCTAGTTCTTAGAACAGTGTTTAAACCCAGCAAATGCTGAAGAAATGTTTGCTTTGAATTATAACCTACCATAACCATTTAGTAGGTCAGCAAGCATTTATTAACTGTTTGCTATGTGCCAGGTACTGTGCTAAGCATTAAAGATGCAAAGAATAATAAAAATAGATCTTTTCTTTAAAGACGTGTTTAGTAATAGAGGATCACTGTAATAAGTACATATAAGATATAAACAGAATATAAACGATATCATTAGAAGGGAAGGTATAGAAGTTGGGAAGACAAGAAAGGTGGTATTGGATGAAAGAAACAAGAATTTAAGCACTTACTACTTGTCAGGCACTATGATAAGCTAAGTTTTGAAAGAAGTGAAAAATTCTAAGAGTTGGAGGTAAGGAGGAAGAACATTTTAGCTAAGAAAGACAGCCAATACAAAGACACAGAGATAGAATATATTTATGAGGAACAGCTGTGATATTTAAAAAGTTCAAGAGACATAATTTCTAGGTAATTAGTCATTTTATGAATAATGTTAACATTTTAATAAAAGTGGTCAGTGGCACTTTCATATGGCAAAGACCTTCTTAGAGATGGTGTCCAAACTTATATGGCCTTGGAAAAGTGAATGTTTCAGAAGGTGGCAATAACTCTAATTGGTTAACAGGTAATGAAAGATAATTAATTTCACAGTGAGGGATTGAATCTTATTCTAGTGAACTGTATTGTGTCATTTATTTCTAAATTACTCCCATCCTTGAGTTATCTAATCAAATAATTTATCCCACCTGAATAGTACACAACGGGATTAAATTCCTTATAAAGTTAGTTAGAGTCTGACCAGATCAGTTCTATTATCATTATCAGTAATGCCCTTCAAGATACAGAACTTTGAAATGAGGACTACAGAAAAAGAGGAAATTCTGGTTTGGTTATTAGTCATTGATTATTAATAACTGTTACTCTTAAAGCATACAAGACTATATGACTGGACTATATAATGTTCAAATGGAAACAATCTAAGAGAAAAGTAGAAAAACTAGAAAGGGCTGGGTTGTGAAAATCTTTATATATGAAACATATGTTTTTATATTTTATCTCAAAAAAAAAAAACAACCTCAAAGATCCTGAACATAAGTAGATAAATTATCAGGGAAAACATTAACTGCTGAAAGAAATATGGCCTCCAGATATACTAAATGAGTTCAGGCATCTAGAAACAAATACTATAAAACAAGGGAAAATGAGCTAACACTTCAAGGGACCAAAGACCTTTAGAATTTGAGAAAAATATGGAGACAAATAGGCTATTCATGAGTGGTTAAAAAAAAAGAAAGAATTATTAGAGTAGAATTTTTATATAGTAAAAGGAAAAAAAAAACCTAGACTTTGCAATGGCAAATCACATCAAAGCAACAAGAGAGAACAGTAATTGGGAATGAAAAAACACAGAAGCAAAAGATTACCTAAAAGAAAAGAAGAAAAAACAATAATATTAAAAGAAAATATTTTCTCTATGCAAGAAAAAGTGTACTGAATTTAAAAAACAGTCAGTATAGAGATAAGATAAGAATCATAGATTTCCCAGGAAAACGCAATGGGACCAAAAAAAGAAAAAAAAAAACTCTCAGCATTATATGCAAGATATCATGTAAGACAATTTCCCAGAACTTCTGAAATATCAAAGGAAAGAATTCATAGACCACCTCTAGAATAAAACAACAAAAACAGCACAATCAAATAAAAAAGCAAAACTAAAAATAAACCAACAATACAAGCTGCAAGGCACACAGTGGTCATAAACAATTCACATCAGAAATAAATTTGACAATCAGGAAAAAGACTTCCAAAAACAAACAAAAGGAAATTAAATAACAAAAATATTATTCTTCACCCCTTAGAAAACTCAAGAAGGAACAGAATGATATGTTATGAACAGTGCAAATTTCAGCTTAATCAGAAATAAAACAGATAGGTATTCAATAAAAAGGAGACATTTTAATATTATTGGAAAGAAAATTTGGCTTGCAGAGATTATTTGCTTTTAAAGTGACCCAGGAAGAAGACATACAGGAGGGGTAAACAAAAAAATATAAAAAGCAGAGGACATAAAAAGTGACAGACTAGCAGTAAAGAGAATAGTGAATAAACTATTTTTAAATGTATACAATGACAACAGTGAAATCAAATTGAGATAACAATTAAAAGGCAGGTTTGCGACACTATAATTAGAACTTGTTGAAATTCTACATATAGTGTAAATTAATGTTTTGTTTTGTTTGGGGAGAGACCACATTACAAAATGGAAAGTTGAAAGAAATAGGAGGTGAGAAGTGATAGACGTTTCCTTAAGAGAAATTGGTAAAGAATTGGGAAGTATTGAAAAGGAAGGAAGAAAGAAGGGAGATCTTGCTTTAGCAGTGAAAAGGAATCCACTAAGGGAGGCTCCTGTGGGTGAAAAGAGATGTTCTGTAAAGAGATCTACTTGAATTTATTAAGTAAGAAGTGTCATTACTGTGCCTATATTTTGTGAAAATGACTTTGTTAGTTTTGAGGAGGATAGATTGGAATAGGAGATAATTGAGTTAGAGAGATAATTAAATAAAAGTTCCTTATCATAACCTTAAATGGTTATTATATTCTGGCTCCAACCTATCTTTCTAAGCTTCTTTCATCTCTCTGTTGCTATAGATTCTAATGAAACTTGACATTCCCCATTTTCAACCATTCCCCTCTAAATCATTAATTTACCCATGACTAGAAGAAATGTCCTTTGTAGCTTTACTTCATAAAACTCTTCTCTTTTCAAAATATGATCAGATATCATGTTATCCACAAAAACCTTATTGATTTCCACAGGAACACAATCCCTTTAATCCCCATTTCTCCTTTTTTTGACTTTTCTTTTTTGATGAGGCAATTGGGATTGTGACTGATCCAGGGTCACAGAGATAGTAAAGTGTTAAGTGTCTGAATCCAAATTTGAACTCAGATCCTTCTCCTGACTCCAGAACCAGTGCTCTATCCACTGTACCATCTAGCTGTCACTTCTTTTGACTTTTTACTGTATACATATAACAAATAACATTATTTCAATATGTAATATGTTTAGTTTTCTTCTAATTCTCAGGACAAATTAGGGATATATGTACTAGATGTTTAAGAAATATTCATTTGATTTCATCCGGAACAAATTTTATATCAGAACTATGACACATAAAAATCTTGACTCACTAAAAGAGTGGGCTAAAAAGCCAAAGCTTCACAAGGATAAAAAGAAACTCCAGTAGTTAACTTGATAAACACAATGGTTTGAGGACTCAGATCTAAAGTACTACTATCCCTATAAGTAGCAGAAGTAGAGTAATCAATCAGAGTATGACAGCTTTATGAGAATGATTGCTAGACAAATTGAAGATATCTTTCATTAAAAACATAGTAAAGGAATAGGCAAACTTTTGTAGATGACTTTTTTTTTGTTATAATGAATCATACCTTTATTATCATGTAACTAAAAATTATAGAGAGATAATGATCTCACTGTTTTTAGTTTTAAGAAAGAATTTAGGAGAATAAAATGAAACTTGAAACTACTTTTCAGGGTCTCCCACATTTGCATGAAAATCATAAATTCTGACTACAGAAATACATTTGTTCTATGACTAAAGAATCTGCTAAGTTTGAAGATGCATATTCATTAATGTATTTACCAGTTTTAAGAAACATCCTATTTCAAAATGACACAACATAATTATCCTTTGTAAGCTAAGTTCTCCAAATATTCACAAGTAGCATCATATTAATTTCAATAAGCCTTCTTCTGCAGAACACAGAACAACAAGAAAGAAAACCAGCCTTCACAATTTGAGAAAGATGCCATTGTTGATTCATCCCCACACTGAAATTCTTTAAGGAAGTATGGGCAACAACCTGAAAGGAATATTGTAGAAGTAAATTGGTGAGTAGACATAATTTCTTAAGTTCCTTTACATTCTGATTCTACTCTAAACATGCATTACAGAAAATTAAATCAATAAGCATTCATTAACTGCCAACAGAAAGAATAAGTAAATTAAATGTCCATATTATTAAGTTAATACATGAGGATGAGAACTTTGAATGCATAATTGGATAGAAGAAAGAGAATATGCTGGATAGGATTTAGGAAAATATATACTGCTGCCAATGAAACTAACCTGTTTTTTGTTATTGTATAACTTGAATGTTCCAGAGATAATTGAAATTTTAAATTAATATTCCTCCATCAGAATTATATGGCTGTGTACCATGGAAAAAATATGAACTTAGAAGAAAATGAACTCACAAATAACTAAAAGAATAATGCAAATATACATGATAAATGTAAGCATGCTGTCTTTTCTTTGTATCCTTAGAGCCTAATATAGTTAAGCATTTAATAAAAGAATACTGATTTGTTGAATTATCCAGTATATGATCAGTCACCTATATCAATATGATATAGGTATTATAAAGTTATTATAAAGGAACTGGATGACTATAAATGCAGATGACCTACTCATGTAAAAAGAATGAGACAAACAAATGATCTTTCTAAAAAATGAACTGTTTATTTTAAATTTTAAATAATGAAGAAAATCCCTAACATTTATGGATTATCTAGAGAGAAACATGGATAAGAATTGCACAGAATGAGAAATCATAAATTGTCATATGTTCTAATTGATATAGATCACATCAAAAATGAAGGCACATGTTTCCCAAGATACCAAAATGAGGCCAGAGTAAAGGAGATGATGCAGAAATCACCAAGATTCAAATTTCTGATTTTTAAAAGGCCATTAATGGCACAGAGTAG
This sequence comes from Antechinus flavipes, assembly GCF_016432865.1. Taxonomy (NCBI): domain Eukaryota; kingdom Metazoa; phylum Chordata; class Mammalia; order Dasyuromorphia; family Dasyuridae; genus Antechinus; species Antechinus flavipes. The sequence goes on from NC_067400.1 coordinate 275,329,377, forward strand.
CATGAATATTCACCTGCAAGTTTTAGAAATTTCTCTTTTCTGGATAAAGTAAAGTGATAGCAATATTCTCTCAAGAACAGAGAAGGAAAAAAGAATCTAGAAACTGATTGGAGGGTGAAGCCAAGATGGCAGAGAGGACACAAGTTTCTTTCTAAAATTCTTCCATAACCCTCACAATAATTACCAAGTCCCCTTTGAATTAACTCTGGACTGGCAGAATCCATGAACACTGGGAATATAACAAATTACCATCAAAAGATAATTTAGAAGATAACCAGAAAAGGTCTGTTTCAATTGGGCAAGGAGGAAGGCAGGCCAAGAGCAAGCAAGCTAAGCACAGACAACAAGGAGTACAGGCAATGCAGAGTCCTGGGGTGGTGCACCAGAGAATCTACAGGGAGGAATCTACAGCAGCATTAGCTGCTCTGCCCTGGTTGTAATACAATAGATCTGCAGAAAAGTTATAAAACATCCAACATAAATGGTAAAGAGTAAATCCCAAATCACCAGAATTTCACAGGACCAGACCTGGCCATGCCTACCTAGCACCAGAAGTGAGTCAGCTCAGACTCAGTGAATGGGCTGCTTGTAGAGCAAGCTTGGATAATCTCCCTTGCCCTAAAAGCAGATATCCACTTCTTTAAAAAAATGAATAAAAAAGCAAAAAGAACTCTGACCACAGATAGTTTTTATGGGGAAAGAGAAGAACAGATTTCAAACCCTGAGGAGACTAAAAGCAGATCATCTCCAGATGAAGCCCCAAAGGGTGATATAACTTGGTCTTCATCACACAAGGCTCTCCTAGAAGAAATTAAAAAGGATCTTAAATGAGAACCAGAAGAAAAATGGGGAAGGGAAATGAAAATTTTGCAATAGGGTTTGGAAAAGGCAACACTAAATAGACTTAATGAAATGGAAAAAAGTATATAACTCATTAAAATTTAGAGTTGATAAAATGGAAAAAGAAAACAACTCCCAACAAAACAGAATTTGTGAAGTGGAAAAAGAAAATAACTTCTTAAAAAGCAGAATGTGTGAAATGGAAACAAAAATCCACATTACAAAGCAACTCATTTAAAAATTCCTTTTGGACAAACACAAAAACAAGTAAAAAAAAAGTAAATGAAGAAAATACTTCACTAAAATTCAGAACTGAACAAATGGAAATGAATGACTCAATGAGACAAAAAGAATTAGTCAAGCAAAATCAAAAAAATGAAAAAAATATTAAAAAATATAAAATACCTACTTGTGAAAACAACTGACCAGGAAAATAGATCTAGGAGAAACAATCTAAGGATTATTGGGCTTCCTGAAAACCATGGTGAAAAAAGAGCCTAGATACTATTTTTCATGAAATCATCAAAGAAAACTCCCAGCATGTCATAGAATCAGAAGATAAAATAGCCATTGAAAGAATTCACCAAACACCTCCTGAGTCGCCAAATTAAAACTCCAAGAAATATCGTGGCTAAATTTCAGAATTATTGGACCAAGGGAAAAAATATTATAGGCAGCTAGGAAAAAACAATTCAAATACCAACTAGCCACAATAAGGATTGCTCAGGAGCTAGTAGCTTCCACCTTAAAGGATTGAAGGGTCTAGAATCTGAAAGGCAAAGGAACTTGGAATGCATCCAAGAATAAATTACGCCATTAAACTGAGCATTTTCTTTCAGGGAAGAAGATGGACATTCAATGAAACAGGTGAATTTCATTTATTTCTGATAAAAAGGCCAGAACTAAAGAAAACATTTGACCTCCAAATGTAGAATTCAAGAGAAACATAAAAAAAGATAAAAAGAAAATAACTCTTGAAAACTATATTTCCATTATGTGTATACATAGAGAGTGCATGTATAATTTGATTTTACTGTTATAATATATAAAAGAAACTGGAGATGGAAAGGGGATTTTACTGGAAAAAGGGGAAAGTGGAGGTACAATAAGGAAAATTACATCTCAGCAAGAGGCAAAGGAAAGTAATTATAATTGAGGGGTGTTGGAATCTTTACAAATTGTTAAGTTATTAGAGTTGATAGAGACAATAATTATCTAATTTAGCATGGTTCAGTATCATTGATCTGATCTTACAAGGAGATGTTTTGGGCCAGAACCTGAAACAAGATACTAAGTAGAACTAATTGATACAATGCTTGTGTTCACACCTTTAGAGAGCTCATATAAGCAAGAAATATTTAAGTACTCATTGGAGTTCACAAGTATGGGAGATTCACAAAGTAAACTTTGTAACTTTGTGAATTTACACCTCCCTTGAAGCTCTTAGGGCCAGAGAACACTCTGGGAAAAAACCTATAATTCCATTCTCTCAGAAAAGATCATGTATAAGCCCAGTCAAGAGAATTCAGTTGAATTAGATTGGAGAGGAGCACTCTGGGACAGACACAGAGCACTTTGGGAGATTGAGAGCCAGAAGCCTTCTCTCAGAGGCAAGACAGAGTCAATTTTGTGCTGGCTGGAGGCTGAAGAAAGCAGAGGCAGAAGCAAAGGACAAAGCTGCAAGAGCTCTTAGAACCAAGCAGAGAGATAGGCCTCAACTAACTGGGCTATTTTGGAAGGAGAAAATAAACGTTTGTATTTTTACCAGCTGGCTGCATTTTGGGTGATTATTACTCTTAACTGAAACTAAGGCTTCCTCCAGAAAACCTCCTCAAGAAACTCGCTCCCAGAGAGAACCATTATATTATTTTAAAAGAAAAAATCACCACAGAGGGGGAAAAAAGAGGGATGAACATTGTGTAAATCTTAGTATCATCAGATTTGGCTCAAAGAAAATATTAGACATATTTGGTTTTGCAGAGAAATTCTCTTATTTTATAGAAAAGTGGGAGAGGAAAGGCAAAAAGGGAATGGGTAAGCTAAATAGAAGGGAAAACAGAAATATTAGGAGAAAGGTATAAGAAAGGGAGAGGGACTCTAAAGGGGGAGGGCTACTTGAAGCATGTGGTGTTCATAAGTAAAATACTAGGGAGAAGCAAAAGTATAAAAGGATAGAAAAAAATATATAATTTGCAGCTAATAAGATGGGAGGAAATACAGAATTGTAGTAGTTTTAGCCATAAATATGAATAGGGTGAACTCTCCCATAAAGCATAAGCAGATAGCTGACTGGATTAAAGCCAGAATCCTACAATATGTTGTTCACAAGAAATACATTTAAAGCAGAATGATACATAGAGTAAAGGTAAAAGGCTGGAGCAAAATCTATAATACTTCAGGTGAAATAAAAAAAGCAGGAGTAGCCATCTTGATCTCAGATCAAACAAAAGCAAAAATTGATTTCATTAAAAGAGACAAGCAAGGAAATTATATCTTGCTAAAGAGGACCATTGATATTGAAAAAATATCAATACTAAAGATATATACACCAAATAGTACATATAAATTCCTAAAGAAGACGTTAAGAGAACTGCAAGAAGAAATAGACAGCAAAACTATAATAGTGGGAGATCTCAACCTTGCAGTCTCAAAACTAGATAAATCAAAGCACAAAATAAATAAGAAAGAAGTTAAAGAGGTAAATAAAATACTTGAAAAGTTCAGTATGATAGATCTTTGGAGAAAATTGAATGGAGACAGAAAGGAGTACACTTTATTCTCAACAGTTCATGGCACCTACACAAAAATTGACCATATATTAGAACATAAAGACTTCAAAATCAAATACAGAAAGGCAGAAATAATTAATGCATTCTTTCAGATCATGATGCAATGAAACTTACATTTAATAAAAGGCAAGGGGAAAATAGAAGAAAAAGTAATTGGAAACTAAATAATCTCATCCAAACAATGAATGAATGAAACAGCAAATCATAGACACAATTAATAATTTCATCCAATAGAATGACAATAATGAGACAACATGCCAAAATTTATGGGATACATCCAAATGGGTAATAATGGCAAATTTTATATCTCTAAATGCTTACTTGCATAAAATAGAAAAAACAGAAGATCAATGAATTGGGCTTGCAACTAAAAAAAAAAAAAGCTAGAAAAAGAACATATTAAAAACCCCACATCAAATACCAAACTTGAAATTCTAATAAAACTAAGATTTGGTTTTATGAAAAAAGCAACAAAATAGATAAACCTCTAGTTAATTTGACTAGAAAAAGGAAAAAAAGAAAATCAAATTGTTAGTCTCAAAAATGAAAAGGGAGAATTTTCCACCAATGAAGGTAGAGCAATAATTAGGAGTTATTTGCCCAAGTGAAAGGGAGGAATATCCACAACAATATATATTGCCCAGATTAATGGAAGATGAAATAAATTACTTAAATAGTCCCATTTTAGAAAAAGAAATAGAACAAACTATTAATCAACTCCCTAAGAAAAAATCCCCAGGACTAGATGAATTATTTACATGTGAATTCTAACAAACATTTAAAGAACATTTAACTCCAATACTATATAAACTATTTGAAAAAAAATAGGGAATGAGAACATCTACCAAATTCCTTTTATGACATAGGCATGTACTAATACCTAACTCAAATTGAAAACAGAGAAAAACAATTATAGCCAATCTCCCTAATGAAAGCTGATGCAAAAATCTTAAATAAAATATTAGCAAAGAGGTTACAGAAAATTATCCCAAGGATAATACACCATGACCAAGAAGAATTTATGCCAAAAATGCAGGGCTGGTCCAATATTAGGAAAACTATAAGCATAAATAACTATACCAATAACCAACTTAACAAAAAAATATGGTTATCTCAATAATTGCAGAAAAAGCATTCGATAAACTCCAATATCCATTCCTATTAAAAACACTGGAGAATAGAGAAAGAAATTTCCTTAAAATAGTCAGTAGCATCTATTTAAAACCAGCAACAAATATCATATGTAATGGGGATAAACTGGAACCATTCATTACCAATAAGATCAGGGTTGAAACAAGGTTGCCCACTATCACCATTACTATTCAATATTGTATTAGAAATGCTTGCTTTGGCAATAAGAAAAGAAAAAGAGATTAAAGGTATTAGAATAGGTAATTAGGAAACCAAATTATTACTCTTTGCAGATGATATGATGGTATACTTAGAGAATCCTAGGGAATCAACTAAAAATTATTAGAAGTTATCCACAACTTTAGGAAAGTTGCAGAATACCAATTTAAATTATCAGCTTTTTTATATATCAATAACAAAATCCAAGAAAAAGAGATATAAAAAGAAATTCTATTTAAAATAACTGTTGATAGGATAAATATTTGGGAATCTAAATGCTAAGGGAAAGTCAAGAACAATATGAGCAAAACTACAAAATACTTTCCACACAAATAAAGTCAGATCTAAACAACTGGAAAATATCAAGTTCTCTTGATATTCGAGTGAATATAAGAAAGAAGACAATACTACCAAAACTATTCTATTTATTTGGGGCTATACCTATTAAACTGCCAAGAAATTATTTTACTGACCTAGAAAAAATAACAAAAAAATTCATCTGGAAGAACAAAAGGTGAAGAATTTCAAGGGAATTAAAGGAAAAAAAAAACAAATTAAGGTGGCCTAGCTGTGTCAGATGTATACTATATTACAAAGCAGTGATCATCAAATCATTTGATACTGGCTAAGAAACACAGTAGTTGATCAGTGGAATAGGTTAGGTTCACAGGACAAAATAATCAATGACTATAGTAATCTTGTATTTGGCAAACCAAAAGACCCCAGCTTTGGGGATAATAACTCACTATTTGACAAAAACTGCTGGGAAAATTGTAAACTAGTATGGCAGAAACTAACACTGTACACCAAGTTAAGGTCAAAATGCATTCATGATGTAGACAGAAAGAATGATATTATAAGCAAATTAGTAGAACATAGCATAATTTACCTCTCAGATCTATGGAGGAGGAAGGAATTAGTGACCAAAGAAGAACCAGAGATCATTATTGATCACAAAATAGATAATTTTGATTATATTAAGTTTTTGTACAAATAAAACTAATGTAGATAAGATTAGAGGGGAAGCAATAAACTGGGAAAACATTTTAACATGCAAAGGTTCTGATAAATATCTCATTTTTAAAATATATAATTAACTCAAATTTATAAGAATTCAAGCCATTTTCCAATTGATAAATGGCCAAAGGCCAGACAATTTTCAGATGAAGAAAATGAAACTATTTCTAGTCATATAAAAAGGTGCTCAAAATCACCAGAGAAATACAAATTAAGACAACTCTGAGATACCACTACACACCTGTGAGATTGGCTAAAATGATAGGAAAAGATAATGACAAATGTTGGAGGGGATATGGGAAAACTGGGACACTGATGCATTATTGGTGAACCTGTGAATGGATGCAACAATTCTGGAGACCAATTTGGAATTATGCTCAAAAAGTTATCTAACTGTGCATCCCCTTTGACCCAGCAGTGTTTCTACTGAGCTTATATCCCAAAGAGATCTTAAAGGAGGAAAAGGAACCCATATGTGCAAAAATGTTTGTGGCAGCACTCTTTGTAGTGGCAAGAAACTGGAAACTGAGCAGATACCCGTCAACTGGAAAATGGCCGAATAAATTATGGTATATGAATGAACTTATATGAACTGATGCTAAGAGAAATAAGTAGAAGGAGATGATCATTATACATAGCAACAATAAGATTATATGATGATCAATTCTCAGGATGTGACTCTCTTCAACAATAAAATGATTCAAACCAGTTCCAATTGTTCAGTGATGAAGAAAGTCATATATCCCCAGAGAGTGGGCTGTTAAATAGCATACTATTTAACATATATTTTAATGTATTTACTATGTGTTGGATTACCTGCCATCTAGGGGAGCAGGTGGGGAGAAGGAGGAGAAAATTTGGAACAGAACATTTTTAATGGGTCAATGTTGAAAAATTACCCATGCTATGTTTTGTAAATAAAAAGCTTTAATAAAAAAATGAAAAAGAAACTGATTGGAACTAAACTTTAACTTATATAAGTTAAACTAAGTTATTTCCTGAATTTAACATAAAACACTTAGTGATTAGTTATTTCCATAGAATTATCAGAACTAGGGTAGAACAAAAATTTTAAGCAATATTTTTCATATGATGTGGCTAGAGCCTGTATCCAATTCTGGTATCTGTTAGTACCCAAAATATCATAGTGTACAGAATAGGTAAACTTTTCCCTTTAGAGTATAAAAAAAGTAAGAAAAATGTGATAGAGAATTGAAGTTTCCTTAAGAAAGTATCACACTGATACCTGTTTCTCTTAATATTCTCCTCTATTCACACATTAGAGAGACAGTGCAGTGTTATAAATAACATGTCCACAAGCCAAGAAGACCCAGCTTCAAAGTCCTGCCTAACAGATACTGGCTATATGATCCTAGATGAGTCATGTAAACTATTTTGCTCTAAGCTGCAGAAAAGAAAAATGTCATGTGTCCATTGAAAGAAAGAGTTTTTTTATCCAAAACTTCGTAAAATCCTAGCTCCAGTTTTGTTTCCCTTTTAATGAGTTATAATTCATTCAAGGTTATAAATTGATATTATTTTTTATTTTTTCTTTCTTTCTTTTTTCTTTTTTCTTTTTCTTTTTCTTTTTCTTTTTCTTTTTCTTTTTTTTTCTTTTTTTTTGCTGAGGCAACTGGGATTAAGTGACTTGCCCAAGGTCACACACAGTATTATCTTTTAATAAAAATAATTTATTGAAAAAAGAATAAATGATGAAGGAAATGCTAATTGTCTCTTGACCTAACAAAATCCCACTCATTTTACCTATATAGCCATAAACAACTAAATAAACAACTTTGGAATGTCTGCCTTTGGAAAATTTAAGAAAATCCTCCCACCATAATTGATAATTTACATACTACTATTACATTATACATTTGTCAATATCAAGGGACCACACAAAACTGGCTGGAGCCCATATTTGGGCTACTATTTGGTTTTATATGGACAGTAATAAGAATGTTTTTTTTTTTTACATTAAAAAAATAAAAATCATTTTTAGTTTGTGGTGATTAAAAATAAACAAAAACAAAATAAAACAAACCAAAAAAACAGACATTGGGCTGAATTTAGCCTTTAAAACATAACTCCTATATTAGATCATCCCAATTTTCAATGTACTTTTACACACATATTGCGATTTGGTCATAAATATGATATATGGCAAACTATTTTTACTCCCCATTTGTACAGATGGGAAAACTGAAATTGAAAAAAAAGTTAAATTACTTGGTGAAATCTCTATAATGAGGATATATATAGCACAGATAGGATTAGACCTAAGTTGTTTTGATTTCTAGACCAATGTTCATTTCATTTTGTCATTGACTTCTTTATAATGAATAGGTGACATTTAAGTAGATATTTTATATAACCAGTAATAAACTAAGTTATATCAATCACTTATTCAATAAGAATTTTTAAAATATTTATCAAATATCCACTGGGATTGGGATTGGGAATACAGAGACAAATTGAAACACTAGATGTGCTTAAAAAAAAAATTACTTCTATCAAAATTATAAAAAAAAATAAGATTATTGAATACAAAGTAGGGATGACTAAAAATGACTAAAAAGTGTCAGGAAATATTTTTCTTATGGAATGCAGTAAAACTATGAAGGGATTTGTGTGTGTGTGTGTGTGTGTGTGTGTGTGTGTGGTTTTGTTTCTTTCCCCTATAGACGTATGTAGTTCTGATTAAATGTTGCAAGCTATGTGTAATTTGCTTAAATACAAGAACAATTAAAGAATGAAGAAAAAAAACATTTAAAATGATTTGATGTTACATAGGCTTAAAAGAATGTTTATGTAGCTGTTCCCTTAGTCATAACAAATATAATTTGACAGTGTTACTTATCAGAAGTTAAAAATGGATTAAATATACTAATGTTTCTAATTGTCATTAAAATATGTAAATAAAGAAGGAATAACTCTCAAGGAAAATGATGACTTCAAATGTATGACAATAATGTTGAAAAATAAGCAAATTCCAAATACAATAAACTCAATTTCTCCAAATTGATTTCATATTGTTATGCAAAAAAGTTGAAAAGCTTTTCATGAAAGTAACATTTTTACTTTTCTCAATGTTTTAATATCTAACTCTACAGCTTACAGTCACACATATCCATATCCACTCACAACAATGTAATGGATGAAAATTTAAGTAGGGAATATCATGCTCATTGATATGTGTTATACTTGGGAATTCTTTACAATCATCATTCATATAGTTATGGAAAAACAAGAGCTTTGCCTATATGTAACTTTGTAATTTTTCTTGTATCTTTTTAAAATGTAGAAATTAATTTTTTAGAGTATCACAACTGTATCAATTAAAATAGAGACTATGTTTTATGACAATGTGATAAAACTTGACAATAGAAATGAAAAGTTCCTCCTACTAATTTTGCATGTAATTCATTCTGAGGTTAGATATTTTAATTTGGGTATCTTAAAATCTAATTCATAGTACATTTTTGGTTTCTACTTCAAATAGACTAGGTAGTATGACAAAGATAACTATCCTATGAAAAGCAACATTATTTTTTTCTGTTAAAAAATAGAGAAAACAGCAAAAGCAGTGGGTATAAGTCTCATCTAATAGGAAAGTAATTCCAAAGGGAGTGGTTAAAACTTCCTATGACAAAAACATATTGAGTCCTTTATAGAATGAGGGTACTGCTAACTCCAATAACCCTCACTGAGATATGGTGTCTAGTTACTGCTCAAAATAAATAAATCAAGGTAAAGTGTGGTGAGCTTTTTCTTCTCAAAACACAGCCAGGTGATAAAAGTTCAGATCTTTTATTATCCCAATATAGCCCGGTTAGCTTAGAGGCCTATCTCTTTGCTTGGTTCCAAGAGCTCTCTCCAAATGTCTTTAAATCCAAAGGTCTGGTCCTTCAGCCTCCAGCCAGCTCCAGTCTTCATGTCATTCCGGTGAAATCTCGACTCGTAGCGTCTTCCTCTCCGAAGAACACTTCTGCCACCAGCCGGCCAAGTGGAAAATATTCTGCCTTGCCTCGGAGAGAGGGCTTCTGGCGTAACTCTACTGAAATCTGACCGAGAGCTTCTGTCTGTTTCTTTTATCCAAGAGGGAGGAATTGTGGGATACGAGAGAGAGGGATTATGGGTTTTCTCCCATAGTGCTCTCTGGCCCAACGAGCTTCAAGGGAGGTGTGAACTCATTGAACTTAGTTCTACTTAGTACCTTGTTTCAGGTTCTGCCCAAAACATCTTCTTGTAAGATTAGATCAACTCTAATTACTTAGCAGTTAGTAAGGATTCCAACATCTCCCCCTTTCTTTTGTTTTAAAACATAGGGGGTTCCTGAGGGGGTACACATAAATCCATCAATATGGGCCAGAACTTTGTAACAGATATACATGGTATACATAAATCCATCAATATGGAGGCATTATACATAATTTACATAAGCACATAGCAATATAACACAGGCTAGTGGTAATGTAACAAATAACATGAATCAACATGAAAATTTAACTACTGCAAAAGTCTCATCAACAATCTTTCATCTCAAGAAATCCAATGATTCTTGCAATTGCTTAAAATACATAAGCACATAGTAATATAACACAGGCTAGTAGTAATGTAACAACATAAATCGACCTGAAAATTTACAAATGTCCATAAGTCCTAGAAATAGTCCATAAGGAATCCATTGTCCATTAGTTCATGTGCCAGGAATCTAATAATTCCTGTAAGCTCTGAAGTACTGCAAAAAGTCTCATCAACAATTTTTCATCTCAGGGAACCCAATGATTTCTGAAGATTTTAAGAATCCTTTTGACAGTCTCAGCCATCTGATTCTTTCTTCATCTGTGGAAATATAAGCAGATCCTCTTCCCCAAGCACTTAACCTATCTAATTCTCTTCTATTTACCACTTTTGGGATTTCTCCTCATCATCTGGTAATTACAGTAAAGACAAGCTTTACTCCCTTCACATTAGGTCAAAAGAAAGAATTCTAAGCTACCAATTTTGTAGCCTCTTCAGACTGAGAGAATTACAAATAATTCTTGTTGATTAGGAAATTGTGATGATTACAAGAATTGCCATGGGAAAAAATATGAAAAATGTACACAAGTAATTCTTAACCATAGTCATTAATATTCATAGTAATGACCTGAGCAAAAAACATTGGGCATGTAGTATAAAGTTAAAAGGTTTTAAACTCTAAATTTAGAGTAGTCATTAAAGATGATTTATAAAAACCAAAATAATATTTTCAACAGGAGAGCTATTAGGAGAAAGAAAGAAACTTTTAAATTCATTTAATGAAAGAAAATTTAGCAGTCAGAGTTGAAGGAAAATTATTCCCCATATCTTTACAATCAATCAGCAAATCATCATTCCACAACTAACATCTTCTAAGGACTTTACTAGCTGCTGCAAAGTTAAAGAAGAAAAATAAAATGGCCCCTGCTCTCAACAAGATTACATTCTGTTGGAAGTGATAACATATAAAGAACTATATATAAAATATACATAAAACAAATATGCTAATTTGGGGGGAAAACACCTAACCTAGGAGGAATAGAATTCCTTCATTTAGAATGTGATTCTAGTTGTGAATTTAAAAGCATGGAAATGAGAAGGAAGTGTGTTCCAAATAAGAGTTTAGCCTATGAAAAAGCATGAAGATAGGAGATAGAATACTATCGATAAGGAACAGGAAGATCAGCTTGGCTATTCCATCAATATTAGAAACTGTGTATAATTGGACAAATATCCTAACCTTTTCCTCCCATGCAGAATGGTTTAGTTTTCTTTAAAAGATCCTGAGATTTTTCTGTTGAGTTTGTTGGTTCAGTGGACCAAAAGCTCAGAATGTTTGCCTCACCTTCTTATTACTGTAATACAAAATAACTACAGGAACTCCAAGTTTGAAGGATCTAAAAGATCAGTTCTGATAAGGAAGTTCATTGTCTAATCTTGTTGAATATCCTCTTCCTAATATGAATAAATAAACATACTTTTGCTGCTGGTTGAATACCTGTGAGTCTCACTTTGTTCTACTATTAAATCTAAACCACTAAGAACAGACCCAAACAGTATTAACCAATAACAAGGCATAATGTATAGAAAAGTTTGTATTTCAGCCTAGGTATAACAAGCAACCATTGGAACTAATTAATCAGGAGTGTGAAATCAGTACACTTGTTATTCAGGAATAACACTTTGTTATCTATATGGAGAATGGATTGAAGACTGAAGACATATATTTTTAATGAATAGCTTGTGCCTGTCATATAGTAGATGTTTATAAATGTTTGATATCTTCTCCCTTCTCCCTTTCTAAGAAAGGAAGTGTGACACAAAGGACCAGCAGTTAAATATATGCTGACTGCTTAGCCTTTTAATGCTCCTACACAACTTTTTAAAAGTAAGTTTTAGACCAATTTTTGTTCTACACTGTTGGAAAGAGTCTTCATAAATGAAGTCCCCTACAGTGCTGAACTCATATATCTGGGTGTCCTTACCTTGAAAACCCAACACTTTGAGAAATTGGCTAAATCAATCATTTAAAAAATGATATTCTTAATTTTCAATGTAAGAACTAAATGGATGCTTAAATTCACTTACTGACATTTACTTAATATTTCTATTCCAAATTATTAAATACACTGTTACCTATTCTACAAGCTTTATGGTCCCATAATTAACATATTTTCAAAATGGAGTTAATAACCTGTTATATTCACTTATTTTAAGTCTCGCATCATTGAGTTTTGTTCATTATTCAACTGCCTCTGATTATTACAATGTTGGAATTTGCTCAAGAATAAAATAATCTTCAGGCATATCAAATGGTCGGAGCAACTGCTATATCTGGAGTAAAAAGACTAGATCCACTAATCTACCTGTATGATCATGAATAAATTTTTTCTGGACCTTATTTTTTTATTTGTAAAATGAGATATCTAGACAAGATTATCTATAATATTATTTTTTATCCTAAACACTGTAATACTATTAGTAAAAATCATAATGCTTTCTGAATTCTAATGATGCATTTTAGATTTACTTATTAATGAATGTAAACTGGTACTTTAAAGGGAACTGCTATTCCTATTTAAAATCTTCATAAAAGACACTTTATTCACCTAATCTAATTTCTTTTCTCTCATAGACAAGCCTATATGTCCAGTATCCATACTATTTACTACATATTCCATCCTCACACTCATTCATAAAGACCCAGTCCATGTTGATATTGAAAGAATCTCAGTTTTGTAAGGGATTTCACATCTGATAGGAAGTTCTTTTGAAGAATGAAGAATTGAAGTTATCCAATTTAAAAGAATCTTAATTAAAGTTTCAAAGATGCTCAAACATAGTAAATTCTTTTAAGTAGGTAAGGCTTCTCTCAAGTTTACATTTTTCTGATTCACTGGTTACGACCAAATTGTTTCTTCATTCTCCCTCCCCCACATAAATTGTTCAAAGATATATATTTTAGCATAGCCAATGTGGGAGTTCAAATTCTATGTTCTTCATGACCATTCTGAATCCTCACTAAATCCCCCTCTATTCCATTTTACCTTGCAAAATAATTATAATCATACTTTTTCACACACATACGCAGTATATATTTTATAAATACTATATGTAAATGAATATATACAAATACATGCATATTCTTATATAAATGCATTTTCTAGTTTACTAAATTCTGAGAATTGTACCTAACTCAACTTCATGTCTTTATTCTGCCCACATTTTATCTAAAAGTTCAGCATAATGTCTTGATATACAATAGAGAATTAAAATTTACTGGTTACTAAATACATATACAAGTATAATTCAAACCTTTCATCAAAGAAATCTGAGTTCTCATAAAAAGTGTATATAATGCATTTTCTCATTCCACTCCCTTCTTCCCCCAACTAGGTATTTTATGAGTCCTCCATTAAAGTATTATTTTAATTATTAATAATTATTTATTATATGTATATATAATTATATATAGTGATGTCCATCATAGACATCACTAGGGTTCATATTTACTCATCATCTTTATATAATTTTAAAATAAGTTTATTTTCTAAACTGGTACTGCCTTTGGCAGACATTTTTCTGGTTTCTCAAGTTAGGTCAAATATTTGCTAACTAAGATATTTCTAGATCTTTTTTACTTTTTTAATCAATTTACATTGATTAAATTTGTTCATAAAATTATCGTGAATATTTTAACATGTTTTATATTAACCATTTTCCATTTATGATGACAGATTTTATGCTTAGTTTAGTACTAAAGAATTTCAAATTCCACATCACCATGTTTTTTCTTTTCTCATAAGAAATCTTTTCTTTTGCTTTTAAAAGAGTTTAAATTCTGATGAGTTAATGATATTAAAGTGGAAATGTAAACTCTAACGGGTTCTAGAAAATCTCCTAGGTCAAGGAGGGAGCATGCATAGCCACAAAATTATTTAATCTTGAACAATTGATGGATTGGATTGTAGATTCAATATGAGTCAGTAGTGCAATATGAAAGCCAAACTAATTAATATTATATTGAGCTCTGTTAGTAGGGCATGCCTTCCAGGAATAAGAAGATAACAATTCTATTATATTTGTCAGGTCTCTATTGTGTTCAATTCTGGGCATGCTATTTTAAGGAAAAAAAAAACTGGAAATAAGCTGGAAATTGCAAAGTACATAGTGAAAGGCCTTGATTTTATGACATATAAGAACAGGTTGAAGGATTTGGAAATATTAAGCCTGGAAACAAGGAGAATCAGAGATTAGATAACTGTGTTCAAGTATCTGAAAGACTATCATAAGAAGAAAAGATTATATTTGAACATTTTGACAATAGAAAGCAAAATCAATAATAATGAAAAAATTTACGAAGATAAAATTTAAATTTGAAGTCAGGAGAAAAGCATTTCAAAGTAATTTGTCTAAAAGAAGAATGTTTTTCACTTCTTCAAGATAAAGAACTTCCCCTTCCTTGAAAGTATCCAAGAAGAGAATAGATACTCATTTTTTTGATATCTGACACAGAAAATTCTTCATGTATTGAATTTTTGCTAGATGCTGCTGAGTCCCTTTTCAGTTCTCCAAATTTGAGATTCTAAGTAGTTTACATAAGTTCACCATAAACATATCCAAAAGTAGAGCTTCTGAATGTGTAGTTTTGGTAAACTAATGATAACCCTAACACCTTGATAAGTATTCTTACTTTCAGCAATTAGAAATACCATTTCAATTGGACAGAAAAGACCATGATATGGGCTTTCCCTGCTCTTAAAACCAATAAAGGAAATTGAGCAAAAAAAAAATTATATTTCTTCTTAAAATTAAAAAAGAGAAATGGACCAATATGTGCAAAAATGTTTGTAGCAGCCCTTTTTGGGGGTTGCTGATGCCATTTATTTTTTATTTTTCTTTCTTTTTTATTAAAGCTTTTTATTTACAAAACATATTCATGGGTAATTTTTCAACAATGACCCTTGCAAAAGCCTTTGTTTCAAATTTTCTCCTCCTTCCCCTCACTCTTTGCCCTAGAGGGCAGGTAATCTAACATATGTTAAATATGTTAAACCCAATGTATGTATACATATTTATATAGCTATCTTGCTGCACAAGAAAAATAGGATCAAGAAGGAAAAAAAAAAACTGAGAAAGAAAACAAAAATCAAGCAAATAATGCATAATGTTGTTGTTGCCTTCTATAACACACACACATATGTATAAACAGATACATATAGATAGGTATGGACAGATATAGATAAAGGCATATATATATACATATATATGTATGAATATATATATTCATACATATATATGTATATATATATATAGAATTTGTCTATAGACAAATAGAGATACATGTCTTTAAGATCAATATATCTATGTCTAAATGGAGAAAGAAAAACATATATAAAAAATAGAAAAGTGCAAGAGAGAAAGATACAAAGACAAAGCTAGACAGAGGCAGACAGTCTGAAACAGAAAGACTAAACACTAGACAGAAAGACTAAACACTAAGGCAGAGACCCACAGAGTATTTGATTATTTCTGTTTTGTTTTTTAGACTACAAGTTTCTATAAATATAGTTTCTTCATCATCTTACTTTCTACCTCATTTTGTAAAGTGTTATTGCTAAGTTATTTTTTAGTCATTTTCTATTCTTCATGACACCATTTTTAGGTTTTTCTTGATCAAGATGCTGCAGTGTTTCCTGCTTCCTCCTCCACTCATTTTGCAGATGATGAATGGAGGCAAACAGGGTTAAATAACTTGTTCAGGATTACAAAACTGTTAAGTGTCTGAGGCTGGATTAGGTCTGTCTGTTTCACCTAAGAGATCTTTCATAGGTAACTGAAAAATTCTTAAGGATTAAAAGAATCTAGACAGAATATTTAAACATTCTTTTAAATTCCCTTTCATTTTCCCATATGAAAGTCAAGGCAAAGAGACATACTTTGTTATGATATGTATCATTGAGGGCAGAAAGAACTACACAGTTTCATCTCATTGTATTTTTTAAAATGTCAGTAAAAGCAATGTATATCTGACTTGGTGAACAGAGGAAAAGACACAAGGCAACTGCCAAAGAGATGCACTTAGCATCAACAGACTAACACACTGCTTCTCCTTTGGACATCACTTTTTCTGAATATGACATCATCATTTACCTTCTCTTTCACATATATAACTTCAGCAGAGTGTTATGGAATGTCTGAAAAAATGTGATCAGATCATCCCATCCAAAACTTACTAATTCTGTGACCCAAAGCAGATCTCTTTGAACTAGACTTCCTTAATAATAAAATGATAATAGTAACAACTAATGTATCCACTTCATGTGTTCATTGTAAGTACCACCTGCAATAGTATATTCAATGGGCTTTTTAAATCTTAATGTACCATGTAAATATTGGCTATTATTATTATTATCATCATCATGTTAAAATAGCTAACAACAAAATCTAATATTTATATAACTCTTCAAGTTCTGTAAAACTCTTTTTATCTATTAATGATCCTTATAAGCTAAATAGTGGGTGCGAAGGATAAAGCAATGGACTTAAGATCAGGAAAACTCACTTTCTGAGTTCAAATGTGACATTACACATTGTGTGATCATGGGCAAGTCAGTTAATCCCATTTACCTCAACTTTCTCATCTGTAAAAAGACCTGGTAAAGGAAATAGCAAACCACTCTAAATATTTGTTAAGAAAAGCCCAAAATAGGGTCATGAAGATTCAGTCAGGACTGCAATAATAATAATTTAAAAAAAACAACAACAAGATTTTGACACACTTTATGGGATCTTTCATCATCTTTTTTTTTTTTTTTTGGATAGATGAGGAAACTGAAGTTCAGAGGTTAAATGAAATCAGCTACTTGGTATATGAGATAAAATTAAAACTCAGTTCTCCCCTATACCAAATCAATATTTTATTCATTATGTTAACAAATCTTATTTATGACACTTATGATATCTTATCTTCTGTATTAGATCCTATCTCCTCTATTCCTATAAACATTATCCTGACACCTTACTACCTCATTGGAACACTATAGCAACTTCCTACTGATAAGGTTAGTGGCAGTCAGAGAGTTGTTAAAATCCCCTTATGATTGGTGCAAAGGTTGTTTATGAAAGAATTCATGAAACCCCAAATTATTAATTGGCAAAAATTAAAGTTTATTGTTAGACAGAAAGCCAGTTTTGCTAAGAGACTGGCTTCTATAGTGGCAAATTCCCTATTAGGGAAATGGAGTCTGTCACTGAGAAGAGAATGCCTTCTCAGCAGGCAGGTTCCTAGCAAGCTGCTTGGGCCTCTGCAAGGAGTGAATTTAAGGAACTCTGTTATATGGGCAGCTCTTGGTGGGGGGCTGGGACAGCTTGAACTGATCAGACCAGGATTTCTCAATTGAATGAGAATTTAGAATTTCAAAATGATCAATGGGAGTTGATTTGCCCTTGAATGGTGTTACTTGTCTCATCTGAGAGAGGATGGGCCCCTCTCTCTATACACCTTGGAGTCTGAGAGAAACTGATCTCAGATCAGAAAGGAGACACAATTTAATTTTCAAGGAAACTTAATTTCACAGTTTCCCTCCCCCTTCACTACCATGTCTAGTAAATTATAAACTCGCCATACTCCAATTCATCCTTCATACTACAACTAGGAAAAAAAAAAAAAAACCTTTCTTTTATCTTGATTTGTTTATGTTGTTCTGTTTAAAAAAAAAATCACCACTGTCTCACTAACTCCCATTGACTTAAGTTCAGAGTCTTTTCTTTAATTAGCATCCATCACTATTTTTAATCTGACATCACTATGCCTTTCCAAGGTTCTCCTATGTGATAATATAGTATATAGTCTATACTTCAGTTAAATCATACAATTTTTGGATATTTAAATGCCTCATACATCATTCCCTCTCTGTTTTTTTTTTTTGCTCAGAACATTCCTAAAAATGGAATTTTCTTCTTCCACTGAGGGAAGTCAACTGTCTCTTTATCAAGCAACTCAATTACCACCAGTCAATTACCAGATTACCATGAATATTCAGAACTCTACTCCCCAAAAAAATTTAAAAAATCTTTTCCTAAGTTTACATAACACTGTATGTTATAATTATAGCAGCATCGAATTATGTATATTATAGTAGCATGGTATGATACACTGGAATTTAATTCCCTCTTCAGGCTTAATTTCTCCAATAGTACCCAATGGTATTTTGGAGGCAATAACTCTTAAAAAGCTTTTTTTATTGAATGAAAGACCTTTTTTTTTAAATGAAAGGCAAGAATAAGAGGCATAGAATATTGGATTAAATGCAAATAGCGATTAGTGGTTAAGAAGATTTAAAAACTATACTGATAGTAATTCTTGAAAATAGCTTTTTTTCCCCTCCTGAAATTATGCCATTTAATCTTTTGCATAGAGTCATTGTCTGCCCATCAAAGTATCTGTTATCCCTTTTCATTGCTGAGTTACCATTTTCAATACTTAATAAAATAATTAGACTAGAACTATTGTTTGGAAGGCAGTATCTCCAAAGTTCTAAAATTCTTTGCAAATCCACTTAAGTAAAACCAATGGTGATGTTGCTTGATAACTAACAATGTTCCAATGAGACTATTGTTGATCTCACTAGTAGTTGGAGGGAAGGGAAAAAAACACACAAAACTATGTATTCAAGCCAAGCTGTGCTATTTAAAACAAAGCTTTTATTAATAGTATATTCTACTCCCAATTGAAGGGAAAAAAGCAAGCTATGTGAATATTCTCTGAATTAGATTTATTAATTCCTCAAAAGTATTACTTTCTGAAATTCTGAATTAACTTCCTCATCAACATGTTATGCTACAGTTCTCTTTAACTGTCTTGACTCAGTTTCCCTATACTAGTTTCCCTTGTCTCAGTTTCTTTAACTGTTTTGTGTCAATCCCCTAAGTTGTAAATCCCTCTTCCCCCCCACTCCCAGTCTGACTGAGGACCAATTACTCTAAGGTTATAAATTGTTAGCAAGATAAACAGGAGAGTAGACCTCCTGACACTTTTCTGTCCTCAAAAATTTACAATATCCCTTTAAAATATTCCAAGATAGCTCTGTGTATTCAGACATCCTGTCTCTGGGTTTTTTTTTTTTTTTTTTTTTTTTTTAGGATTTATGACCTCCCCCATCCTGACAGCTTCTTACCCCTTCTTTTGGTTAGAGAAAAGGTATTTAAGAAGTTGGGGTTCCTCCATTCATGGCTGGAGGTTAGCGGCTGGCGGCTGAATGCTGGATGCTGGATTCTTTGGGATGACAGTCTCCTCCAACCCTGGGACCAACATGGATTCCTTGGTCCCAGTATATCTTTATCTCTGTCTGACTGGATAATTTGAGACGAGAGCCCTGTCCAGTCAATCTTACTCTCCCATTAATAAAATATTAAAAAAACTCTAAGCTCTCTCCTGCCTCAGTTTCTCTGGCATTACAAACATAGCATACACATAAAAAGTAAAATAATTTGTTTATACACAACATTCAACCTGTATTTCCTTACAAAGGTTTGAACATATTGCAAATGCTCTCTCTTCAGAAGTTTTTCTATTTTCCCATTAGTCAAAACTTGTTCTCTACTGTTCAGAACATTAATTTTTAAAGAATTCATTTTGACAAAGTAATAAATCTCAATGTCATGATTTTGAAATTTAGGCAACTACTATGCATCATCATTTTCTCAACAATAAGATGAAATGAGGTGTTAGTGGAAATTCTCTCAATTCTACTCTAGGGCTGGGTAACTTTCTATTTTGGAAAAGAAAATCTACATATAATGGTCAATCAGAAATATAGATTTTTTTCAATGTTGAACAAATTTGAAAATAAAATCAAATTTGTATCAATTAAGTGAGACAAATAGAATCATAACTTTTTGACTATATTGCTATGATGGCAAATGATTATTAATGTAGCTCGAAAACTGCTACTGTATTTATTTTATATATTTCTTTTAGTATTGCTAATGCTTAGCACAGTGCCTAATATATAGTAGATACTTAATAATCATTTATTGATAATCCACAACAAAATAGAGACCTTTATGAGAGAGGATGAGTTATACATTAGGAAAGATTGAATGCACTCAAAATATCCATGAGCACAGTTCTTTTTATATCACATTACATCATATATACATATATATTCCCATGATATTGCATATGCTATTATCTTCTTCCCTTTAAACGGGGAATTTTATCTTTTACTTTTATTATTTTTTGTTTTAATCTACAAACATGATCTTTTAAACAAACTCTCTATATCCCTGCTTTTTTGTGTTAACTTTCTTATTCATAAATTGATGGTCTGAAGTTATTTAATAATGCACATATATCTTACATAAAACACATTCTATAAATCAAAAGTTGAATTAAATTGAGACAAGTTTCAAATGTCATATGAAGATTTTGCTGGGATCACTCAAGAATAATACATGTCTATATATAATTTAGTAAAAGCATGTGTGTACATGATACATCAGGAATTATGGAACTAATGTTATTATTTTGAGTTCTAAGAACATAGAGAATTTGGCAAAGCCTCTCTTTTCTTCTGGCATCATAATCATATATTGATCATAATATTTGGAGAGTCACAGAATTTGAAGTTTGAAAAGGATTTTGGTGGCCATTTAGTTTAGCTTATAATAACAAAGAATCCTTTCTGAAGTTATATTTTTCATTTTCATAAAATCCCTGATACTTTCTCACACAGACACACTCATTTAAACACCTTTGTATGTTTCTCAATAAAGATGTATCTCAATAAAGAACTATCTATTTTCTGTTTATCAATAAATGGGAATAATAAGATGTTAAATCTCATTTAGAAATAAAGTGTGTATCCTTTCTACAAAGTTTTGCTTGCATTTTATTTGCAACAATCTATCAGCCCTATAAATTTTATTTCATCTTTGATGAATTTTGGCAACATAATTAGGTACCCAGATGGTCTGTATTTTCTCAATAAGCTAGAAATAATCCTTCAATATAAATTCAAAACCCATCATTTATGAATATAGCTGTATATATATTTATATATATGTATGCAAGACCCATCATTTATAAATATAGAAAGAAGCAAAATATACAAATATTAACAAAATAACTTTAGGAGAAAGCACTATCAATCTTGTTTTACTATTAAGTTTTGAATGTTAATTCATTGATGAAACAAAATAGAATTTAATGGATACCTGATGACACATGCATAAAGACCACTGTCCTGTACTAACGTTGGCCGGAACCAAATAGAATCTTCTTCTTTGCTCATTCTAGTTCCATCAAATGCTATTGGTTCTTCAAAGTCTCCTGGTCCAGAGCTTTTATACCACATCAAACTAAGTCCAGCACTTTGGGCAAGGGAGTAATTTGCTCTGATGTAGCCATAAAATAATGCACACTTGATTCGAACAGGCTCTCCCACTAAAACTTGATATTTCTTGATATCCACAGACCAATCAGTGCATCCATCAGCTACAACAAAGAAAAGAGAAGAAAAATTAGCAAAATTTCTTAACAGTACACAAAAAAAAGTATACACCTCCCCACCCCACCCCCACGTGTATGTGTGTGTGTGTGTGTGTGTGTGTGTGTGTGTGTATGTGTGTGTGTGTGTGTATGTGTATACTGGGACTTTTTTCTTCCCAATAAATGTCACGGATATCCATTATCTTCTTTTTAATATCTAGAGAAATCTCTAGCACAAATTTCATATGATTGATTGTATCAAGGAATGAAATAAATAATCCATGGAACTTTTAAAATGGAACCAGTCTTTCTAAAGATTTATAGTTGATTACTTTTTATAACTTTTCTATAATACTTTTGATTCATAATCGTAGATCTAAAAAGATTAAATTGAAATTGTGATACACAAAAATAAGTATATCATGTCATTAAAATTATTTTATATGATTTATTTACACAAAGTGATAATAAAATAAAAATCATTCAGGCATGATATTAAATCATGTGAATAAAGTAGAAAATTATCATGTTATGGAATTATTTTTTAGAATTACAGTTATCTATTTTATTTAGTAAAGATATTATAAGGTTTCTAAATCTTAAATATATCTATAGACTTCATAAGATAATCAATGCATGTCTTTTTGTTGTAAATGAAATAAACATGATTAATATAGATATCTATTATATATACATAATTTGTGTATTTACATATAAATTGTGATATCTACTCAATGTAATTTACTTACATTAAACAAAAACATAATTTCTTTGCTTGTTATATTACAAGCATTTATTAGCAAGCTATATTATAAGAAACTTATGTGTGTATATATATATGAATATATATTGAATGAAGAAGAATGTTGATCCCAAAGAATCATAAAACAAAAAGTAAGTCATAGTCACAACTTATATCCTAACCATTTGTTAACAGAATTAGAAGCTTAATATTTCCAACTTTTATTCATTACAATAAATTAGATTTGTGCTGGCTTGGAAACCATCATTCTAAAACCATCATTCTTGGAAACTAGCATATTTTTAAATACTTTGGGGTCTATTATGAGATTGAATTTGAATTATCACCAATTATTGTCAAATGATTATACTATCATTAAATCAAAGTCAGAAAATTTTAATCTACTCCGATATCCTTAGTCTTTTATATCAATAAATAATTGATGCAATTGGTGCATAATACAAATTTATAAGCCTATCTGAGAATTTTTGTTGATCATACAATACTTTTTAAATATGTAAAATGTATTAATGTTTAGAATTTATGGAAAAATGCTTGTATAATACTTCTTTTCTTGTGTACATCCCTGTGAATTATAGCTAACTCTGAAATCCTATGGAGTAGAGTGAAAATTCTATGTGAAATGTTTAATATTGGCTCTGCAGTATTTGTTAATATATGTGTACATTTGAATGTGTGAACAATATAATAGAGAGTTTTATCTGGCACCATTACATTTCCAAAAGTTGTCAATTTATTTGATTGGAATAAGTTTTATGATTATTACTTTTTCTTTTCTCTGTTTCAATCCTATTCCATGCACCAGAGTTTTTATCAGTTTGCTCACCTCTTTGTCTAAGCTAACTTGAGGGACCCATAGGCATATGCTAAATTGGGAATCCCCTAGACATATGCCTAACATAGATATTGTATATTTCCAAAGTATCTCCATTCTTCCTTCTTTGTAAAAAAGATACAGGACAGCATATGTTATTTATCATGATGAAGTAGTAGAGTTCCTATTTAATCACATAATTTGCTTGAGAGATTTGCAGCATAGGTTGCCAATTTTCCAAAGAATTAGAGTAGAATGTATTTAACAACTAAAACAGTCTCTATACAATTTTATCAGAAAACACCTTAGAATCTTGTTTCAAGTACTGTCTCTTGTCATTTCCTGTTTATGTAACTGAGCAAATCATTGAACTTCTTGTTCACTCAGTTTTCTCTGATATAAAATGGAGGAAAAAAGAATACTTGTACTGTAATGATCTCACGGTATAATTTTAAGGCTTAATAAAACTATAAAATCCTCTGTATAATTTTTGTTACTATGTGTAGATGTTTCATGGAATCTGCACTCTACATAGAGTGCAGAAAGCAATACAGGTTGTGTTACATAAAAATAGGTACGAAAAGATTTTCTTCAGAATGTTTGAACTTTCTCAATTTATTTTTATTTATTTGGCTTGATCCTAATTCATGTCTGCCACAAAGAAGGAGGTTAATAAATGTTTATTGAACTTTATTGAATTGATTTTTTTTTTCCTGTGAATCAATATGTCATAGAGAACTGACCTCAACTCCATGAAAGCCTAATCACCATCCCATTCCATCAACATATGTTCAATGGCCCTCACTAAGTCATTTAAAATCTCAGTCCTTTAAGTAACCCCCTAAAATGAAAAGGAGCTAATCTGTATCAGTAGAGGAATTTTCTTCATCTAGAAAGTCCTTATACCAATGAACTCACAGGCCTGCTCCCTTTCCCTATTCTATCCTAATGGACTAAGATCAGAAGATATTTAATAGAAACATTGACCCTTGAAGTCCCTTTGATTTTTAAATTAATGATTCTATAAACAAGTGGATTACCTTTATTTCACACAGGAAACTCAAAGGATAACTAATATACCTAAAGTAGTATAGGTAGGAAAATCAGAGCTGGAATTCTTTACAAGACATTGTTTAGACTTTAATGTAGAAAACAATTGCTATTTTAAATTTTAGGTTTTTTTTTTTTTTTTTTTAGCATATACTTGTGTTGTATGGTGATACTCCATCGATAGCTGTTAAGAATTTCTGCTTTTTTAGCCAGTTATTCATTGCTAATACTCTACCTTTGTAATTTTAACAACATAGACTTTAAGGACCATAAAAAGGTACATGCATTTATTAGTTTTATATTTGTCTTTTTTGGAACAATTTAATTTACTTAATAAAGTGGAAAAATGGTATTCAATAAATGCTTCTTGGATTGACAAGCCCCATAAACTAATATGAATGTGTTTTACATTGGTATTTAGATAGTTTGTTTATATCACTTTTAAGTCATGCAATTATGCTTCTAAAAAAAGTGGATATGGCCATGGATAGGCCAAAAAATATACTATCAGCCTTAGGCCCTTCATACCTTTGAGTATCCACTCAATAAACAAGAAAACAAACACTTGTGATTCAATTTATCCCCTTTCCTGATTTATATTTATATATATATATATATATATATATATATATATATATATATATATATATATATATATATATATATATATATATATATATTTAGAAAGGGTGAAGCTAACAACAGTGGTTATCAGGGCTCAAGCTGTAGACTTTCTTTTTCTGTTCCTTTCCCTCTTTGTAATACACAAACAGTTATGTTTATCTTTTGCTTTTGTTTTCTCCTGGTCCCACTTGCACTACAGGTACCTTTCCATTGAGATTGCCCCTGACTGGCACTGTATCTATCCTGATTGTGCACAGTTATTAATGAAAACAAAAGATTAAAAACCAGCTATTATGTGTACCTAAGAGCAAAATGGTGATTTTGAAAGTTGGTTGTACTTTAGAAAGGCAAAACTTATTTCTGGTGAAAATCTTATACTTTATCTCTTCCCTCAAACTATGAATTCTCTGATATTCTGTGTGAAATTACCTCCTAATTACCCTATTTATATCCTCATTACATACAGTTGTTTGAATATTGTCTCCCTAAAGATGTGAGCAATTTCATAGTAAAGAAAATATTTTTGCCTTTTTGGGGGGATATCAACAGCTTTTAGCACAGTCCCCAAGTCATAAGTTACTAGTAGTATGTACTCTGGTGGACAAAGTGAGGCAGGTGACTTTGCATATCTCTCCCTCACTTAAATCCAATTTATTTGCATATCATGGCATTCCATCCCTAATGTCATAGTCCTCTTCTAGAATGAAAGACAAAAAACAGTCTAATAAAGGCTTTTAGAATGACATTCACAGATAACAATCCAAGTGTACACAAATGCGCTCTTGCTAACTAAGTATAGAAATGCAGATTTTTTTTTTGTTTTTTTTCTTTTCTTTTTTTTTTAAATTAAAGCTTTTAAAATTTCAAAACATATGATGGATAATTTTTCATCATTAACCCTTGCAAAACCTTGTGTTCCAATTCCCCCCTTTCTGCCCACCCATAATTTTGCAATTAATCCAATATATGTTAAACTGTTGTGTCAAAGTTTCCTTTTAATGTTGTGACCCAGTTTTTTCCAATTGTCCTATTTAGTTATTCTGCCTCAGGTTATAACCTTTCCCTCTTAATGTTTGATGAGATAAAGGTCTACTTCAGTTGCTTTGCCCCAAAACCCCAGGCTATAATCATTCCCTCTTAAATGATTGATGAGATGAAGGTTTTATATATTTAGGTTATAGACATTCCTTAATGTTTGACAAGATAAAGGTTTATCCATTTTAGATGTCATTAGAATAATCAGTAACCTTCCTCCATTGTGTCATCCTAGGGGCCTCTCTCACCATTAGGTTATCCTCCCCTAGGTATCTCCCCCATTATGTCACTGTTCTTGTTATCCTATAAAAAAGCTTACCATCCCAGTACTCAGGGTTGGACTCTTTGAGATGATAGTCTTGTCCAGCCCTGGGACCAAGATCCATTTGGTCCCAGTATCTCTCTCCATTTAATAAACTATTGAATTGGTCTCTAACCTCTGTCTTGCTCAGTTTCTTTGGCATTACAAAACATGGTAAAATATATGTTAAATCCAATATATGCATACATATTTATACAATTATATTGCCACACAAGAAAAAATCAAAAAGAAAAAAAAGAGAAAGAAAATAAAATGCATGCAAACAATAACAAAAAGAATGAAAATGCTATTGTTGTGATCCACAGTATGTTCCCATAGTCCTTTCTCTGGGCATAAATGGCTCTTTTCATCACAATATCATTGGAACTGGCCTGAACCATCTCATTGTCAAAAAGAGCTACATCCATCAGAATTGATCATCATACAATCTTGTTGTTTCAATGTATAATAATCTCCCAATTCTGTTCAAGAAATGCAAAATTTTATATGTGTTGTCTTGCAAAGTGTGGATCTTTAAATGAGACTCATGTGACATAGAACATATCCTAATAACTAATTAAGATCTTTTTTTTTTTAATAGTGACCTTCTCCAGTAAACTATCTCTCTAGGGGAGAGATACTGAGAGTGAAGCAGATGATTGAAATAGAAGTATTGGAATCCTTCAGTGACTATCATATGGAAATGTGGGCCTATCATATAAGATATTGATCAATAGACAATGAATCTCAAGATGATCACCAGGTAGAAAAAAGTAATTTTTAAAAAGTCAGCTATTCAGTATTTTGCTAAGAACATAAAACATCAAACTTAGGAAAAGAGATCCAAGAGGTTTAGGCTCAAGACTATAGAACATAGCCCTTTCTTATAGAAAGGAGAGAGGCAAAATTCCATTCCAGGGGAACAGGTAGAAGGCATAACCTCATCACAAAGAATAAGAATATCCAATATAATCTGATTAGAATTGTTTCTGATATTTGTTATGATAATAATGAACAGCAGATAGTCAAATAACCCTATAGATCAATATTGTGCTAATTATCAAAAAAGGAAAGATAATTTCTTTCAAATTTTAGAGTTAGTCAATAAGCATTTATAAGTGTTTAATTATGTTCTAGGAAGTCTCCTAAGCATTGGGAATACAAAGAAATATAAAAAACAATCCATTTCCTCTGTTAAATGGGGAGAAATATGTATATACACATGTACAAACAAGCTATGCAAAAATAAATAGAAAAAAAGATTGCATGAAGGTCCCAGAATTAAGAAAGACAATGCCAATTTTCTTGGCAATGCCAAGTTAAAAAATGCCAGGTAATTTTCTGCATTCAATTCTTTGTATTAAAAGGTATAAAATCATGAAAACTCTAGTATACATCATTGCTGGAATGATATAACTCACCTCCTGGGAATCTTTTGAAATGTTCTTACTCAGTTTGTAAATTAACTCCCTATACATGCTAAATGGTGTTTTATACAGAGAAAATTATATATATATAATCCATTTATTTTATGAGTAGAATACTTTCTTGGATAAATGGATATACCTGTTAGGCTAATAAATTTAGAGAAATGATATGCTAGTCTGAAATAAGTTTTTGAAGACAAATTTTATTTCCTCTGTTGAGTGATTAATTGTCAATATTGACATTTATTCTCCAAAATCATGATATTCTTTGAAATACATTTTGAAGGTTAAGGACATTATCTTTCCTTTTCTAGGCTTAAAGTGGAATTACTCAGTAATCCTAATCATACATGAATTTAGATGAACTTTTTTATTTTTTTTAAAGCCATATTTCTATCTAGTATCATATCCCAGGGGTTATAAAAGCCATAACATGTGCTAATTGAAATGAGAAATAGTACTTCTCTGATTCTACTCCCTACATTCCTCTCCCCCACTCCCATGACCTTCCCTCTAAGATCACACAAAAATCCTTTTGAGGAAAATTATCCAATTGCACACATCATTTAATATTGTGCTCTGATTATACAGATCTGTCATGTATTATGGATTGTAAGGCTCATAATTGCAGGGCTTGTCATTTACATTTAGTTCTTCCCTAATGTCTGAGACTTTAGGTAAGTGCTTTATGAATGAATAAGTGAATCTTTTTTTTAAATTAAGAATGATGATAAAAGTTGATATTTATGTAATGCATTATAGCTTGTAAAAGGATTTACATAAAGTATCTTGTTTAGCATTCACAAAATCACATGAGGTAAATACTATTATTATGCCCATTTTAGAAATTACAATGCTAATTTATAAGAAAAGTTAGATTACTTGAAGAGGATACACAACTAGTAAGTATATGAATTTAGGATTCAAACTCAGTATCTCTTGACTTCAGGTCTAAGATCCCATTCAAAGAATCATATTTTAGATCTGGAATGGGCCTTTTGTTAAATTAACTTTCATTTTATTATTTATCATCACAAAGGGCTCAAAATTAGTTAAACATTTGTATCAGTTAGGATACACAGTAGTGGTTCAAGTATGAGTATCCAAAAAAAAGCTTTTTTACTCCAACATTCTTAAAGTTAAGAAAATCAGTGCATCTAGCTGTCCTTTGTATTATTTATCTTTCTTTTCTTTTCTCTTTTATTACTCATTCTATCACATTCTATTTTTCCAAGGTAGATTCACTTGACAGAATTGAGCCAGTGTTTATATACACTCAAATACTGCAGAATTATGAGAAATAACTGTGCACTGGGAAATTTATGAAATCTGAGCCATCTCTGACTATATTTCCATTAGCTCATGGTGAAAGAGTCAATCAAATATTCTTTTTATTCTATAAATTGGAAAATACTTTAATAATTCAATAGCCTTGGAATTTCAGAACTTCAATCAGTGGCATAGCTGTAGTCTCTGATCTCTCTTTTAATGTGCTGCACCCAGCTATTGCTACCTATAATGGCACAATCCAGGACCTAGGAAGAATATCATTCACTCTGTTGTTTTCTTGAATGGCTTCAAGATACGAAGTAAACTATTCTATATCACTGTCCTCATAATGAGATCCTTCTGCTGGATAAACAAGCTCCCTGCAGGCCACACCTTATGATAGGACCCAGTGAACCAAATATTTAACATTACAGAGAAGCTCCTCCCTGGCATTCTTCAATATTGCAACCATCATTTTCAAGAGAAAATTTGAGGCAGAGAAGTAGAGAATAGAGCTACTGACTCCCCAGTTTATTGCCACAACCTAACTTAGAAACAAAGCCTCCATTCAATTTTTGGGTCCTATGAGATAACAAAAGTTTCAAAATTTTCTATAAGATTGTGGGAATTTAAATTCTTGTTATATCCTACAAATTTAGACATTCCTTTAGGTGAAATCAGCAATTCAAAGATGACTATCAAAAAATTTTGAGCTTCAACACAGTGCTTGTTCTGTTATTGGAAATAATAGCTTGAACAGGGAGGTGGTGAGGGCAGAGTAATTACTTATAATGGGGGTAGAGGGAGAGCAGAAAAATTCTCTTTCAAAAAGATAAAACATTTTCCCTTTTGAACATCTGTAAATATTTTAAAATAGAAGAGTATATAGCCTTTCTTCTGTCTTAAATGCACGATTCCTTTTGCAAAGATAAAATAAATAGACAAGCCTTAATGCACATATGTTGTTTCAGGGACATAAGAACAAATCAGCATGTACAAGAAAAACAATGTCATTTAGAATAACACTTGATGCATCATTCTCAGCATTGTTAGAGGAACCACATATTTTTGCTTGAATCTAATCTATAATGATAGTAACTTTACAAGATGATGCCATGGTCTTCCACAATTCATGGACTGGCATACCATATTCCAGTGAAAATAGAGAGTTTGAGAAAAGTTGCATGCCATTTGGGAAGAATTAAATAATATTGACATTTTTATTTAAATTGTTAATACTGTTAATACATAGAATAAATGAAAAAAATGCCAAGGAAGGGGACCTGTCTGTACCAGACTTAAAAGTACATACAAAGCAATTTTGTCTTAGATAAGAAATAGAGGAATAGGTTAGGAAATAGGTTAGGCTCACATGACACAATAGTCAATGAGTATAGTAATCTAGTGTTTGATAAACCCCCAAACCCAAAAGTCTTGGATAAGAACTCACTATTTTACAAAAATTGCTGGGGAAAACTGGAAAATAATATGGCAGAAACTAGGCATTGACCAATATGGATTTACGATTTAGACATAAAAGATGATATTATAAGAAAATTATGAGAAAAAAGGATAATCTACTTGTCAGATGTGTAGAAAAGGAAGGAATTTAAGGACAAAGAAGTAGAGATTTTGGTTGCCTTAAATTCAAAAGTTTTTGCACAAACTTGCACAAGTGATAGGGATGTTATGGCAATTGACATATATTAAGTTCCCACTGAAATTCAAACATAGACTTTTGAGAAATAGAAAAAGGCACAATATTATTCTTTTCTCCTTTATTTGTGGGTTGTTATTGTTGTTTTTGTATTATGTACATAATATGATAAACATAAAATAGTGTAATATCTTGGATATATTCTTAGTAAATATATGTACATATGTGTGTGTCTATAAACAGATGTGTAGATGTAAATATATACATATACACATATGTAGATGTATGTTTCATATTAAATTGGGGTTTTGTTGTTTTGTTTTCTCAAATGATCTCAAAAATATTTTTTTACCAGATTAGAAGTTATAATTTTTTCATTTAAGTTTGGTCTTTTAGTGAAGTGCAATAATTCAGTAAAATGTGGGCTATCTGTGAATTATATTAACACTAAATAATGAATCAGAAGTTCATTATATTCATCTGTTTAAGTGGCTTTTAAAGGAAAATGAGGCAAGCAAAGTGACTGATACAGTGCTCTGGAGAATATCCTTGATAAGAAGTCTTAGTCTCAGTTATTTACACTATAGATTTTCTCTAAAACTTATGTTTGTTTGATTATAGATAGAAATATATAACCATATAAGATTTTAATTTTTAATAACAATTAGAAAGTTTTTAAAGCTGCTGATTTATGTCGATGTATAACTATTGAGAATATTATGACCTTTTATCATTTTAAAAGAGTAGCACCAGGATAACTTAAATTCTCAGCCATTTAAAATATAAACAAACACACATATTCTCTATTCATGTTAGTAAATTTGTGTAAAAATTATTCATTTTAAAATTCATATTTCTAGGATCTAAAATTATCCTTGTCATATAAGATATTCTTAATAAATAATTGTTGACTTGAATTTACACTCTTTGAGTATCTAATGAACTGATAAAATTATGTGTTTCAATATGTTTGGATTGATTTTAATGGTAACACTGAATTATAGCTATAATTCAACAGAATAAGGACTGGCTCTGAGCTATCAATTATTATACATGAAATCCCCAGATAAATAAATTCCCCTTTCTGCCACTAAATATCAGCATGTTCTTGGCAGTAGTTTTTTTTTAAATGGTGTTTTGGTTATATTACAAATATTTTCAGATGACTTCCATTCCAGGAAATATCCATTTTAAGAAAATAAAATTATCAAAACAATGACCTCATTCCATTTTGCATATTTCTCTCATAAGTAATTATTTGAAGGTATGTTTTTTTTTAATATGGCTCCATAATCTTAGAAAATTGCTTCAAAACACCTAGAAATGATATTATTTGCCTAGTGTTATAACTCTGCTTTGTATCAGAGGTAGGACTTGCTAAATCTTCCTGATTGTAAGGATATTAATCAAGTCACAATGTCATGGCACATCTATGATTTGACTTTTTTCAAGAGAATTGAATATATAGTAAACTGAAATACTTTTCTAATAGAGAAATGGAATTTATAGAAAATTTGGAATCCTTAAAGTTGGATTTAATGAATATTACCACTTGAAATGGGAAAGTTTGCATCATAAACCTATGGGGTAATCATTACATCAGAATCATGGAAGTCAAAGCCTACATTTACTATCAATGAATGCAACTTAAGTTTTATGAAGATCTGATTTGCAAAAACTTAAAAAAACTTGTTTTATGTCAGTAAGGATCAGAATGATGTCCTTGGACTTATGATGTCAATTAAAGTTTAATTTTGCTTCCTTAAATCCATTAATTTTCATAAAAGAACTTAAATGAAATCATTAATATGATAATTAGAAGGGCTGGATTTAGGTGAGAAAAAATGTTCCACAATCAAAAATCAAACCAAACCAAACTGCTCTCTACTTATTTTGACTCATAATATGAAATGTCTATATTTCTCAAGTAAAGTGTCACACAAATAGAAATAAGGTTTCTTTTTAAAATTTATTTTATTCTAATTTATGAAATAAACAATTATTTTCATAACATAGTATAATAAAAATATGAAATTGCTACTCTGATATATATATATATATATATATATAATATTTATATATATAATTGCCATTCCTTTAAAATGCATAATAAAATTATAATGTAAATTTCTTTCTCTGGTGCAGATATCTTTGCATCTTTTATAGTTAATTTGGCTTTTATAATAATCCTTTGATCTTCTCTCTCCGCCGTCTGCTGTTCTTTAGATCCCAATTTCTTAAACTATGGTTTGAGTTACCATATGAAGTCTTGTAACTGAATGAGGGGGTCATGCAATTGTGGTTTATTATCAGTAATGTTGGACTTAATACCTATTTTTATACCTATATACCCAGCATCACATAAAAATTTCTGGGTAGAAAAGAGGTTGCTAGTGAAAAAAATTAGGGAGCACTGAAATTTTTTGAAACTTACCGATTCAGCTTTCAGACAGAGCTGCCCCACAATCCACTACTTGCTGATTCACTGGAGGTGACCTGAGGGTGTCTACACTTCACTAATGTTATACTTTAATTCTTGGAGGTCATGTCTTTTCTGAGCTCCTATCACATTGTCTTTGAAGGACAACTGCCTAAATTTTTATTACTCTATGTTCATTTCATGATTAATTTCTGTATGATTGTACAGGAAATCTGGAGGGCCTAAAATTTCTGACCTACTCCACCATCTTCCCAGAATGCACCTCCAGTCATGCTTTTTAACTGTTTTAAATAATAAATAATAACCATTATTTCTTCTTAATACAGCAAAAATACATTAACAAGCTTTGCACAGTGCTTATTATTATAATTAGGATACATAGTTGGAAATGGTCATTATAAATTTAATTTCTTTACTCATTGACTTTCCCCCTTTAATCTCTGATATATTGTAAACAACTCACAGAAAAGCTCACAGAGTGATTCCTAAAAAGCAAAAAAAAAAAAAAAAAAGTGTAATTGAAAAATAACTAGGTCTATAACAGAGCACCAACTGAATTGGAACAGATAATGCAATGTTGTTTAGGAAAAAACAAATAAAACTTATGGAAATTGGAATATGTAAACTGAAATATATCACAGCAGTGCCATGAACTAATCCACTATTTTCTCAAGATAGTCTTTTTTTCCTTGCTTAAAATTTGCCTAAACAAAGCACATTTTCTATCTTCCCTTGATTTTTAATCTTTAAAAAGCATATTCAAAACATTTATTTTAAATTCCCTCCTGTTGTGAATAACATGAGTTTTCTATCATGTACTTATAATAGGCAGTGTTTACTTAACATTACAACAAAAAGATTCTGCTCTAAACTTGTTCTTTCTATCCTAAAAAAGGATTAATAGAAATTGGCACCAGAACAAGAACTATTCCAAATGTTACAACCCTAGAAATCTCTGAAATGTCCCTAGCTTAGGGACTGAATTTAAATGTTCCCCATAATAAAGTCTTTCACAACTCCTGTCAAAGGAATTTCTGTTCTATGAAGACAACTGAATGAACCCCTGCTTAATATGTCTTTTTGGTAACATCTCCATTTTCCTCTGTACCAGTTAACTGTACCAGTTAAACATGCATGTCCTAAACAAATTTTCAAAAGGACTAATTTGCTCTGTTTAAAAAAAATTACAATCCTATGTTACTATAGAAAATAAATTCTTTTGTGTCTCATGAAGATTTGTCAGTAAAATAAAAATAAATGAAGAAAATCCCTGTGAAAGTCACAAATTATAGTTGAAATATACTATTAAAATATATATATTCACATATCTATATACATACATGTTTACATATATCTATATATGCAAACATACAATTCTGTTGCATGTATTATGCTACTATACTGTAAGAAATAACATATATGTGCGTGTGTGTATTCAACTCAAATACCCAAGTAAATATGTATTGGGTTGTTATAAGCTAGAACTCTGAACTTGAAACAAGGATTCTTACAAGGTGCTAATTCAGTGGAATTGATGAGACAATGGTTATCTAGTTTAGAATGGTGCGTAATAGTTCTCTAGTTCAGTATATGTACTTAGTACTCAATATAGTTCCACAAGATTCACACCTATGAAAATGGAGTATATAACAGCCAGCAAGGACTGGATGAGATTCTTTTCCATCTACAGTCAGGATCCTGGTGGCTGGCCTGGCCTCCTGCACTTTCCCCATTTGGCCAAACAAAATTTTATAAAACATAGTGGCAATGGATCACTCCTTAAATCAGGGATTCAGGAGCCAGGAAGACTTGATTTCAAATATGCTTTAAAACATTTACTCTCTGTATGACCCTCAGACATTTTCCTAAGTACTATCTGCCTCAATTTTTTCATATATAAAATGGGGATTTTAATCATATCTACTTTCTATTGTTGTGAGGATATGAGAAAATATTGGTGAAGTACTTTGCAAACCATAAGGTGTTATATCAATGATAGCAATTATTAATATAATATTATTAAATCACAAATTATTCTAAGCATTTTAAAATTTATTTTTAGGAACACCCAGCCATGAAACATAATTTTATATATAATTTTCTTTTTTTTCATTATGAAATATGCCAACATATTAAAGATGTCTTATAGAGAAAACA
Organism: Antechinus flavipes; assembly: GCF_016432865.1. Classification (NCBI taxonomy): domain Eukaryota; kingdom Metazoa; phylum Chordata; class Mammalia; order Dasyuromorphia; family Dasyuridae; genus Antechinus; species Antechinus flavipes. The sequence goes on from NC_067400.1 coordinate 275,364,928, forward strand.
GACATAAATACATAACTTTATAAGCACAAAGTCTCCTTAAAAGAAAAAGTCTGTTTAGTAAAAAAAGTTTTGAATGGATGGTATTTTTTTCACTTAAATGATATAAAACCAAGATATATTGGAACAAATGCCATCAGAAACAACAATCACAACAATAGCATTTTAAGGTTTGCAATGATATTTAACAAAAAAAAATTCATTTTATTTCAAAACAATCCTGGAATATAATTGATTTTTTAAACCTCCATTTTGCAAATAAAGAAACTGAAGAAAAAAGTGGTTGAATTACTTGCTTGAGCTATCTCCTTAGCTTAGCAATGACTTGAGGCAGGATTCAAGTTCAGTTCTTCTGGACTCCAGTTCCAATACTCTATCTACTGTAGTAACTATGGATATCTAAATACTGACATTAGAATAGTCACTGCCAATTCAGTTAAAATTTATAGCAGGAAGTCCATCCCCCTTCTTCCTCCCTTCTTCCTCCCTGTTCCCCCCCCCCCCAATTCTGTCAGCTCCACTGTTTTATTCCTCATAGGTATAAAGGAGAGGAGGGGAATTGGTATTTTGGAGAGTACCACACTAATGTCTTTGCGGGCTTCTGGCCTACAGTCTCTTTATCTCAGCTTTGTTCACCTCATCCTATCAATTCATTCCCTTTCTGGATAGTCTAAATCCTGTTAGCCATCTGAATCTTGCTTGGCTATGCTCCAAACCACCTGTCATATTCATGTCTGCCTGTAGAATCTCCTTGTATATTTCCTTGGCTTGGTCCCAGATTGATCAAATCCCAGACCTCTCTGAACCTGCTCCCCAAAGCACTGTAATTCCTAATATAATTAAAGACATATTTTAGAATGAATGAATAAGATTATTTCTTAAAGTAAAGGAGAAGGTTTTATATTGAAGTTTTTTAATCTTAAAGTTAAGATTTCAGGGAGAGGCATGAACTTGGAAATGGAAAAAAATGAATCTGCTTTTTTCTTCATTTACTTCTAAGTGGAATTTAGAATTCCCTGAAATTAGGAGTTTAAAACAAACTTTCAAGAAGGGTCCATAGGCTTCTCCAAATAGGTATATTTGCAGCAAGAAGGTTAAGAACAACTGCTTAACTTCTATTAATTTGTAGAATCAAGCTTTTAAGTGATAAGGGGAGTGAGAGGTTTGTATTCTCAAATTACAATGTGATTTTCATTTATGTATGCAGCCCTCGAAGGAGAACTTTCTCTGTCTTATAGAGATTAGCACTTTTCTTGCAATTTATAAATTCAATAAGGAAATATTTCTTTAGCTACACATGTATATTTATAATAATTGATGGCCTGTAATCTTCCAGATCTGATTCAAATCCCATCTCAGAAATAGCTGTTTGATCCTAAAAACCTCGATTTACCTCAATTACTTCGATTGTAAAATGAAGATAATAATAGCACCTATCTTCCAGTTGTAATAATCAAATTAGATACTATTTCATAAGGTTTAGTACATAGTATATACTATATAAATGGTAGCTATTTTTTTTTTTACTATTTTCATGATCTTCATCATTATTATTGACTCCTGCTATTTTTCTGAAACGATGATAGAAATTTAAAAAATAGAAATCATGAGCTGTGTTCCAGGACCAGAGTTATGGGAAAAGATAGTTAAGTAGACAGACAGAGGCCAACAGAGACAGATTGTAGGTGGGAGGAGGAAGAGGAGGAGGAGAAGGAGGAAGATGAGAAGGAAGATAAGGAGAAAAAGGAAGAGGAGGAGGAAAAGGGGGAGGAGGAAGAGGATAGAGAAGGAAGGAAGGAAGGAGGAGAGGAGGGAAGGAAGGGAAGAGGGGAGGAGGAAAGAAAAGAAAGGAGAAGGGAAGAAAGGGAAGAAAGAAGGAGGGAAGGAAGGAGGGAGGAAAGAAGGAAGAAAGGAAGGAAGCAGAGGAGAAGGTAAGGAAGGGAGGAAGGAAGAAATGAAGGAAGGAAGGAAGGAAGGAAAGAAGGAAGAAAAAAAAGAAAAATTTGGGAAAGGAGAGATATTAGTCTGTCTCCCAGACTGACAATCCATAGAGCCATTGTACTGACTTTATTGTTTTTTGCCTGTGGAACCTAGACAGTTTATTAGTGCCATGCTAAAAGTTTGAATCACTTAACTTTGAACTATCTTAGGCAGATTCAAAAGATTATCTGGCAAGATAATGCATGAAATACTAAGCTCTTCTCTTGAGCTAAACTTCCAAGCATTTAAAGTCTATTGCAGAGAGAGCTCAACTCCAGTAAGCTGGCCACATAGCCCAAATGCCAAAAGTAAAAGTAACAGAATATGTTATAGAGAATTTGCTCAAAGCAAGTGCTTTCATGGAGGTCAGAAGAAGCAGTTTACAAGGATACTCTTCAGGTCTCTCTGATGAACTTTATTATTAAATGTGAGAAAAAGGTAGATGCTGGCACACAACTGTCCATCATGACATATCAACATCAAAGAAGGAACTATGCTCCATGAGCAAAACAGAATGACAATAGCACAAAGGAAATGAGTTATATCTAATCTAGATATACATCCACCCCAAATGCTGGAAAGGAAAATTTTTTGTCTGATCTATAGTAGAGCCTTCAAAACTTATACAGTTCTGAAGAGTCACAGTAGAGCACAAAATCTTGACCACAAAATCAAGCTTTCATTGGTCCTCTACATGTATAAAGGACAAATAACAGCAACAATAACTGGGATATATAAAAGTTCAACAAGATTTGAGACACTTATGTAATGGTTGTTTATGTGTGAGGTTATAAGGACTATGAAGAGGATGATAGTAGCAAGAAGAATGGAAAGGAAAGAGTAATAATGAGAGGTTTTTTAAAAACAGGAAAGGACAGAACTTACTAAATGACTATAAGATATGAAAGAAATAGGCTAATGATGAGTTATCTTTTAAGCTTGAGTTATTGAGAGAAATATGGTGCAATTGGAAAAGTAAAAAAGAAAAAAAAGTATAAGGGGAATAAGTTTAAAAGGAATAAAATTAATTTATGTGAATATTCAAAAAATAGTAACCCCCCAATAGTTTTAATGAATCTGAGTAATTAAAAAAATCAGATTAATTTCATTTCTCAACTAAAATATATTAACAACAATGATCTGTTTAATAATATCACTTTTGAAGTAAAAGAATCAAGATTTTGATGAAAAATATTCTTTTTTTTAATAATAATTTTTTATGGACAGAACCCATGCCAGGGTAATTTTTTACATTATCCCTTGCACTCACTTCTGTTCCGATTTTTCCCCTCCCTCAACCCCCTCCCCTAGATGGCAAACAGTCCTATATATGTTAAATATGTCACAGTATATCCTAGATACAATATATGTGTGCAGAACTAAACAGATCTCTTGTTGCACAGGGAGAATTGGATTCAGAAGGTAGAAATAATCCAGGAAGAAAAACAAAAATGCAAACAGTTTGCATTCATTTCCCAGTGTTCTTTCTTTGGGTGTAGCTGCTTCTGTCCATCATTGTTCAATTGAAACTGAGTTAGGTCTCTTTGTCAAAGAAATCAGAATACATCTTCATACAGTATCATTGTTGAAGTATATAATAATCTCCTGATTCTGCTCATTTCACTTAGCATCAGTTCATGTAAGAGTCTCCAAGCCTCTCTGTATTTATCCTGCTTATATTATTTCTTACAGAACAATAATATTCCATAACATTCATATACCACAATTTACTCAACCATTCTCCAACTGATTCCATTCATTTTCCAGTTTCTAGGCACTACACACAGGGCTGCCACCAACATTTTGGCACATACAGGTCCCTTTCCCTTCTTTAGTATCTCTTTGGGATATAAGCCCAGTAGTAGCACTGCTGGATCAAAGGGTATGCACAGTTTGATAACTTTTGGGGCATAATTCCAGATTGTTCTCCAGAATGGCTGGATTCGTTCACAATCCCACCAACAATGAATCAGTATCCCAGTTTTCCCACATCCCCTGCAACATTCATCATTATTTTTTCCTGTCATCTTAGCCAATCTGACAGGTGTATAGTGGTATCTCAGAGTTGTCTTAATTTGCATTTCTCTGATCAATAGTGATTTGGAACATTCTTTCATATGAGTGGTAATAGTTTCAATTTCATCATCTGAAAATTGTCTGTTCATATCCTTTGACCATTTATCAATTGGAGAATGGCTTGATTTCTTATAAATTAGAGTCAATTCTCTATATATTTTGGAAATGAGGCCTTTATCAGAACCTTTAACTGTGAAGGTGTTTTCCCAGTTTGTTGCTTCCCTTCTAATTGTGTTTGCATTAGTTTTATTTGTACAAAGGCTTTTTAATTTGATGTAATCAAAATTTTCTATTTTGTAATCAATAATGGTCTCTAGTTCATCTTTGATCATAAATATTCTTATAAGGGCATTATATTCTCAGTATTAGTAAACTCCCAGAATTTAATTTTTAGACAAGTATTATAAAGCTAGGAAATACAAATATACATTCTTTCCATATAACACTGTCCAAATTTTTTTTCAAATTATAGCAATTAATATTTTTATTCTGTGTGTAGAATAAATCAATGAAGCAAAACTGGTAGAGAGTCAATTGGTCAGCAACTGTAGCTTATATAACAATAAGCTGGTTTTACTGTTCAGTCTCATCTTAAATTTTATTTTTAAGTTAAAATATCCACCTCATAATTCTGTTACTCATCATAATTGCTTAATTTTTGTCACTTTCTAGGGACCAACACCAATGTTATTTTTATTTCAAAATGACTGAAGAAATCCTTCTGTTTGTATTCTGTGATTACTTCCCCTTCTTCAAGTATTCTATATTATTTCTCAGTGCACACATTATTTATACATTTGTCATATGCTTCTAATGTGTGACAAATACATGAAATGAATAGTTCAAAATTCTATTATTCTTATAACTATCATTTTATAATCCTTCCATAGGTAAAATTATATTATGTGAATGTTTTCCATATATATGTATACGTATATCAGAGATATACCACCTTTACCACTTTATATTTTAAAGCTAAGAAGATTAAATTGTAGTCAATCCTGGAGTTTTAAAGATTGGCTTGATCAAACTTTAAGTATTTAAGAGAATGCCCTTGTACTAATTTTCAGAAAAAAAAATAAAGTCATTATCTGATCTGAGATATACTTTGCTCAGAACTATTTCAAAATCTTTACTTTTTCTTATGCTGAATGAACTTATGTTCTCTCTTTTCATCTTGTACTCACAGGACTCTGTCACTGCTTTTATCTTTCTAAAGGCAAGTCTCTAAGTAAAGTCATTCTTTCCTATTGCAAATGAGATTTTTCTTCTAGTTATCTCTACCCTTTATCTCCGCCTGAGTACAATTCCCCATTGTATATTGGCTACAAAACATTTCTAAATGAATGCTGGTTTTAGTGATAACTTAGATTCAATCAGGTAAAGACAGCTGTTCATTCACTACCCTTCATTTAACTCTTCTAAATAATTTCTTCCTGAAACCATACTTTCATCCATAGTCAAATCCTTATTGCATTACCTAATTATGTCTCAAATGGATTACTGGAAACTGTTCTTCCACTTAACTACTTCAGGACCACTGTCTTAAGAGTCACTCCTAAATGTTGTAAAGAAATCAATATTTCCACCTGCTTCATTCACCCATTCACCTTAAAATTCTGGATCACTGAGGCCTAAAAGCTGAAGATTAGGTTGTGTCATTCTTAACTTTAATGTGTGCATTGTACTACAATATAAGAAACACTTTGCTTGAAGTCAAAGGATCTGGAATTGAATCTCTTTTTTGATGCTAATTCCTCTATACATAGGATAAAATGATCTTTTGGTGTCTTGTGGTGAATTAAGATTTTTTTTTCTTTATTGTCATGATAAATTTCCCACAGCTTTATATAGCGTTATATTTTTATACATTTATCTTTTTCAACAAAATGCCTAAATTTAAGTATATAAATCAAGACATAGTAAAACTATGTTTTTAGTTCTTTTACTAAATATATTTTACTTATGAAAAGTCATACATATGTGACTTTATAAGTCACCTAAGGTTCTTGTACCTTAGTTTACTCAACTGTCAAAAAAGAAAGAGCTGAACTAAATAGCTTGTGAGTTCTCTTTAAATCTGGACTCTAACTTGCAATATTTAATTTCATTTTATTTCTCTTGTTATTTATTCTCCTAATTATTATATCTTATTTTTCTACATGATATTCTACATTAATTTCTTTATTAATTAAATGTTTATGAATAACTGGAACTATAATGGCAGGAATTTCCTGTTTTGTGCCTCTACTTATAACCTTAACTTTTCTATAATTACCCACACTATTGATTAACTTTATCATCGTTTTTTATCTTACATCAGTCTAAGGGTTCTTTTACATGCTGTCTACATGAGTGCCTGTCCCGTAACAAGTACTTAAATATGTGTAGATTGCATGATTGATTAAAAATATACTGAAAACCTCTTGAAGATAGAGACATTTATCTAATATTTTACCATAGTCATGAATCTTCTATAATATGAAGATCATTGATGGCAAAAGGAATAGAAAATTCAAATGAATCTTGATCTTATAAAATTAGGTGTTGCCACCAATTAAATAGGGTATAACCTATTCATGATTGGCCATTTTATGGGATTCATGTTTATGTTCTCCACTTACCACAGAACGTCACCTCCACATTCTGTAGGTCTTAACTTTTTCATGTGAAAATAGAAGATCATATTAGATACATGATAGGAATAGAAATTATATGTGAAACTCCTTTAAAAATATTCCAGGATTACCCTCCCTCAGGTAATTGTAGCTGGATTTTGACATACTATAGAAAAAACTTACAAGATGGGCCCTAAACTACATTATCCTTATCTAAGAGCTTTAAAAAAACTTTCATAAATGTGGGCTATCAAAATACTAGATATAACAGATTTTTAATTAAAAAAAAGAAGTAGAGACAACCTTTTATTACTATATTTCAGATTGTACATTTAAATTTTGGTACTATATTGAAAAAAAAGATAGACATGCGCATATGTATACATAATGAAAGCTGTTTAATTTATCATTAATATGGACAAAGAATTAATTTACTATAATTTTTTATATCCTATATCTAATTATTAGTGAAGCTCAAATAAGATAATGGATGTAAAGTACTTTGTAAGCTTTAAAGTACTGTAATTCTCTCTTCTTCCTCCTCCTTTCTTTCTTTCCCTCTTTTCCTCCACTTTCCTTCTTTTCTCTTTCCCTCCTCTCCTTCTTCTCTTTCCTCCTCCTCCTCCTCTTCTTCCTCTTTTTCCTTCTCCTCCTTCTTCTTTTTCTTTTCTTCTTTTTTCTCCTTTTTTTCCCATCTCCTCCAATTACCAATGCCTCCAATATACTCTGCTGATGACCTCATTTCTTCAGCATTCCAAAACACTTCTGCTCAGCTTATGTACAGTTTATGGAGTGATAGAAGTCTGCTAATAAATGTTTAGCAACCACCTTTCTGGGGGGGAAACATTTATTTTATTTATTTTTAAATAATTATAACTTTTTATTGACAGAACCCATGCCTGGGTAATTTTTTACATTATCCCTTGCACTCACTTCTGTTCCAACTTTTCCCCTCCCTCCCTCCACACCCTCCCCCAGATGCCAAGCAGTCATATACATGTTAAATATGTCACAGTATATGCTAGATACAATATATGTGTGCAGAATTGAACAGTTCTCTTGTTGCACAGGAAGAATTGGATTCAGAGGGTAGAAATAACCCAGGAAGAAAAACAAAAATGCAAACAGTTTGCATTCATTTCCCAGTGTTCTTTCTTTGAATGTAGCTGCTTCTGTCCATCATTGATAATTTGGAACTGAATTAGATCTTCTCTTTGTTGAAGAAATCCACTTCCATCAGAATATATCCTCATACAGTATCATTGTTGAAGTATATAATGATCTCCTGGTTCTGCTCATTTCACATAGCATCACTTCATATAAGTCTCTCCAAGCCTCTCTGTATTCATCTTGCTGATCATTTCTTACAGAACAATAATATTCCATAACATTCATATACCACAATTTACCCAACCATTCTCCAATTGATGGGCATCCATTCATTTTCCAGTTGGAGGAAACATTTATATATACTTTTAAAATTAAACTGAATTATTAACACTTTCTTAATTCTTGACTATCCAGAAGTCAATAAACCAAGCTGTGATTTCTGAGGTATAAATGTTTCTATTGAAAATTTAACAGTGGGCTACAGTTGACTCCAACCTCTAAAATTGAATAATCACTAATAAAATCACAATTGTCAATCAACAAATATTTGTTGAATACGTTCCATCTGTCAGACATTTTATCAACTTCTAGAAATTAAAGAAAAGAGAGATTTTAAAATGTCAGGAGCTTTATTTTGTGGAAGAAATATTTTGTACTTCATTATTTTCAACTATGACATTGATACTCATGTTTTGGGACAGATGGGTGAGATGAAAATGTAAACTTAGTTTACAAGGAAGAAAAGAAGCAGGCTTTTTTTTTTTCTCTTTCCAATACATTCCTTTTGATATATATTTCAAATGTATATTTAAAAACTAATATTATTATCATTACATATAAAATCAAAATCAAATTCCTTATCTTTTCCTCATTAAGGAATTGATTAACATCAATATAGAAACCAAATTGAGACTATTTGAGGCAATTTAACTTTTCTTAGTTGGCTTGATTTCCATTTCATCTAATATTATGTCTCTTTATTTATTTTTTTTTCAATACCGAATCACTCAGGCTTTCACCAAAATGAATACTTCCTAGTTAGATGAAACAACATGGCTAACTAAAGGAATAAATTTTTCAGAGATAGCACTGGATATAGTTTTTTTTTTGCCAACAATTTTTGCCAATCATAGGTATTTTAAATTATATCATTCTCATTAAAAAGCCAACTTTGTTTGATAGGGAATTTCAGAATCCCAAGATTTGGTACTAAAATTATCTGTTATAGGAGATTAGGCAAACTAGTGCTAATTAAACTGCTAGTCAACAGCCCAGCTATAGCTAATAACATTAACAACAAAAAAAGCTCTCTATATGTCGAGGTACAGACACTTCTTTGTAGAAAGGTTCTTATGTTCATCACATATTGAAGACAATTTAAAGTGAATAACTTAAGCATGATCCTATAGAATTGGAACAGAGAAACAGAGCCTGAGTTGGATGAAAGGGTTCAAAGAGAAAAGTTCGTAGTTTCTCTGAGTTGAAGTAGAAATGCATCAAGGATTTCAAGGAAATGTTGATGAATCAAGGAAAGTTGAGCTGGAAAAAAAAAATGTTTGTTTGTTTGTTTGTTTTTAAATAGTGTAGTACACTCTCTTGTTATTATAGATATAGAAACCGAGAAGCTCAGAGGATAAACTAGACATATATCAAAGAGCAGTTAATCACTCAATTAGTCAACAAGAATTTCTTAACTGCTTATTATATGTCAGGCAATGTGTTAAGTCCTAATGATGTCAAGAAAGAAAGAGAAAGAGAGAGAAAGAGAGGGAGGGGGAGAGATAGAGTTAGATAGAGAGAGAGACAGAGAGAGAGACAGAAAGAAAGAGGGAGTGAGAGCAGAGACAGAGAGAGAGGAGAGAGAGACAGAGAGAGAGACACAGAGAGACAGAGAGACAGAATGTTTTTTTCACTCTTTCTCTAGAGTCTAGATCAGCATTCTTGAAATCATGTCCTATCACATATTGGCTCTGGTGTAACTTTTGTCCTCTATAGTCCATTTAGATCAGACTGGTCATTTTGTACTGCAAATTCCTATAGGTCACAGGTTTGGGGGAAAATTTTCTGTTTCCTATGGTTCATTTCCCTGTACCACAATGCCTATTAGTGGGAAAGAAGCCAGCTATAGAATTTTGAACTTGGAATAAAGAAACATGAAATCAAAGTATACCTCATCTATCTGCAGACTTTGTGACTGAAAAAATTTACTTAGCCTTTAGAATCTCAGTTTCCTTAACTATAAAAAGGACTAATACTTTTATTGTCTTCTTTAAATAGTTGTTGAAAGGAAAGCACTTTACAAATCTTGAAGCACTACATAAATGCAACGACTACAACTTAGCATTACTACTGCTGCTGCTGCTATTACTAATATTACTATAATTATCATCATAATTTTAGTGTATACAAAAACATTCACATTTGTGTATGTAGATAGGTATGTATATGTTTCTCTCTATGAAAAGAATTATGTTTCATAAAAATAAAATAAGAAAGGTAGTGTTGTACAGTATAAATTGTGTTGTGAATTAGAGAGCCTGTGATAACAACTCTGAGGATCTGATTAGCCTAGGTCAAGATATTTAGCCTCTCTGTTTCTCAGTCTTTTTTTTTTAAACTTAATATTTTCCCCCAATTACATACAAAAATGATTTTTGACATTAATTTTAAAAATGTTTCTAAATTCTCTCCCTTCCAATGATCTTCAATGAAAAGACAAGAAATTTGATATAGGTATATATATATATATATATATATATATATATATATATATATATATATATATACACACACATATATCTTTATATATATATATATATATATATATATATGAAATCATGCAAAATATGTGCCCATACTAATCATATTTCAAAAGAAAAGAAATTAAAATAAATACCTAAGAAAATTAAAGTAATTACCCAAAAAAGTGTCTTTCCCTCCTACTTTCCCTTGGGGTAAGTTAGAGTTCTATAACCAATTGAGTATGTATGTTATTCACTTTTTAAACCAATTCTGATAAGAGTAAGGTTCACACATTCCACACCACCTCCCCCATGTTCCCCTCTATTGTAATAGTTCTTTCTTGTCTCTTTTATATGAGATAATTTACTCCATTCAACCTTTACCCTTTCCTCTCTTTCAGTGTATTAATTTTTTTTATCTCTTAATGCTATTTTAAAGATATAATTCCCTCATATTCATTTCATACCTGGGCCATCTGTTTATATATACTCCTTTTAACTGACCTAATAGTGATAATTTTCTTATTATTTACAAGTTTCATCTTCCTATATAAAAATGTGAACAGTTTAATCTCATGAAGTCCCTTATGATTTACCGGCCCTATTTATTTTTCACTGGTTCTCTTGTATTTATATTTGCAAGTGAAATTTTCTATTCAGCTCTGATCTTTTCATCAGGAATATTTGAAAGTCCTCTAATTCACTGAATATCCATTTTTTTTAACCTATGAAGGATTATACTTATTTTTACTGAGTAGGTGATAATCCTAGCTCTTTTGCCTTCCAGAATATAGAATCCAAGCCCTCTGATCATTCAATGTAGAAGCTACTAAATCTTGTGCTAAACTGAATGTGGATCCATAAAACTTGAATTGTTTTATTTTCTGGCTAATCACAATATTTTCTCTTTTGGGAAAATATTCTTAGAAGTTTTCTTTTTGAAAACTCTTTCAGATGGTGATTTTTGTGCCTTTTGACCATTTGGTATGTTCTATTTGTTAAGGTGTTTTTTCTGTGTGTGTGTGTGTGTGGGTGTTGTGTGTGGGTGTGTGTATGCCTCCTTTAGCAAGTTGTTGATGCATTTTCATTTTCTTGCTTCTCTCTCATTTCTCCTTTCAATTTTTCCTCTCTTAGTTGATTTTCAAAATCTTATTTGAGCTCTTCCACAGCCTGGAAGCACTTCCTATTTTTTCTTGTAGGCTTTGGAGATAGCAATTTTGATTTCTGAATGTTTTTGATCTTTCTTGTTCCATTGTAACTTTCTATAATCAGATTTTTTTCCCCTCTGTTGTTTCCTCATTTTCCCAGACTATTTCTCTTTAAACTTTGGCCTTGGACCTCACTACCATGTAACAGGTATTGGCTAATCAAATAGTGAATTTCAAGTAGGATGTTGGTCTTAGCAAATACTACTATTAATACAAATAGTCTTTATGGGAATAGAAGGAGTAGTCATAGAATCTACCACCGTCATTCTGCTAGGTGAGTATAGGGTGATGACCCTAATAGGAAGGAAATTTGACATCTGGCTTCTGAAATTTGAGATTGACATCTAGTCCACAGGGCTGCTTGAAAAACTGTACTGGGAAATTAAGCACCTAAGTATTAGAGGGCTTCAGATTCACTCAAGCCTAAAGTGTCTCCTAAAATCCCTGCTCCATTTGGATCATTCAGGGGAGACTCCAGAGAGCAGTCCCTGGATAAAAAAAAAAAGTTTGTATTCAGTATTTGTACACATCTTTTCATCAATCTTTAGATATATTATTGTAGATCAGGTTCAGTGGAGCCTCTTAGAGTTGCCAGAACTATCCAATATAGTTAACACCATATAATGTTGGGTTTCCAAAAGGATAAAATATATTTCTTCTCTAGGGAAAAAGATGATAGGATCTAAAGTATTTTATATACCAGATCTTACAATAACCCTATTATATGAGGAAGACAAATGGGATTATAATGGTCACAGGTAGCAGAACAGAGTCATCAGGACTCTCTTTTTTGTTGTTTCTGATCTTATTTATGTGATATACTTGTAGCTTAGGCCTAGGATGAATGACATGGGGTCTATCAACCTTGCTGATGATTTTTTTCCCTCTATTTTGGTGGCTGAAACCAGTCAGGAATAGTTTGGTAACTTTTTATCATACAATATGATGTGGAGAGACCGTAAAGAAGCTTCTAGTCCTGAGAGTATTTGGTATACACTATTATATTGATGATATAATATTAACTGGACCAGATTAAGCCACAATGGAAGGAGCTTATATGAAGTACAAAAGGTGGAAAAACAACCAAAAGAAAATCCAAAGTCTATATATCTTAGTCAAGTTTTGGGGAAATAGTGGGATTAGAAAGTCCAGAAGATTCAAGGAACAGTATAAAATAAATTACTTGCATTTAATAATTCACTGAAAAAGAAGTCCAGAAATGTGTTGAATTTTTTAGATTTGGGAAAACCCACTATGCTCCTGGATATCCTAATGGCCCCAATTTATCTAGTTACCCACAAGTTAATGTTATTCAACAAAGGCCCAGAATAGACCACAGCCTGGACAGGATAAATCAGGGTGTTCAGTTGTCTCTCTCCTGGGAATCATATCACTTTGAAAGGCCTGTGTTTCTGGAAGTCTCTGTCCATAATGACCAATAAGAGGCAAATAATCAGAATACGATATTGTTAGGCATTTGGCATGCCAAGCTCCCCAGAATAATCATTTACTTTACTACTTTTGTAAAGCAGTTGTTTACCTCTTATTGATTCCTACGTGCTAGTGAACAAATGACATTAGGTCATATAAGCATCCTTTATGGGAAACTGCCTATTATTGCTTGTACTTTCTGGTAAGATGTGCAAAACAAAGGGGGTTTCTGGTGCTAAATGAAAATTGTACATTAGAAATTACCCTTGCCTAGGTATTCTAGGTATTGGTGTTACTCAAAAACAGATGATGACTATAACAGGGACTGAGATCTCCTGTCTAATCTCTGGAATCCTATCTCCTTTGGGGACACAATGGGCTATAGTTTCTAAGGACCTGGAACCTGAGAAAAGCTTTTCTGCCTTGTTATCTAATTGTTCCATTTGCTATAAAAAACCACACACAAATGGACATCAATAATCATTGATCTGATAACAGGAGATACCCTAGGGACTCATGATGCCAATAAACCCTTCCAGTTTGTTGAGTTTCAGACTATATGGCTGGCATATGAGAGAGCCTTTAGAGATGGGCAGAGAAGATCTTATTTACACTTAGTTCCTGAGCAGTGGTCAAAAGACTGGTCAAGTGATGTTTAGGTAGATAGCAGAGAAATAGATGATCAAAGTCTTTCCCCTTTGCAGCCAAGACAAATGGAGGAATTTTGCTAATGCCTCCCATTATATGCAGTTGTTTGTGGGATATTTTTGTATTTATTAGAGGCTTTTTCTAAAAACAAAGAAACAAACAAACAGAAACAAAAACAGGTCAGATTTGTTAAGAGTGGCCAAGTTTGAGGAATGGATACAGTATCAATTTGAGCATTAGGTAGTGATATGTTGATGTGCTGGACACAAAACCATATGTTTCCACTTACTAAGGACATGATAAATATTCCTAATCTAACTGACTCTCTACCTGCCCCCAATTTATAAAATGGAACTCTCCCATCTCAGAATGAGAAGGTTTCCTCTATTTAAGAACAGTCCAAATCATTTTAGATCTGACTACTCTGTCAAGGGTTCACATTCCCAAATATTGTGTCTGTGGCAATATTATGTTACCCTGAAAAGGAAAAAGGGCTCTCAATGCCAGTAATTTATTAAATTCAATTTCTAGGGACACAATTGATAGAAATGGACTACAGTTATCCTTTACTTATCTCAGGGAGCAAGGGGATTTTATCCTCACAATCTGGAAAATCCTTGTAAAATATTTTGGTACTTCTTTCATACACGAGGAGAATCTGAATTATTATGGTATTAAAAGATTAAATATAATGATATTATATAGATGATATGTGTATTTATATTGCATATGTATATATGATAAATATGTATGTAAATATGTTTTATATGTGTAGATATGTTTATATATACACAATTTCTGAGTCTCTAAACTTTTTCTGTCATCTGTTGGCCTTCATATGTAATCTGTGGCTTCCACAAAATTCTCCCAATTTAACATTTTATTTTTATGCCAATGTACAATATATCAAATATATGGCAGGAAAAGTCATAATATAGAAGGGTAACTATGCTTTGAACTTAGTTTTGGCTGATCGTCTCCAGGCATTCTTGAGGCTCAAAGTTCTAGTTCTCTGAGAGAGGTCCATATACTCTGGAAAAGTAGCTTAGATTCCTTTCATTTGGCAGATACTATCTAATTCAGAAAACTCCTTCCCAAGGTTTAAAGGAGAAAAAAGATGACAGGATACATCTTGCTTGCAGTATTTTCAGGAGGCAAAAGAGCTTTATTAATTCTTAGCCATTTTACTACTGATAACCATGATGTGGCATAAAGAATCATTGATTGTCAGAAGTGTCAGGATAGAGACCTCGATGTTCCTGGAAATGCTCTGACTCATCATTACCATCTTACATCAAACAAAATAATTCTGTGATTATACTTGGGTGCATCATTCTTCCTGAGATGCTGACATACTTGTTGCTGCTACAGTTCATCATTACCATTTTCTATTAGGAAACTGTCAGCTCCAAAGATGGAGTATGACCAATTCACATGGATCAGACTGTTTGAGATAGTCTCCTCAGAAAGAGAAAGGACAGAATTAGAAGTTCTGCTTTTTAATACTTTAGAAGATCATTAGGATCTTGCTTTTTGCTTTTCAATTATTTCAGTCCTGTCCAACTCTTCATGACTCCATTTGGAGTTTTCTTGGCAAAGATATTAGAGTGATTTGCCATTTCCATTTCCAGCTCATTTTATAGATGAGGAAACAGAAGGAAAGAGGGTAAAGTGATTTGCCCAGAGTCACACAGCTAGTGTCTGAAGCCATAATTGAATTCAGTGTCCCAGACTCCAGGCCCAGAACTCCATTCCCTGTACTATCTAAATGCCCCTTAGAAGTTGCTATCAATATCCTAATGTAGTTTGCAGCAAGCAGTAGTTTTTTTGACACAGTTCCCCTTACCTTGATGCAATTTTCCCCTCATATACAACTTCCTTTGTCATCAGTTTAATACTGGTTTTCCTGGTGGAGCTTCCTCCTCTCAAAATCTGATTAGTCATAGCATCTCCAGCACAGCTTCCTAGCATAGGACCAATAAAAAGTCCGAACCATGTAGACTCCATACATCTTATACTCTTGGTAAATGCCTTAGTCTCTATGTCTTGATGACTGACTGACCAGACATATTTCCAGTTGGAGACAGGGGAAGAGCAGTGACAAGTCTAGAGAGTCTAGAAACTTCTGTGTCCTTGATATATATCTTTATTATATGTAATTCCTGTCTTTGGACAAATTTAACCCCTCATTTTTAAAATATTTATTGCTTCACTAAGTGCCTCATTTTCACCATCATCAAACCTGAACTAAGAGAGTAATGGTTTTAGAGCCACTCATACAAGAGTACAAACTTGAAAAACAGCTGGATAGGAAAGGAACAATACATATTCTGACAAATATATGGAAGTACTGAATTCATAACTCCTAAGTTTGTTCTCTCTCACAGTATGCTATTCCATATGACAAATTAGTTGTTCATGAAAGATAGTGTCAGGTTTGTATGTATGTATGTATATACACATGTTATATGCACTATGCACATGTATGCATCTATACTAAGAGTCATAAAACAAATATTTGTGAATATCTAGACTAATTAACAGATTATTTTCATTTATTAAAATATTCCTCTTTATTTTCAAACTGTGTTAAAAGAAAAAAGCTCAATTCAGGCATCTTTTTCTTGCAAGACTCAATAACCCATTGAGCCTTTTTTTAACCTTAATCTAGGTCAAATTTTCACACACAAATATATATGGTTGTATATGGTTGGACAGTGACTATATATCAGAAATAACAAGAAGTCTCCCATCTGGTAGAATGGAAGTTTTTAAAAAATAGGAATTGCTTAATTTATTATATTTGTAACTTCACAGTATAGTACAATACAATGCCTAATATATGGGTACTTAACAGATGCTTATTAACTGATAAATTTATTGAAGTCTTAATTATAAAATGCATTTAAAGATATTTAGCATTTATTTCTAGTTCAAACTAAGATGACATTAATTTCAATGGAATTTCAATTTTGAAAAGACATTTGAAATTATTAAATTAACAATGTACCTTAACATATGAAACATTCCATTCCTTGATTCTCTTGGCATTAGAGGATTGAAATATCCCCTTCCTCTCTAAGCCTTTTCCCTTTTGAGACTGGGTCTGCATTGTTCCTTGGACTGTAATTTAAATATAATTATCCTTTAGCTCCTAGTTTATAGCCTGTCTTTTCACAATTTTCCTTTTATAAATTTTCAAAGGTTATCAGAACTTATTCTATAGTAGGTTGAGTACAAAAGATTTATAAAAAACACATTAAGTTAATATTGTCAGCTAAGTAGCACAGTGAACAAAATGCCCTGCCTGAAGTCAGGTAGGCCTCTTTCTGGGGTTCAAATCTGGACTCAGGTGTTTATTAGATTTTGACCCTGGGCAAATCACTTAACTGTGTTTGCCTCAATTTTCTCATCTGCAAAGTGAGTTGGAGAAGGAAATGGCCAAACATTTCTGTACCTTTGCCAAGGAAAGGGTCACAAAGAGTCAGATATGACTGAATTGATTGTCCAACAACTGTGTGCATGCGTGCGTGTATGTGTGTGTGTAAGAGACACCTATCTATCTTTGTTTAAGCCTAATATAGCATGCTATATTTAAGATTGATTTTATTTGGCAATGTCTGCACTCATTCTCTGCAACCCCATTCTTTCAGATCCTAAAGTCAGGGAACATTATGTCTACCTGGAATGCTTAATCCCATATTCTGGACACAATCAGAAGTAGTTCAATGAAAAATGGGGATTTCCCAGGCCTTGACAAGGAGAGTTGTTCTTCCTTCCTAGGAAGGTAAAATTGCTGATTCCTATTGAAGACACTTTCCTATTCTCTGCAATTATCCTGCAAAGCTCAACATATGATAAGTCAACCTTTCTGGAATTAGGACTGCTCTATGGACTGCCTTATTCTGCTTCCTCTCACTCCAACCAAACATTTTTTATGTTTCTGTAGATCTCCCCCCCCCCCATCATCTGTGCTGCTGCCCAGCTTCCCCATATAAACATAATCAAATTATCCTTTTTATTACTATATCCTCTCTATTTTAACAAACTTATTTTCATTTGTTCCACTGTGCCTCTCTTTCCCTCAACTAAATGCCATTTAGGCTAGTTATGTCTCTAATTATAGAATTGTGTTTTTTTTTCTTTTTTCTATTTATAAGATCCTTACCAATATCTTCAGAATTCCTGGATATATATCCTGACCTCCTTTTGTTAATTCTCTGGACTAAGGATTTTCTCTGAATTACAAATTCCCATATTGGAAGATGATTCTCTACCTAATGCTACTTATGCTGCCTTGATATCTATTTTCAAACTACCTTAAATCTCTTTTGTACTTAGTTATTTGTATGTTTCTCCCCAATTAGAATGTAAAGTCCTTTAAGACTGGACCATATTTTTGCTTTTCTTTGTCTCTTCAACACTTAGCAGAGTCCTAAGACATAAAAAGAACTTAAATTCTAATTGCCTTATTGAATGAATGACATCTTGCCAGGCAGCTATAAAGGGTGAATATAAGCATATAAGTATTCCTTATTTAAAGTCAATCAATACTGCATAAATCTATAACCAAAGGGACACATTGAAGCATCTTTATAAAGCAAAGCATTCTATTAAAATCTATAATTATTAGAACTCAGAGAAAAACAGCAGAATTTCTTTCTTTTGCCCATAATTAAGAACCTTTATATTGAGCAGCACATCTTTCCAGGGATCCTTTTAATCTATGTTCACGTTACCCTGATCAAGTCTTTTTCATTGTCACATGAATCCCAAGACTGGCAGCAAACATTTTGACATAGTTTTGGGACTCTGTACAAACATAACAGAAATTCCTTCATCTTTTGTAGCCCACATCTTGATTTCATTTCTCTGATTTGTCATTTGGTGATTTAATTATATGTTCTTGCTAGACATATTAATCTGTAGCTTAATAAAGAAAATTATATCATGGGGCATTCTAATTACCACTAAAATGTTCTTTCACAGTGTTTTACCATTTTGACTAGATGAGGCAAAAATGTTTTTCTGTTTTCTATTCTTTTATATTTTCTAATATGGTCTTATAGTTGCAAATTATAATTGCTACAAAGAAATGCTACAAAGAAATTGATCTGAATTGTTCTGAATAGAGAATGTGAAGCTGATTTATATAAGACTTAATAATTTAAAAAACTGCACTATAGTGGATTCTGTTGTGTTAGTGGTAGGATAAGTTCTTATGTAGAACTGCTACTGTTTTAATAAGCTATGGACTGGTGCAGCAGTGGATTATTATATTACTGGATCAAAATTCCTCCTCCAAATTCATTTCTAAAAAACAAATCAAATGATTCATATTTTATCTCATAAAATCTTTTAAAGACTGAATTGCTATGGCTATTACAAACAATAGCTAGTAAGCAAATGACTGATTTTCTTTCCTGGTTATCTACTAACTCAATGATTTAAACTGTGAAAATGAAGTGTGTCTTTTTTGTATTTTGTTTTCTATTGAACTTGAAACAATTTTTGAGGCTCTTAGGCAGTGATATATGGTAGAAATTGTGTTAAATCTATGATCAGAAGATATGGAATCAGTGAATTAAAATCATGTGTCTATTTATTTTACCCATACTGCTCATCAGTTACTCCTGTAAAATGGTAAAAGAAGTGGAATAGGTGGTAGTTAAGCCCTTTACTGTCCCTAACCCTAAGTCCAACACGCAGATTACTATTATAATGTAAATGCAAATATTAGCATGTATCCATAGCTTGTATTTATATGTTTGCATGTACATGTATTTATTTATGTGTGTACATAAGCAAACCCTAAATGAGGCAGAGTCAAGTATACAAGAATTCTACATTTTCTGGAATAACTCTGGTGCAAAAATAAACAGAATATAAATGACAACAAATCTTGTATTTAGTGTCAAAGTGACCCTATCCAAACATAAATGCAAACCAGGCAAGAAGAGTTAAGAATCCTAACTCATTCCTGATAAATATGATTGGTTAAGTCATAACATAAAATTTAAAAAAATTCTGATTGATTAATAAAATAAATGGAAGCATGATCATCCTACATGAAAGCAGACAAGTATTAGAGAAATAACAAGAAACAAAAGACACAAGAAAGAAAAAATGAGAGCTTGACAGATTAGTGTATCTACAATAGTAATATTTATTATTATACTGTTAACATATCAAGAATGGGTCAAAGTAAGTTCAGCAAACACTGTTTAAAAACAATAATGGATGTAATACATTACAATAATTACATTTAAATAAGTAAATGAATAAGTTTTGGATAGTGAAATTTTAACCATGAACTCTCTAGAAAACTTAGATAATTGATCTATTTACCATTTGTATAAATATACTTATTAAGATATATGGACATATACATAAGTATATTTGCTAATAATTATATATCCACATGAATATATAGAAAATTTATATGTATCTATACATTCATATTCATCTGTGTGTGTGTTCAGAGATCCATGTATTTTATGTGTACTTATAAAATTATGGGTGTATATATGCCTAATCATTGTCTTTGTGAAGATAGATTGATAGTAGAGAGACAATAGAGATAGGTGATAGAAACACATTTTGTATGTATGTCTACCTGTGTATAATTCATAATAATCAAGTCAAAGAGGCACAACCACATTAATTAGAAAAGAAAGTTGTGTAAAAGTAACTCCCTTTATTTGCTCCCAATAGTATAATGCACGTATGCCTCAATTAGAAACATCAGCTTGATTTCACATTGCCAGCCTAACCATCATCAACATTTTCTGTTTATTCCAACTCCAACTCATCAGTATCAAAATAATCTATATTTATCCTCTAGAAGAAATCCTCAAACTCCCAGAAATTCCATTTCCTTGAGAGAAAAAATGAAAATCTATTTGCCCCTTTTATCTGCCCTACTATTATAGGCATCTCTACCCTACCTACTAATCATGGAAGTCACAGTTTAAGAGGAATCAAAGTTCTAAATGACCCAAACAAAATAGGAAGAATATGGTATTTTTAAGTAGGTTTTAATTGTAATTCAAAAAATAGTATGGATATGGAAAAATAACGTAAAACTGTTATAAATTATAATAAGCATTACTGGACAAGGAGGTAGAATAGAGATGTAATAAGACTAAAAGAAACTAGAACAATCTGAAATCTACATTTATATACTCAATATGTTAAAAGAAATAGAGGAAGGTCTTAATTAACTATGAAATCTCTAAGGAAAAGTTCAAGAAAAAAATTTGTTTATAAGAAATTTATAGGATGGAAAGACAGAAAAAAAAGAGAGGCACACACACATACAGAAAGAGAGAGAGAGAGAGAGAGAGAGAGAGAGAAGAGAGAGAGAGAGAGAGAGAAAGAGAAAGAGAGAGAGAGAGGGAGAGAAAGAGAGAGAAGGGGAGAGAGAGAGAGAGAGAGAGAGAGAGAAGAGAGAGAGAGAGAGAGAGGGAGAGAGAGAAAGAGAGAGAGATTTCAAAATCTAGCTGTGTCTCACTCTTTATGACCCATTTGGTGGTGTTCTTGGCAGAGATGCCAGAATGACTTGGTACTTCCTTCTTCAGTGTATTTCACAAATGAGGAAACTGAGACAAATAAAGTTAAGTAACTTTCCCAGGGTCATACAGTTATTAAGCATATGAGGTCAGATTGAAACTCAGATCTTCCTGATTCCAGACCTGGCACTACCATCTAGTCATCCTTTTTAAAACCTAAGGATGTATAGACACAATATGGATGTTTTCTTTTCTAATCGAATATACGTGTATATATGTACAAGATAAAAATGTAGATGATACAGCTATAAACACATGTATGTTTATATCTAAAGCTACACACCCATATATATATATATGTGAATATATCTATATCTTTATATGTATACACACATATCTATACATCTACTGGGTGTTTGTATGTTTGTAGATACAGATACAGATAAATACAGATCATCATGCAGTATATATATATATATGTATATGTATATATTATATATATACATATATATGTATGTATAAATATATATACACATATTTTTGAATATACATATGTGTGTATGTATATGAATGTATATGGAAAGACAGAGAGAGTATGAGGAAAATTTAGTCAGGAATTTGGAAACATCAGAGTGTCAGCCCTATATTTTTATGCATTTCTGAGAAGACTTACACTGTTTCTTTCAGAACTTGCCTTTGTACAAAATAGCACCTTCAGAATTCTTCAAATGATAAAATATTTTCTGATTAAGGTCACCTTGCTGCAGGTATTCTGATAATACAGGTTAAAACTGGAGGTTTGTCTAACTGAGCTGGATGATTGCTTTGGTTTAAGCAAGGCTTCTAAAATTTTATGTCATTTTTGACTCAAGAATAGAAAGACAAAGCCTTGATATTAGAAAGACATCACATATTCCTCTTCCAATATTCTCTCAGATAATCTGAAGTCTCTGGATATAGAGATTTCTTTCAAAATGCAACCACATCTTTAGTTGTAAAAGAGCTCTTTTCTATGACTTTGGAAAACCTAGCCCAATGAATGTGTACTCCTTCTCTCTTTTTTAACAGTTACTTCACTATCAGTAACTCACTTGTTAAAGTGCTTTGAAACACAATATTTCAAATTCTAGAAGGCTCAATTGGAAATTGCTTTCCAATCTATTTCACTTCATGTGTCAAAGATTCACTAAAGAGATCTCTGAGATGTCAGATTTCAGTGCAAAGAGTCACTTTTCTATTGGTTTCCATGGCAGCCATTTGCAAGGTTTTTCATGCAGCCATCAGATTTCCATTCTAATATTGACAGAAAGTGTCAGCGTCAGGCAAATAATATTTGTCTTGACAAGTCCTGTACCTTCATATGAACATAGCTTCTCCCCTAAGATATGCCATCTAAACACCTTGAGAGAAATCAGAAGAGGAAGAAGAAAAGGAAAAGAGGAAAATGGAGGAAAAATAAGAAAAGAAAGGAAGATTAAGATATAGCAAATGGTTTGCTTTCAATAATAATAATAAATCAAGACTTTAAGCTGTTAGTGATCATTCCATCTTGAAACAAACTAAGTACTGAAAAATATCTTCTTTCTCATACATTCAGTAAGTATAAAAAGTAAAAACTGAATTAATTGGAAAGAGAAAAAAGGCTAAATAAAGCAATGGCTTAAAAAAATCAATTCAATGTGGGGAACTTTTGATATTACAAGTCCCTGAATGCCTAGGCTTAAGAAAGCAATGGAGGAAATGTTAAAAAAGCAAAGACCTAGTTGTTAAATAAATGCCAATATACCCATGATCCATGGATATATTACTAGAATGTGTCATGTAAAACCTGAATCCAGGACTTTTTGCCTGTTATCTATGATTCCTCTTAATAATCATCATCTAGATTTATAAAACTTTATGGGTATTAAATATTTAAGACAAATTAACTCGTTTGACCTTTAGAATAGCAGCTAGCAGACTCTAGAACCTTCTGAATCCCAAAAAGCAGAGGAGAAAGGAAAAAAATATCAAGGAAAAAAAGGAGAAAGGAATGGTTATTTTAAAGCTTTGGCTTATTACACTGAAATATGACTAAGAAGGTTGAATGCTGGAAATTAAACAAAGAAAAATGTATATACAGGCATGTATATTATAAATGCATTTCTGTACACTAAAATTATTTTAGTTATATGTATTATATAATTAAGTACTTATCTTTCTTATTATGTTTAGATGTATGTATGCATGCATAATAGAATAGAGAAATAATTTTAGAATATAGAAAAGCAATATTTGAAGTTAGGAAAAACAAGGAAATAAAGTGGTGAAGATAATTTTTTCCCTCTTATGAAAAAAATTTATTTTCTAGAAATCCACAATAAAAGGAATTCATTCATAATTATTATAAGACAATCCTCCTCTTTTGGAATAATATATTTTTTAAAGCAGAGAAGAAGCACCATATAATAATACTAAAACCATATTTCTAGTTCAATATATTATCTGACATCTGAAAATATATATGAGTGAATTTAATTTTCCATGTCCATAAGGATATATAGGTCAACTCTCATTATATCCATATAAAGTATTCATATATATATATATTTATATATGTGTGTGTGCATATGTGTATGCTTGTATATATTTTTCAATGTAAATTACAATATAGTTATTTGTTTCTAATCACCCCTATTTCTTTTCTTTTCTCTATACTTTAAATGAAGAAACAAATTCTCTTCTTGCTCTTTGTCTCTCCATTTGCAAAGTGTGTGGCAGACTATTTGAAGCTCTCATTTGAACTTTCCATGGGAGTTGAGACTGGGCAAGAGCCCACTCTTATTCTCCGGACCTATAGTGGCATGATACAAAAAACATGTGAGCCTGGGGCAGAATCTTTAATTTGTGTTCATTTCCGTAATCATGGCTAATCAAACAGCAATCTAGAAATATACTGTTCTAGCCTTGTAGATGACCTGATGAGTTCAGAGCTCTTAGGCCTACCCCTCTGAGATGACAGGCAGCAGAAGTTTTCTGAAGGGCTTGAGCTCATGTTTTGTCAGTATTCATCTCTTCCAAAAAGGATGTAGTTACAGAAAATGACTGCTGCCAACATGAAAATCAATATGATATGAAAAATTGTATTTCATATGGAAGCTAAATTCTTACTTGAAATGAGTGAATATAAGACTTCACCAGTTTTTTGGTATGTTGGGACCATTTTTTTTCCTCATCCCATGTGAAGTCTTTTTCATTCTATAATATGAATATACTAGGAAAAAATTGATATTTATATCTGCTTTGCTCTCATATTTTCAACTGTACCTTCATTTTACATATATTAAAGGACAACTCCATCTAAATGTTTAGTATTATATTTTTCAGACCTCATTTTATATGTACTAAAAATGTTGAAAATGAAATTTTAAAAACTCAATTTAACAAATAAATTTATTGTTGGAGTCCTTTTAAATTCCTAAAGACCACTTAGTGAATATACTATCACCAACATCAGTGGTTTCAAAAATATCAAAAATTCAAAAATGATTACTATCTGTCATTTTAGTATTGCTATCAGTAATCCAGTCATGATCCATGACTGGAGAAAGGGGAGAAAATTATGGAATCATGATTAGATATGTATTCAAACTAATTTGGAAAATAATTTGAAAAATTCATGCAAATTGATGCCACTTGGAGTCATAACATTAATTAGTAGGAAAAACCCCACTTAACAGGATGAAATGTTCAGATACATTCTTTATAAAATGACTTGATAAAATGAAGTAATTTAAGAACAACAAATCTCTACTCAAATAAGGAAGTAGGTTCAATGAAAATGCAGATGACTGATCCATTTTCTGGCACAAAAGAGACCCTCCAGGCTATAATCTACATATATTAGTAAAGATGACTCAGGAACTACAGAGAACATGAAGACTTAAGTTTTAAAATGAACATTTTTAAGTCTTTAAATCAAACAGCATGTGTGGGATATGGAAATTACTGTGACCAAGGAATATGTCATGACTATTTGTTTCCTAGTTTTTCTTTATTGCTTAGATATATAATATCTAAAGTGAAATAGTAACTCAATAAACACTTACTGAATTCCTGTGTGTGGGGAAACAGCTTTCTAATTTTCAAGTTACACAACAAATCAAGAATTGAAAGATTAAATGATCTTATAAAATTACTTAAGAGCAGAGCCAAGATGGCGGAGAAGGCACATGAGATTTTCTAAGCACCTCTCCTACCCTCACAACCAACATTAAATTCAGCCTCAAAAATAGCACTCCAGTGGTAAAACCCAAGAAGACTAGAAATACAACAACTCATCAGCCAAAGAAAATCTGGAATTTCATCAGAAAAGGTTTGTCCTGAGGGGCCAGGGCGAAGACCAGCCCAAGCAGGGAGAGAACTAGAGGCGAGCATATAGTGCAGACTGGGCAGGAGTGTGTACACACCCCAAACCATAAGTGACAGCACAGATCACAGCATAATCTTGCAGCTCCAACCCGCAGTAGCAGTATGGAGGGCTTTTCCTTAGGGCAGTTGAGAACCTGCTCGGCAAGGGGGCACAGCCCCGGGCAGCCTCTAATCTGCACAGTGGAGGCCTCAGCCTGGGGCAATAGAATTTTCACAGTGCAATTTGCTTCTGGGTTGACACTTGGGGTCTGAATTTGGCTATTCCCTGGTCAGCCACTAATATCCATAGCCCTGCAGGAGGCTTTGGCCTCAGGTAGTGACACTTTCATTGCCTAGTCTCTAGCCTTAGGGCAGTTGCTAAACCACAGAGTGAGGTTCTCTACTGGGCACTTCCCCAGGTCGGCCTGTGCTAAATCACTTCTGGTTGGGGGTGGGAGGGAACTTTTGCCCAGAGCACTCCCACACCTCACTGCCTGAAGCCTGTTTACATCTTTCCCTGCTTTGCAGAGGAAGCTGGTAACCCCCTTGCCCTGAAGACAGACCCTAAAGGCTTTAAAAAATGAGTAAAGAAATTAAAAGGAGAATTGATAGCTTCTATACAGAAAAAGAGCAGGTTTGCAACCCCGAGGAGACTAATAGCAAACAGTCTCCAGACAATATCCCAAAGGGGAGTGTTACCTGTCCCCTTTTACATAAGCTCTCCTAGAAGAGACCATTAAAAGTCTCAAAAAAGAGAGTTAGAAGAAAAATGGGGAAAGGAAAGAGAAACTTTGCAAGAAAGTAACAACTTGTTGAAATATGAATCGGAAGAGGTAAAAAATTCCCAGGAAGTGCAGGGAAACAGAATTTGTGAATTGGAAAAAGTAAAAAAAAGTTCAGGAAAGTAAGAATTGTGAACTGAAAAAGATAAAGAATTCACTAGAAAGTAGGATTTATGAATTGGAAAAGACAAAGAATTCACAAGTAAGTAGGATTTGTGAATTGGAAAAAGAAAATGATTCACTAAAAAAAAAAATAGTGAAATGAAAAAAAATTCCATAGAGCAAAATAACTCATTTAAAAACTCAATTGGACATATACAAATAGAAATTAAAAAAGCTAATGAAGAAAATAATTCAATAAAAATCAGAACTGAACAAACAGAAACTAATGATTCATCGAGACAGCAAGATTCAGACAAGCAAAACCAAAAAAAAATAATAAATTGGAAAAAAAAAAAACATGAAATATCTACTTGGAAAAATGACAGACCTGGAAAATAGATGTAGGAGAGATAATCTGAGAATTATTGGACTTTCCGAAAATTATAATGAAAAAAAGAGTCTAGATACTATTCTACAGAAAATCATCAAAGGAAACTGTCCAGAGGTAATAGAACCAGAAGGTAAAATCGGCTTTGAAAGAATTCATCGAACACTTTCTGAAAAAGACCCTAAAATAAAAATACCAAGGAATATTGTGGCTAAATTTCAGAACTATCAGATTAAGGAAAAAATATTTTAAGCAGCCAGGAAAAATAAATTCAAATACTGAGGTACCCCAAAAAAGATGACCCAAGATCTGGCCGCCTCCACATTAAAGGACCGAAGGGCCTGGAATTGGATATTCCAAAAGGCAAAAGAACTTGAAATGCAGTCAAGAATAAACTACCCAGCCAAGCTGAGCTTGGCTTCCCTTCTTCCAGGGAAAAAGATGGACATTTAATGAAACAGATGAATTCCATTTGTTTCTAAGGAAAAACTAGAACTAAACAAAAAATTTGATCTCCAACCATAGGGCTCAAGAGAAGCAGAAAAGATAAAAGGAACTCTAGAGAACTGAATTTCTGTTTTGGATATACAAAAAGACTAGATATATATTCTGATTTTACTGATAAAACATAAAAAAGGGGAAGTAGAAATGGACAAGGGATAATGTCAAAAAAAAGGGGGGAAGGAGGAATAAAAAGAGGGAAACTACATCCCACAAAGAGGCAAAGGAAATTTATCATATCTGAGGGAATTTAGAGGGGGGAGGAACATAGTGTGAATCTTACTCTCATCGGAGTTGGCTCAAAGAGAAAATAATTGACATACTTGTTTTACAGAAAATCATTCCTCACCTCATTAAAAAGGGGGAGAGGGAAAGAAAAAAGGAAAAGAGTAATAAGGGAAGGGTACAAGAAAAGGGAAGAGATTCAAAGTGGGGAAGGAGGGATCCTAAAGAGGGTGAGCAGCATGATACAAGTGGGGCACATAAGATTAAAACTGGGAAATAGGGGTGGGGGGACAAGTAAAAGAAAAGCATAATCTGGGGATAATAAGATGGAAGGAAACACAGAATTAGTAATTTTAACTGTAAATGTGAATAGGATGAACTCTCTCATAAAGCAGAGGCCAATAGCAGACTGGATCAAAAGTCAGAATTCTACAATATGTTGTTTACAGGAAACACATTTAAAGCAGGGAGATACATACAGAGTAAAGGTAAAAGGCTGGAGCAGAATCTATTATGCTTCAGATGAAGTCAAAAAAGCAGGCGTAGCCATCCTTATCACAGATCAAGCAAAAGCAAAGATTGATCTAATCAAAAGAGATAAGGAAGGAAACTATATCTTGCTAAAGGGTAGCATAGACAACGAAGCAATATCAATATTAAACATATACGCACCAAGTGGTATGGCATCTAACTTCCTAAAGGAGAAGTTAAGAGAGTTGCAAGAAGAAATAGACAGCAAAACTGTAATAATGGAAGATCTTGACTTTGCACTCTCAGAATTAGACAAATCAAACAACAAAACAAATAAGAAAGAACATTTAAAAAGTAAATAGAATATTAGAAAAATTAAGTATGATAGATCTCTGGAGAAAACTGAATGGAGACAGAAAGGAATATATTTTCTTCTCAGCAGTTCATGGAACCTATACAAAAATTGACCATATATTAGGACATAAAGACCTCAAAATTAAATGCAGGAAAGCAGAAATAGTAAATGCTTTCTTTTCCGATCACGATGCAATAAAAACTACATTCAACAAAAAGTTAGGGTTAAATAGACCAAAAAGTAATTGGAAACTAAATAATTGCATCTTAAATAATGATTGGGTGAAACATCAAATTATAAATACAATTAATAATTTCACTCAAGATAATGACAACAATGAGACATCATACCAAAATTTGTGGGATGCAGTCAAAGCCGTAATAAGGGGAAATTTTATATCTTTAGAGGCTTACTTGAATAAAATAGAAAAAGAGAAGATCAATGAATTGGGCTTACAACTTAAAAAGCTAGAAAAAGACCAAATTAAAAACACCCAATCAAATACTAAACTTGAAATTCTAAAATGAAAAGGAGAAATTAATAATATTGAAAGTAAAAAAAAAAACTATTGAATGAATAAAGAAAACTAAGAGTTGGTTTTATGAAAAAAAAATAAAATCGATAAACCTTTGATAAATCTGATTAGAAAAAGAAGAGAGGAAAATCAAATTACTAGTTTTAAAAATGAAAAGGGAGAACTTTCCACCAATGAAAATAAAATTAAAGAAATAATAAGGGGTTACTTTGCCCAACTTTATGCCAATAAATTTGATAACCTAAGTGAAATGGATGACTACTTCCAAAAAATAGGCTTCCCAGATTAACAGAGGAGGAAGTAAATTGCTTGAATAGTCCCATTTCAGAAAAAAGAAATAGAACAAGCTATTAATCAACTCCCTAAGGAAAAATCCCCAGGACCACATGGATTTACATGTGAATTCTACCAAACATTTAAAGAACAATTGGCCCTAGTGCTATATAAATTATTTGATAAAGTAGGGAATGAAGGAGTCTTACCAAATTCCTTTTATGACACAGACATGGTACTGATACCTAAACCAGGTAGGTTGAAAACAGAGAAAGAAAATTATGGACCAATCTCCCTAATGAATATTGATGCTAAAATATTAAATAAGATATTAGCAAAAAGACTACAGAAAATCATTCCCAGGATAATATACCACGATCAAGTAGGATTTATACCAGGAATGCAGGGCTGGTTCAATATTGGGAAAACTATCAGTATAATTGGCCATATTAATAACCAAATTAACAAAAACCATATGATCATCTCAAGAGATGCAGAAAAAGCATTTGATAAAATCCAACATCCATTCCTATTAAAAACAATTGAGAGTATAAGAATAAATGGATTTTTCCTTAAAATAATCAGCAGCATCTATTTAAAACTATCAGTAAGCATCATATGTAATGGGGGAAAATTGCAACCATTCCCAATATGATCAGAAGTGAAACAAGGTTGCCCACTATCACCATTACTATTCAATATTGTATTAGAAATGCTAGCTTTGGCAATAAGAGTTGAGAAAGAGATTAAAGGAATTAGAGTAGGCAATGAGGAAACCAAATTATCACTCTTTGCTGATGATATGATGGTATACTTAGAGATTCCCAGAGATTCTACTAAAAAGTTATTAGAAATGATCCATAACTTTAGCAAAATTGCAGGATACAAAATAAACCCACATAAATCATCAGCATTCTTATATATCACTAACAAAATCCAACAGTCAGAGTTACAAAGAGAAATTCCTTTTAAAGTAAGTAACTACTGATAGTATAAAATACTGAGGAATCTATCTGCCAAAGGAAAATGAGAAACTTTATGAACAAAATTACAAAACACTTTCCACACAAATTGTCTGATGTCACCAATTGGAACAATATTAAATGTTCTTGGATAGGGTGAGCAAATATAACAAAGATGACAATACTACCTAAAGTAATCTATCTGTTTAGTGCTATACCAATCAGACTCCCAAAAAACTATTTCAATGACCTATAAAAAATAACAACAAAGTTCATATGGAAAAATAAAAGGTCAAGAATTTCAAGGGAATTAATGAAAAAAAAATCAAATGAAGGTGGCCTAGCTGTACCAGATCTAAAATTAAATTATAAAGCAGCAGTTACCAAAACCATTTGGTATTGGCTAAGGAATAGATTAATTGATCAGTGGAATGGGTTAGGTTCAAAGGACAAAACAGTCAAAAACTATAGCAATCTAGTGTTTGACAAACTCAGAGACCCCAGCTTTTGGGATAAGAACTTACCATTTGACAAAAATTGCTGAGAAAATTGGAAACTAATATGGCAAACTAGGCATTGACTCACACTTAACACCGTACACCAAGATAAGGTCAAAATGGGCTCATAAAGAATGAGATTATAAATATGAGATTATAAATAAATTAGAGGAACACAGGATAGTTTACCTCTCAGACTTGTGAAAAAGGAAGGAATTTATGACCAAAGAAGAACTAGAGATCATTATTTATTACAAAAAAGAAAATTTTGATTATATCAAATTGAAAAGTTTTTGTACAAACAAAACTAATGCAGACAAGATTAGAAGGGAAACAGTAAATTTGGAAAATATTTTTACAGTCAAAGGTTCTGATAAATTTTTCTAAAATATATAGACAATTGACTCTAACTTATAAGATCTTTGAACAGATAGGATACCATGACCGTTAAAGTCACAACTCACTGGACAGATAGTACCTCTAATACTGGTTAATGCTAGAGGTGATGTTTTTGGTAAACAGGCAGAGTTTTTGTTTGACAAGTTCTTTTTATTCCTTTTAATCTTTCCTTTTTATGCACATCTGAGTTGGGTTAACAAGGTGTATAATAGAGTGCTAGTATGTGAGTATAATTCTCCAATTGATAAATGGTCACAAGATATAAACAGACAATTCTCAGATGAAAAAATTGAAACTATTTCTAGCCATATGAAAAGATGCTCCAAGTCATTATTAATCAGAGAAATGCAACTTATGACAACTCTGAGATACCACTACATACCTGTCAGACTGGCTAGAATGACAGGGAAAGATAATGCGGAATGTTGGAGGGGATGTGGGAAAACAGGGAACTAATATGTTGTTGGTGGAATTGTGAATACATACAACCATTCTGGAGAGCAATTTGGAACTATGCTCAAAAAGTTATCAACTGTGTATACCCTTTGATCCAGCAGTGTTACTACTGGGCTTATATCCCAAAGAGATCATAAAGAAGGGAAAGGGACTTGTATGTGTACAGATGTTTGTGGCAGCCCTCTTTGTAGTGGCCAGAAACTGGAAACTGAGTGGATGCCCGTCAATTGGAAAATGTCTGAATAAATTGTGGTATATGAATATTATGGAATATTATTGTTCTGTAAGAAATGACCAACAGGATGATTTCAGAAAGGCCTGGAATTACAGGAATTGATGCTGAGTGAAATGAGCAGGGCCAGGAGATCATTATATACTTCAACAACAATACTATATGATGATCAATTCTGATGAACCTGGCCATGTTCAGCAATGAGATGAATTAAATCAGTTCCAATGGAGCAGTAATGAACTGAACCAGCTACACACAGCTGGGAGATGACTAAGAACCATTACATTGAATTCCCAATCCCTATATTTTTGCCTGCCTGTATTTTGGATTTCCTTCACAGGCTAATTATAATATATATATATATATATATATTGTACAGCAAAATAACGGTTTGGTCATGTATACTTATTGTGTATCTAATTTATACTTTAATATATTTAAAACCTACTGGTCATTCTGCCATCTAGGGGAGGGGGTGGGAGGAAGGAGGGGAAAAGTTGGAACAAAAGGTTTGGCAATTGTCAATGCTGTAAAATTACCCATGCATATAACTTGTAAATAAAAAGCTATTAAAAATTACTTAAGAGCTATCATTTTGAAATGCCTGTATTATTCATATTTTTATACAAGCCCACTGACTAGGCACATATCAGATTTTAGATATAGTTATGATTAATACAGCATCAGTAAATTTATTATGAAAAAAATTAGGAGATCATATTTTATAATATTTTGGATGTAAAAGTTTTGTAGATCACAAGAAGGTTATGATTTTAACAAATATATAACATGCTGATTTAATCCATCATTTACCCATATATCTTTGAGGTATTTAGAATATTTTTGTTAAGAAAAAAAGTTATAAGATAAAAATATCACCAATTTATTTTGAAAATACACTCTGTTGGGAGAGAGCCAAAATGTCCAACTAAAAGCAAGGATTTGCCTAAGTTCTCTCCCAAATCTTTTCAAATATCTTTAAATAATAACATTAATCAAATCCTTTAGAGACAGAATCCACAAAAGTTGAAGTTAAATAATTTTCCAGGTCAATTCAACTTAGAAGGCCAGCAGATCTACTTTGCCTGTGTGAGATCCAGTGCAGATCATGCCAACACTATCCTGGCATTAGCAAATCAGGAGCAGGCATTGGGAGCTATTGAATCAGTAATAGCAGCAACTCACACATCATAAGAAGGACAATTAGTCAAAAGGAAATTACAGAGGTCTCTTTCATAGCACTGAGGCAGGAATCTATTGCTTTGTCCATGCTCAGATCTAAATTGCAGACCTGAGTTGCAGTCCCAGGATGAGGATAAGCACTAACACATCTAAGCTCATGGCTGTGATGGAGGAGGGAGCCTCCTCTCAGTTCTAGGGCAGAAGAGTGCTTGTGGTTACTCACAGACACAGTGGTCAGAAAAGCAATAAAGACCTCTCTTTGTTCATAGTTCTTATCACTTTGAAAAGATAGAACTTACAAAACCCTAGAATTATCTCTGAAAACAACTACATAAAATCCCAGAAGCTTGGAAGAGTGCATCCTACACCTTGGAAGCAGAGGCCTGTTTCAACAAATAGTTGCAAGTAAAATTACAGGAAGGGAAAAATGAGCAAAAAATAGAAAAAATATTCTAACCATAATAAGTTAGTTACTGTGGTGTCAAAGAAAATCAAAATATACTCTTAGAAAAATACAGAAAAACCAAAATTCTACATCCAAAGCCTTCAAGAAAAATAAGAAGTGGTCATGGACCATGAAGATTAAAAAAAATTTTGAAAGTCAAGTAAAAGAGGTAAATGAAAAATTGGAGAGAGAAATGAGAGTGATGCAAAAAAATCATTAAAAAAATGAGTCAACAGCTTGATAAAGAAGACACAAAATAAAATACTGAAGAAAATAACACCTTAAAAAAGAGACTTGGCCAAAAGTTCAAACAACCAATGAGAATAATACTTTACAAAGCAGAATTAACCAAATGGAAAAAAGAGGCATGATAAATCACTGGAGGGGGGGAAAAACACAACTCCTTAAGAAATAAAATTGAACAAGTGAAAAAGGAGATTAACAAAAGCTCACTGAATAAAATAATTCCTTAAAAATTATTATTGAACAAATGGAAGTTGAGTTTATGAGAAATTGAGAGATAATAAAACAAAATCAAGGAATGAAAAAAAATAGGAGACTGAAATATCTCATTAGAAAAACAAATGACTTGGAAAATATGTCCAAGAGTGATAATTTTAAAATTATGATATTACCTGAAACTCAAGATAAAAGCATGTGATATCATATTTTAAAAATTATCAAGAAAATGTGCTCTGATATTCTAGAATCATAGGGTAAAATAAAAATCGAATGAATCTAACAATCATTTCCTGCAGTTTCAAAATGAAAAGTCCCCAGAATATTAGAGCCAAATTCCAGAGCTCCCAAGTTAAGGAAAAAATACTGCAAGTAGCCAGAAAGAAACAATACAAGTATTGTAGAGTCAAAGTCCAGATGACAGAAGATTGAGGAGTTTCTATATAAAAGGATTAGAGTATTTGGAATATGATATTTCTGGAGGGCAAAGATTACAACCAAAAATCATCTTTCGAGCAAAACTGAGTATAATCCTTCAGGAAAAAAATAGATATTCAAAGAAATAGAGGATTTTCAAGCATTCTTGATAAGACAACCAGGACTGAATAGAAAATGTGACTTTCAAATACAAGATTAAGAGAAACAGAAAAAGATAAACAGAAAAGGAAACTATAAAGGACTTAATAAGGTTAAACTGTTTACATTCCTACATGGGAAGATGATAGTTATACCTCATAAGAACTTTTTCATAATTAGGGCAGTTAGAAAAAGTCTAAAAAGACAGAGAGCACAGGTGTGAGTTGAACATGAAGGGGTAATGTTAAGGGATGAGAAAAGTGAAAGGGAGAGGGAGAGGTTGGGAAAAAAAGGAAAAGGAGAGGCAAATTGACTCATATAAAAAGGAAGTGGAGGGGAAGAGAAGGGTGTGAGCAAAACTTACTAGCAAAAGAATTGGCTCAAAAAGGCAACAATCCACAATTAATTTGGGTTTTAGAAATTGATCTTACTCTTCAGGATGATAGGAGAGGAAGGGAATAAGTGAAGAAAGGTAAAGGTTATAGCCATTCCTGTATTTATAAATTATCAAA
The DNA here is from genome assembly GCF_016432865.1 of Antechinus flavipes. Lineage (NCBI taxonomy): Eukaryota > Metazoa > Chordata > Mammalia > Dasyuromorphia > Dasyuridae > Antechinus > Antechinus flavipes. The sequence goes on from NC_067400.1 coordinate 275,399,989, forward strand.
AAAATGAACAATTTTCAGATAAATTTAAAGCTATTATAACCAAAAGAAAAATTGTTCTACTATTGATTGAAGAAATGAAAATTAAAACAATTCTGGCGTGCTACCTCATACCTATTAGATTGGCTAAGAAAAAGAAAATAACAAATGTTGTGGGGGATATGAGAAAAATGAGACATTAATGCCCTGTTGATGAAACTGTGAACAGATTCAAACGTTTTACAGAGCAATTTGGACATATCCCCAAAGAAATATAAAATCATACTCTTCAACCTAGGAATATCATTACTAGATCTGTATTCCCTAAATAAATTTAAAAAAAAATAAAAAAGGACCTATATGTACAAAACTATTTCTAGCAGCTCTTTTCTGCAGGCAAAGAACTCGAAATTGAGGGTATACATATCAGTTGAAGAATGGCTTAACAAATTGTTCTATGTGATTGTGATGGAATATTTTTGTGACGTAAGGAATGATGAGAAGGATGTTCTCAGAAAAAACCTGGAAAGATATCCATGAGCAGATGCAATTGAAATGTGCTGTGTACTGTGTAGAAAGTAATAATATTGTAAGATAATCAGCTGTGGATGACAACTATTCTCAGCAATACAATAATCCAAGACAATTCGCACAGACATGGTGAAAAAGACTATCCATCCCCAGAAAAAGAACTGATAAAGTCTAAAGATAGATTGAAATATGGATTTTACTTTTTTAAAACTTTTCTCAAGGTTTCTTTTTTCACTTTTGGTCTATGTTTTCTTTCACAACGTGACAATTATAGAAATGTTTTGCATGACTACACACATCTAACCAAGAGCAAATTGTGTGCTTTTTCAATGAAGGATTTAGAAAGAGAAAAATAGAGAGAATGTGGAACTCAAAGTTTTAAAAAATGAATTTTAAAAATTGTTTTTACATGAAACTGGGGAAAAGACAATACTAATTTTTTTTAAAAGTAAATAAAGTTTGATCTTGATCTAATATGTCACTTTTTTTTTTTGCTTAGGCAATTGGGGTTAAGCGACTTGTTTAGGGCCACACAGCCAGCAAGTGTTAAATGTCTGAGGCAAGATTTGAACTCAGGTTCTCCTGACTATCCACTGGTGATCTATCCACTATACCAACTAGTTGCCCCAGTATGTCACTTTTCTACTTCAATTTCTATTTCATATTCTTTAAGCCATTAAATTGTCTTATACAACTACTTATTTTCTATTGACATAGCCTTTATTATATGTATGAAGAAGTTTGTAGGCTATGATGAGAAATATCTTTCTCTTCCCTTCCCTTCCATTCTTTTCCTTTCTTGTTTTCCTTTCTCCTCACCTCTCTTTCCTTCCTCTCCTCTTCTTTCTTCTCTTCCTCTCTCATCTCTTTTCCTCTTTTTTCTTATCTTTCTCTTCTCTTTTCTTTGTTTCCTTTTCCTCTCCTTTTTAAAATTTCTTTTTGGAAAACTTGGAACAAAATCAAAATTATGATAAAAGAAACATATTTTTGATAGTTTGGTTAAGATGGAATGAAGTTAGATACAAAGAAATCATTCAGGGTGTAAAATTCAGGGTGATGCAGTACCTGGAACTGAGATAAAGATTAAACAATGAAGAAAAATGACAGATTTAGAAACAGTATAAACAAATAATTTGTAGAAACTTGGCAGAAAATTGTGAGGATTTAGATGCATGGGAGATGTCAGTGAGAGAAAGAGGAAAAACAAAAAATATGACCCAATGGTTGTAGAATAATGACTCACTAATGGCAAGAAAGGATTATATAATTTAAAACTACAAAAAGATAGAGAATACAAATACCAAAAGATGCTAAAATACTATATGAAATCATCATTTATATTTACTTGAGCATCCACTGAATGTTGTAAGTATAGTAAGTAACATTTAAATAGATGAATTTAAGTTCTCCCCAATAGAAGAAAACATTGCATTGGAAAATGAAAGGTCATTTATAACTTCTCCAATCATCATTCAGTTTTAGAATAACAGAGGTGGGTGTGTAGGTCTCTTTCTAATGCTCAAGAGCAATAGGAATCTACTGTGCAGGGCAAACACAGCTTGCAGCCAAATATAAGATTCAGGGGTTGTTTTACATTCTTTACCATTCCCAACAATGAAGAAAAATCCACATTATAGAGTTTTGAACTCATTCAGTTGTTCTCATATTATTTCTCTCATAGATGCTTGTAAAGTTCTCTTCAGCAATAAGAATTTGCTATATAGAGAAAACACAGCTTGCAGCCAAATGTAACATTCAATGATTGTTTTACATTCTTTACCATTCCTAACAATGAAGGAAGATCCACATTACAGACTTTTGAACTGTCAGTTGCTCTCATATTATTTCTACCATAGATGCCTGTAAATTTCTATTGTACCAACAAACACAAAAAGGAGCAATTATATTCTTTTTCAATCTGTCTCCGACACTTGCAATCAAATAATTGAAAGCAGTTAAAAATGCATGAGAGTAAACTTCAGCAGAAATTTCCCATTTTCCTCTCCCCTTCCCAAATACTCAAAACTACTTTAAGTTATTTGTATAATTTGATATTATAAAAATTGTGGATGAAAATCTATTCTATTCATTTAAATATTTATTTAATGGTTTTATTGACCATTTTCTGAAGGTGTTCTGCAATAATAAATCCAAACTATAAAAAGCAGAAATGAAATAAGGAAAACAAGACATGTTGCAATAAATTTCTAAATGTAATTATTCAATGCAACATTTATTGAGCACACCTAAGTGGCATGAGATGCTGTACTCAGCACTAATGGAGGTACAAAAGATGAATCATCAGCCCCTTTCTTTAAGGATCAGTGAAACTTCTAAGGGGAAAATGAAATGTCCATGAATAAATATAATGCCAGGCAAAGTATGTAAAATGTGCTTGTAGTATAAGAGGCTTTAAGAATTCACAGGTGGGAGAAAAAGAAATCAAAGTCATTAGCTAAAGACCCAAAATAACTTTCTAGAAATTAAATTATATTTAGTCAAATAAATTTTGTTTCATAATTTGAATTATGGTAACAAATTGTGCTATTGTAGGGAAGCAAGCAATGGATTTTTGATTTAGAAAAAATGGATGTGAATCCTGATATTGTTTATCCTTGTGACCTTGAGAAAAGTAACGTCACTCTTCAGGCCTTCAGGTTTCTCATTCATAAAATGAAAGGGTTGTGTCCCTTTATGTTCTTAACCCTGTGTTCTCCTAGCTAATAAGTTTATAAGCTAGATAAAAAATAATAGACATTTTTTTTACTAGACCAACAGAATTAATCCAGCCAAATATTTACTAAGAATTATTACTGCTACTGCTGCTATTGCTACTATTACTATTACTACCAACTGCTGTAGCTGCTATTACTATTAAAATTATGACCACCACCACCACTACTATTACTGTGACTACTTCTACTACTATAACTACTACTACCTTCTTCAAGAATAATATAAACAGTATATCTTATGCTTCAAGATTTGGAAAATTCTTTATATACATATATAATATGTGTTTATACATAAACACATATTATATATGTATATACATTCTCATTTGATCCTCACAATAACTATAAGATAGATTTTGCTTTAACCTCATTTCGCAGATGAGGAAAATGAATTTGAGAAAATTTAAGTAATGTAAATAGGGACACAGAACTAGTAAGCATTTAAAGCAGGAATTTAGATGACATCTTTCTGGCACCATGTTAAGCAGTTATCTCCATGCCACCTGGCACTAAAGAATATTAAGAACTAGGTCATTGTGGAAAACTATATTAAGTTAAAAGTATTTTATAAACACTTATTTGACTATAGAAATATCTGCATATCTGCCTGGTCTATCTTGCTTCTTGAAGAAGTCCATTTCAATAATGTGCAATAGTTCTCCCAAACCATTTTAAATTACTCCATGCAAGATTTTAGAAAGACAATATTTCTAGGAAAAGAGTATCTGGCAGGCATAAGAATCTTAGATTATGAACAGCACTATTTATATTTTCAACAGTGTACTAATCAGGAAAAGAATTTTTATGTGTTCTTATTTGAATGACTTACCATACATGCACATTGTGTGTGTGTGTGTGTGTGTGTGTATGAGGAAATATTGTGATACATTCTTTATGCAATTTTTCTAGTCACATAATTGCATAAGTTATTTTGAAACCCTAAGATACCTACAAAAATTTATAGCCTCTAAAAATTTACTGCATATTAAATATGGATATAGTATATGAATATAGGAATTCAAAATATGAAATATAGTAATAGCCTTTTCATAAAGCAAAGGAGCAAATCCATCATGTCAAAATCGAGCCAAAATACTTCTGAATCAAAAAGAAAAATTTATCCTGACCAAATCTGCCTTAAAGTAGAAATGTAGCTCCAATTTGTAGTGACAAAATAAGACAAGTGCATGTGCTTATCCACCAGGTGAGTTTCTTACAATTTCTTACAATTCTTAGTTACTGAAATGCTTTTTCCATAATGAAAACTCATACTTTTCCACCCCCCACACAAAACAAACAAACCTCCTAGATATCAAACAAGATTTTCCCTGTTGCAATCCAGAGTCTCCCTGCAAATTCTGAAGGGTCACAGACAAACTCTAGTATATCAGAAAGAAATGAGATAAAATGTCAACTCAGTGCATACATATGTTAAGGTATATGTAAGACATAAAAAAAAGAAGTCATTTATTCTCCAGAATTTACCAATATTAATGTTGAAAATCATTGCCTCATCTGTTTTGCTTTAACCTAGAGGTGAAAGGCAAAGTAACATAGGAACAAAAATAACAATGAAGAAGAAGGATTAGAAGGAGGAAGATGAGAAGAAGGGGAGGATGAAGAGGAAAAAGAGGAGGAGTATAGGGAGGAAGGAGAAAGAAGAGGAAGATGAGAAAAAGGAGGAAGAGAAACTCAAGTGCCAGGTGATCAAAATATATCATGTTAGAGTGTACTGGGAAGTCACCTGATTTCACCTTTGTAGTGTTAAAAAAAAGGGTGACACAGAGAGGACAAACTATATAATTAAGCTCATCTATCCAGGATGAAAATTCTATATGATATCTTATTGCATTTAATTTTGACAGAGTCTAATATTATTACCACCAAACTTTTTTGTTATCCTTAATATTAGAGGCTTATAGAAAAATCTCCACAAATTTCATCACAGGTTTTATCCTGACATTGAGTCTATCTGCCCAGTTCCCTTCTTAGGCTGTGCTCATCATGCATAGATAAAGGAAGTATGCCTTTTCAGTAAGAAATTTATACAATGACATCCTTTTCAATTTACCAAAAGTGATAGAGGTATGAATATGACATGTTTACTTAAGCTATAACTAAATATTTTTAAACACTTTGAAATTATTTGATTCAAGGCTATAAATACAATATAACATTATCTTCATATTATATTATAATAGGAATGGAATATAATATCTCAGGAGTTTAGAATGTAGAATAGAACCATAATTATTAATCTTATTTTTCCTTTTCCTTTTAAAAAAAATCTTTTAACTAGTTCATAGATTTCTGAAGAAATAAGTTGTTACTTGGGTTTGAAGTAGAATGATAAAAAAATAAATTTCATAATTCTTAAATGATTTTAAACTTGAAAATGTTTATAATTTTTGATGTTTATATAAGTTTATAATCAAAATCAATTTTTTTTAAACTCAAGGGATATGCTGTCATTTAACTCATACAAATAAAAATTCATTACAATGTTAGGTACATAAGCATTAAGATTGAAGGAAAGAAGTGGATGTGAAAACCACTAACTGTGAGACAACAAAGCTTTGAATTAAATAGGATCAGTGAAATAGTTTTATTTATCCCCTTACTTGTCAAAATGTGTAGCCAAAAGTGAATATTCAGGCTTCAACAAACTCAGCAAGGTGGATAGCTCTGAGTGAGAAATGCCTAGCCATACAATTTTTAAAATTTACATAACAATTTATAAATCATAAGTGAAATGTCTGGAAACATGTAATGTGTTCATCTATGTCAGATCAACAAAAACTATAAGTGAAGGGAGAACAATAGGAAGAAGATAAAGAAGAGGAGAATAAGGAAAACAAGAGAGAAGAAAAAAAAGAAGAAAAGGAAGAAGAAAAAGAAGAAGAAGAAGAAGAAGAAAAGAAAGAAACAAAGAAAGAAAAAACAGAGAAAGAAAGAAAGAGAAGGAGGAGAAGAATATATTTAATAGAAATAATTTTAAATTTTTGGAATTAAGGAAAAGATGAAAGGTCTTTAGAGATACTGGATACTTGAACTAATTAATAAATTGTCAGTTAAAGCACAACAGTTGAAAAATGGCCACATCCACTGCTAAAGAATGACACCAACACTTAGCTCCTTAAGCATGATCACAACTCAGAGAAAAATAAGCTTTAAGACTCATATAAATTGTCATTACTATATTATCATTTTTCAGATGTTATATGATGAAAGATGAAGATGAAGTTGTGTAATTATGTATAAAGTTTTAAAATTTGGATCATTTTGTGGCATATGAGAAATTAACATCTCAGATGATATTTAAGGATTTCCAATAGTAGAGAGCATAATTTTAAATAAAAAATGTGCCACAGGTATTTGAAAGAGCAATGCAGAAAGTAAAAGTATGAGTACAGATCATATATCTAAAGAAATTAACTTTGCTTAAGACAATTCTAAGATACTACTACACATCTCTCAGATTGGCTAAAATGATAGGAAAAGACGATGACAAATGTTAGAGGGGATGTAGGAAAACTGGGGCACTAATACAGTGTTGGTGGAGTTGTATGGATGCAGCAATTTTGGAGAGCAATTTGGAACTATGTTCAAAAAGTTATGAAACTGTGAATACCCTTTGACCCAGCAGTGTTTCTTTTAAGCCTATATCCCAAAGAGATCTTAAAGGAAGGAAAGGGATCCATCTGTGCAAAAATATTTGTGGCAGTCCTTTTTGTAGTGGCAAGAAACTGGAAATTAAGTGGATACCCATCAGTTGGAGAATGGCTGAATAAGTTATGGTATATGAATGTTATGGAATATTATTGTTCTATAAGAAATGATCAGGATTTTAGTAGAAGGCGGAGCCAAGATGGCGGAGAAGGCACATGGAACTTTCTAAGCTCCTCTTATCCCTTCATAACCATTAAATTCAGCCTCAAAAATAGTGCTTGACTGCTAAAATTCATGAAGATTAGAAGCACACAATTTACCAGCCGAAGATAATCTGGAAGATCGCCAGGAAAGGTTTGTCCTGAGGGGCCAGAAACAGACCAGTGCAGGCAGGGAGAGACTAGCCTCCTGAACAGACCAGGGGTGGGGGGTGGGAGGTGGGGAGGATCTCTGGCTAGAGAAGCTATAGAGACGACTCTGCTATAGGCTAACTGCTTTGCCTTGATTTCAAAGCAGTAAACTGGCAGAGAAATTAAAGTCTAAAACAGAGGGTAATCTAAAAAATGCCAGAATCTAACAAGATCTGGCTGAAATCACTCAAACCCGGAAGTGCTACTGAATTAGAATTGGGGTGCTGAATTTGATAATATCCAACATCCATTCCTATTAAAAACACTTGAGAGTATAGGAATAAATGGACTTTTCCTTAAAATCATCAGTTGCATCTATTTAAAACTATCAGTAAGCATCATATGTAATGGGGAAAAACTGCAATCATTTCCAATAAGATCAGGAGTAAAACAAGGTTGCCCATTATCACCATTACTATTCAAAATTGTATTAGAAATGCTAGCTTTGGCAATAAGAATTGAGAAAGAGATGAAAGGAATCAGAGTAGGCAATGAGGAAACCAAATTATCACTCTTTGTTGATGATATAATGGTATACATAGAGAACCCCAGAGATTCTACTAAAAAATTATTAGAAACAATCCACACCTTTAGCAAAATTCCAGGATACAAAACAAACCCACATAAGTCATCAGCATTCTTATATATCACTAACAAAATCCAACAGCTAGAGTTTCAGAGAGAAATTCCATTTAAAGTAACTACTGATAGTATAAAATATTTAGGAATCTATCTGCCAAGGGAAAATTAGAAACTTTATGAGCAAAACTACAAAACACTTTCCACACAAATTAAATCTGATCTAACCAAGTGCAAAAATATTAAATACTCTTGGACAGAGCAAGCAAATATAATAAAGATGACAATACTACCTAAACTAATCTATTTATTTAGCGCTATACCAATCAGACTCCCAAAAAAATTATTTTAGTGACCTAGAAAAAATAATAACAAAGTTCATATGGAAAAACAAAAGGTTAAGAATTTCAAGGGAATTAATGAAAAAAAAATAAATGAAGGTGGCCTAGCTGTACCAAATCTAAAATTATATTATAAAGCAGCAGTTACCAAAACCATTTGGTATTGGCTAAGGAATAGATTAGTTGATCAGGGGAATAGGTTAGGTTCAAAGGACAAAACAGTCAATAACTATAGCAATCTAGTGTTTGACAAATACAGAGACCCCAGCTTTTGGGATAAGAATTACTGTTTGACAAAAATTGCTGGGAAAATTGGAAACTAATATGGTAAACTAGGCATCGACCCACACTTAACACCATACACTAAGATAAGGTCAAAATGGGCTCATAAAGAATGAGATTATAAATATGAGATTATAAATAAATTAGAGGAACACAGGATAGTTTACCTCTCAGACCTGTGGAAGAGGAAGGAATTTATGACCAAAGCCCAAAGAAGAACTAGAGATCATTATTTATTACAAAACAGAAAATTTTGATAATATCAAATTGAAAAGTTTTTGTACAAACAAAACTAATGCAGACAAGATTAGAAGGGAATCAATAAACTGGGAAAACATTTTTACTGTTAAAGGTTCTGATAAAGGCCTCATTTCCAAAATATACAGAGAACTGACTTTAATTTATAAGAAATCAAGCCATTCTCTAATTAATAAATGGTCAAAGGATGTGAACAGACAATTCTCAGATGAAAAAATTTAAACTATTTCTAGTCATATGAAAAGATGCAGAGAAATGCAAATTAAGACAACTCTGAGATACCACTACACACCTATCAGATTAGCTAGAATGACAGGGAAAGATAATGTTGGAGGGGATGTGGGAAAACAGGGACACTAATACACTGTTGGTGGAACCGTGAATACATACAGCCATTGTGGAGAGCAATTTGGAACTATGCTCAAAAAGTTATCAAACTATGCATACCCTTTGATCTAGCAGTGCTTTACTACTGGGCTTATACCCCAAAGAGATACTAAAGAAAAGAACGGGACCCATATATGCCAAAAGGTTTGTGGCAAACCTGTTTGTAGTGGCTAGAAACTGGAAAATGAATGGATGCCCATCAATTGGAGAATGGCTGGGTAAATTGTGGTATATGAATGTTATGGAATATTATTGTTCTGTAAGAAATGACCAGCAGGATGAATACAGAGAGGACTGGCGAGACTTACATGAACTGATGCTAAGTGAAATGAACAGAGCTAGAAGATCATTATATACTTCCACAACGATACTGTATGAAGATGTATTCTGATGGAAGTGGATTTCTTTGACAAAGAGATCTAACTTAATTTCAGTTGATCAATGATGGACAGAAGCAGCTACACCCAAAGAAAGAACACTGGGAAATGAATGTACTGTTTGCATTTTTGTTTTTATTCCTGGGTTATTTTTACCTGCTGAATCCAATTCTTCTTGTGCAACAAGAGAACTGTTCAATTCTGCACACATATATTGTATCTAGGATATACTGTGACATATTTAACATGTATAGGACTGATTGCCATCTGTGGGAGAGGGTGAAGGGAGGGAGGGGAAAAGTCAGAACAGAAGTGAGTGCAAGGGATAATGTTGTAAAAAATTATCCAGGCATGGGTTCTGTTAAAAAAAAAAAAAAACTATAATTATGAAAAAACAAATAAATAAATAAATTTATTTTAGAAAAAAGAAATGATCAGGAAGATGATTATAGAAAGGCCTGGGAGACTTACATAAAATGATACTAAATGAAATGAGCAGAACCAGGTGATCATTTCTGATGAATCTGATTCTTTCCAGCAATGAGATGATTGACGCTACTTCCAATGATCTTGTGATGAAGAGAGATATCTATACCTAGAGAGAGGACTGTGAGAACTGAATGTGAATCACAATATTACACTCTCACTCGTTTTGCTGTTGTTTGCTTGCATTTTGTTTTCTTACTCATTTACTTTATTTTTGGATTTGATTTCTCTTATACAGCAAGAGAATTCTATAAATATGTTTGCACATATTGTATTTAATATATATTTGAACATATTTGATATATATTGAATTGCTTGCTACCCATTGGAGGGGGTGGGAAGAAGGAGGAGAAAATATGAAACACAAAGCTATGCAAGGGTAAATGTCAAATTATCCATGCATATGTTTTGAAAATAAAAAAAGCTCTATTTTAAAAATTAACTTTTTAAGTTGAAATTTCTTATGAAACTGGACAAAATCATTAAAAATCCCTTTAACTTGGGGATTTTTTTATCTATTCATAAACTGGAGCTGGTATTCTTGCTGTGAAATCATCTTAAAATGAACATCTTTCATAAAATTCTTTGGAGATTTGGTAATTAAATAATCTTGTATCCTCCAAAATATCCTTTATTTTATTTTCAAGGCTGCGCAGAGTTTTCAAGGAAATTCCAAACTTCCTTTGATTCTACAGTTCTGCTCTATTAATCAAGACTAATAAATCATTTGGACTGCATGCTTGTTCTTTTTTCAGTGGGCATTTTCATATTTTTAAAATGTCAATAAGGTGACTTATTTTCAAGCTAATTTGAGAAAATAATTAAAGAATTAGGTATTAGAATTCTAAAGTAATGTAACTCACAAATGAACAAAGTTACTCAGGTTTTTAGTTACTCAAGTAGCAAAAATTGCTAAAAAGTTACAAATTCCATCTTTTTTGAACATTCAGTTAAACTGTGGAGGAATAGGAGAATTATGAATGAGTGAGTCTTAAGGCAATAGGAAGAAGTGGTGAGTTACTAGATATTTAAGAAGGAAGGCACTTCCTGTTGAATTATAAAATAGATAAAACCCAGACATGCTTTGGAAACTTGGGTTACTAGAATGAAGAGGAATTAACTTCTTCCTTTAAAAAATATTATTTTATGTTAATTTCACCATATGATTATTTTTATTATATATTTATGCCATATAAAATAATATTTATTATATTATAAAATTAATATAATTTTAATAATTAATTAATGAAGATGAATAAAATTAGGAGATTTGGGGAAAGGTATACTTAAAAGTATACCTGGGGACTCAGTCTTGTGCTATGTGAATGTTTTCTATGTTCTTCTTCCCAGTGGAGCTTTGAATTTATGCCAATGGCTATCTAAGCTTGTGAGGTTTTGCTTTAATTCCTAGGACCCAAACTTCCCCACCACTTCTTTTCTCACCTATATGCACAAAACCATTTTGAACATATTCTGTGATTATATTCTTTAAGCAAGCAAGAAGCCACTCACTCTACCAAAATAAGACGAAACATCCTTCGCAACTAAATTTTAAAGAACTGACAAGAAACTAAAAAATTAAGTGACTTGTCCAGGGTCACTGGACATTATATTAAAAGTCAGAACTTGAACTCAAGATTTCCAGCATTCAAGACCAGATCAATATTCTGCCATGCTGCCTCTTTGTATGTTTTATAATGTATATAATCATTACTCCCATAGAACTTTTATGTAATATTAAAATAAATACATATATACATTTTAAGTGTTTTTGTTTCATACCATCAACATTATTATTTTTATTATTTTTTCCTGATAAGGATGCACAATCAAAAAATCCTGGGACAATTTTAAAAGTACATATGTTGCTGACCTTTAAGGTACAATCAGAAGGAACTGTTGCCATACTATCTTTTCTTCTCTGAAGAAATCATAGGTCTGGGTTTATCGCGATTACCAAATGATTAATGCCTAAACTACAGTAAGAGAAAAGATGCCATGCCCAATTATTATTTCTCTTAATCTGTTGCCATTATAGCACATCAAGAAATGTTTATTTTCTTTCTTTTGCTATTTTGACTTCAAATGTAAGTTCAAAACAAAATAAATAAATACTCCTGCAAACAATTTCCTGCTACCAAGACAGAGAGTCTTGGCAATCAATTCAAACATGAAACAACTGCATGGATTCATGCATAGGTGCTGTCATGTAAGCAGAAATGATATTAAGTCATTGACAGTCTCATCATTCAGAAATTTGTTTGGTGCAGGGATGATTTCTTTGTTCAGAATATGTAGGTATCCCACTCACAAGTTTGCACTTACAGAGTAGATGTAACTCAAATACTTCTTATATTATTCACTAAAATATCTCCAATTGCTTTCAAAGTAGAAAAAATGTATCCCCCTCTGCCTTGTCTTCCTACATATGCTATTCAAAAATGACAGATATTTCCATGAAACTTTCCTTACATTTGTTCTAGGACTAAGCCAAGTATACATAATGCAAGAAAAATTATTTCTTTGGAATGTCCTGAAGAAATGCACATAAAGATCATAATGTCCCTATGTGATCAAAGATTCCTTTTCATGATATAGACAAAATTATGATTTTTGGATTCTTTGTTGTTTATGTTATTTTTATTATGAAAAATAGGACTTAAGAGAATTAGAGACAACATATTTTGTGGTGTACTAATCTGCATACAAATGTTGCGGTTATATGACCCAACTGTTTTTCTTCCAATGAATAAAAAGAACATGGGTAAAAATTAGAGGTTCAGAATCTTTACTTCAGCTTAGTAAACAATGATCCTAACAAATAAGCAAACAGGAGGAGCAATCATGCCCTCAAACAGAACTGTTGGAATCTTTACAAACTGCTAACTAATTAGAGTTGATCTGATCTTACAAGAAGATGTTTTGGGCCAGAACCTGAAACAAAGTACTAAGTAGAACTAATTAGTACACTGCTTGTGTTTACACCTTTACTCAGCAGAGTTCACAAGTTTGCCAGATTCACAAAGTAAACCTTGTACCTTTGTGAATTCACATCTCCCTTAAAGCTCTTAGGGCCAGAGAGCACCATGGAGAAAACCCATAATCCCATTCTCTCAGAAGATTCAGATACAAGGCCAGTGAAGAAAGATCTATTCCAGAATATATTCCACTTGGCTGGCTGGTCGCAGGAGAGAATTCAGCTAGATTGGAGAGGAGCACTCTGGTGCAGACACAGAGCACTTTGAGAGATTTCAGCAGAATTACTCCAGAAGCCCTCTCTCTGAGGCAAGAGAGAATATTTTCCACTTGGCTGGCTGGTGGCAGAAGAAGAGTTTTCAGAGGAAGAAGCTACGAGTTGAGAGTTCAGTGGACAACCAGATTCGTCTTCATCTCACACCACTGTAGTTGGTGGCTGGGCTCCTGCACTTTCCCCACTGAGACCAAGCTGGTCTGAAAGACTCACCAGAAAGCTAGCCGAGCCCCAAGTGAAGGAGACAAGAGATTCATTCCATCTCTGTGCTGGTTGGAGGCTGAAGAAAGCAGAGGCAGAGGCTAAAGGACAAAACCCTTGGATTTGGAGATATTCGGAGGGCTCTAAGCTAAATCGGCTGTGTTTTGAGAAGAACAAGAACTCCAACATTTGAACTCCAACACAGAACAAAAGCAAAAATCAACCTAATTAAGGGAGATAATGAGCAAAACTACATTTTGTTAAAAAGGTAGCACGCACCAAATGGCACACTTTTTAAATAATTAAAGAAAATGTTAAATATGTTATAGAAGAATATAGAGAGTAAAACTATACTGAGGGAGGACCACAACTTTCCTCTCTCATATCTTGATAAAGTTAACTTTTGATTAAAAAAGAAATTTAGGACATGAAAAAAATTTTAGGAAAGTTAGATACAATAGACTTCTGAAGAAAATTAAATGGCATATATTTATATTTTTCAGGTTTGTATGACACCTTTACAAAAATTGATCATTTAAGAGGAGATAAAACGCTCAAAGAAATGCAGAAAAATAGAAATATTAATTGCATTTTTACAGACAATAATGCCATAAAAAGTACATTGAATAAAACCCCACAAAATATAAATTAAAATGAATTGAGAAGTAGATTATCTAATTTTAAAATATGAATGTGTCAAAGAAAAAAAATCACAGGAACAATAATTTCATTAAAGACAATGATAACAAGGAAAGAACATATTTTGATTCATGGGATGAAGCCCAGGCACTACTTGGAGGAAAAAGGAAATTTATGATTCTGAATGCTTACCTCAATAAACTAGAAAAAGTGACGATAAATAATTCTGGCATGCAATTAAAAAGAAACTAGGAAAAGCAAATTAAAAACCACTAATTGAATACTAAATTGCAAAACCTAACAATGAAAGAAGAGATTAATAAAACTGAAAGAAAACCATTGAACTTATAGAGAAAATTTGGTGCTGATTTTATGAAAAAAAAAAAAAAACACAATCAACCATACAATAAATTAGACAAAGGTAAATTGGATTAATAAAATGACACCAGTATAAAAAATGAAAAGGGTGAAAACACCACTAACAAACACAAAATTAAAGCAATTATTAAGAACTATTTTGACCAATTACATGCCAAATAATCTCATTGGCCATGACCAAAAATAATACCTGGATGACACTTTTCAAGAGATCATTAAGAAAAATTGTCCTAATATTCTAGAAACAGAGGAGGAAATAATCAGTGAAAAATTCACTGATCACCTTTGGAAAGAGGCCAAAAACATTTGGCCTTTGGAAATAAACTCCAACAGGAAAACTCCAAAAAACATTATTGTGAAACCCCAGAACTACAATCTCAAGGAAAAAATACTGCAAACTGTCAGAGAAAAACACTTTAAATCAAAGAGCAATAGCCAGGATTACCCAGGACCTAGAAGTTTCTACAATAAAGGATTGGAGGACCTGGAAGGCCATATTCTTGAAGGCAAAGAATCTAGGGTTTAAACTAAGAATTAACTACACAGAGAGATTCAGCATCACCTTTCAGGGAAGGCAATGGAGCTTCAATGAAATTGCTTCCATTGAAATGATTGTAACAGAAATTTTAATCTATATACACAGAACTCAAAAGAAACATAGAAAGATAAGCAGGGGAAAATACATATTACTGAAAGGTAAAACTATTTACATTCCTAAATAGGAAAACAGTATCTGTAACTCTTGAGAACTATATCTGTTACTAGTGCAGACAGAGGTAGGACAGTACATGGATGAAAGATGTGATTGTGAATGGGTCCCAATGTGATGATATCAAGGGAAAAATCATTAAGAGTTGGAAAAAATCTGTACTGAAGAAGAGGGAAGGGGAACTATAATGGGACAATGAACATATGAAGAGATACAAAAGACCTGTTACCATCTAGGGAAAGGAAGAAGGGTGATGAGCATTGGCTGAAGATTTACCTCTAAGAGGGAATAATTTAATTTTACAGTGAGATAAAGAAATTTTTCTAATACTATAAAGAAGTAGGAGAAGAAAGAGGAAAGAAAAGGGAGAGGCAGGATATAAGGGAGGGCAGAAACACTAGGGGAAAAAGTAAGAGAAGGAGGGAATGGATAATAGAAGTTAATGTAGTGGATCTAGTGGGTTAAAAAAATACAAAGAAAAGGGGGAGGGATGATAAAAGATAAGATAGTGGGTGGGGTGGGTAAAAACAAATATTACTAAGAAGAGTTTATACAGTATATACAGGGGATAAAATAGGATGGAGGAAAATATAGAACTGATAATCATAACTGTGAATGTGAATGGGCTGCATTCTCCCATAAAATGGAAGCTAATAGCAGAATGGATTAAAAAATGAAATTATATAATGTGTATACAAGAAATTAATTTAACAGAGAGATACATGCAAAGTAAAGATAAAAGAATAGAATAAAGTTTACTATGCTTCAGCTGAAGTAAAAAAAAAACAGGGGTAGCATTTGGGATCTCAGATAAAGCAAAATTGCAAATAAATGTTATTAAAAGAGATTAGGAAGGAAAGTATTTCTTGTTAAAGTATACCATGAAAAATGAAGTTGTTAAGATAAAGTGTTCCATAAACAATGTAGTACATAAAAGTCACTTTTTTTTTTCTGACTTTAGGCCCAGCACTTTACCCACTGTGCTACCTAGCCTCTTTCTGCTATATTCCATCATATATATATATACACACATATCTATGTGTGTGTAGGTATATGTACATACACACACACACATATATGTATATATCTTAAATAAGTAGAAATACACCCATTATTCATAGCACATTGTATACTAGGTTACTTAAAAGTGGAAATGTATAATATATACATTTTATGATTACTCTTTGGAATTGTTTAACTTAACAGTTGCTTAACTATTGAATCCTCACATCTATTAATTGAAATACCTTTCATCTTTTTGCAATGACCATAATTAAAGGCATGTAATCTAGGAGGAAATTAATGACTTTTATATAATTTTTTCTGGAATTTCAACCTTAGTGAGATCTGACATATAAATGACTATGTGTGTATATGTATC
The DNA here is from genome assembly GCF_016432865.1 of Antechinus flavipes. Lineage (NCBI taxonomy): Eukaryota > Metazoa > Chordata > Mammalia > Dasyuromorphia > Dasyuridae > Antechinus > Antechinus flavipes. The sequence continues at coordinate 275,416,578 of NC_067400.1, forward strand.
ACAGAATCCATGAGCAATGTTAGTCACCATCTGTGTTTATAGATCTATATGTAGAGATATATAAACACACATATTATTTCTATATGAATGAAATGCCTTTTAGAAAAATGCACTGCCAATATTTATGTGTCTTATGTTTCCAAGATAAATGTTCCTCCCATTAGCCAGAATGTATTTATGGAACCTTCTCCAGGTATCTAAAATTCATTGTCAAAAAGATTTGTGTTTATTGTGCTTCAGTAGTTTTGTTAAACTGGATGTGAATTTCCAGGAACCATAGTAAACAGCCTGAATATGTTTGTATAAAAAGATTGTGTGCTTGTGTGTATGTAAATGTGTGTATAAGTGTGTGAGAAAGAGAGTTAGACAGACAGAGAATAAATATACAAGTGTGGACTTCTTGTCCAGTCTTACCATTTAACTTTTATTATCTGAATTAATTTAAATGCATAATTTCATATTGATGTGATGATTCTATAGTTAGATTGGGCAGATGGATAGACCTATGAGTTTTCCTAATTTCCTTTGTTTGGAGAACAAACAAATCACAAAACACTACCACCATCCATAAAAAAAATAGATATCAGTAGTTTCATTTAAGAATGCACAAATGTTTATACCTTGCATTTTAATTTTTCTTAGCTAGCACATTAATTCATATTTTCAGATCCTTTAAGTAGTATAATTCTAGATAGTTTGTGTGTTAGGCTTTTCACTCTGAAAATATTTACACAGCTGCATAATACTCAGAGTGAATGGTTGCATATTTTGATGACAATTAAACTGAGACCTGACATTTAAGGGCTTCCTGACGCTACCATTTTTCTCAGATTCTTCAGTATAACAGAGAGCAGGTATTTCATATTGTTAATGAGACAGGTGCATAAGTTTCTATACAAGAAGAATCTAGATTATACAGTGATTTTCCCCCTTTGTTATATTCAATTTAAATTTAAAATAACTATTATAAACTAAGAATTTGGGAAAAATAAAGACTTTAAAATAATTTCTATAAAAGATGAATATTCCTAAATTATGTATCTTAATTATTTATAATATCTATGAATTTAAAAATTAGATTCTGACAAATTAATGACAGTAACATTTATAAAGAAGGACATACAAACTTGAACAATTAAGATGCAGAGATGTTTATTTTGAACTTATGGGTAGCTTTAAGGTAAATTTCAATTATCTCAATTAATATTGCTTTTAATGATTAAACGAGGCATCAGAATGTATTTTAACTAGTTCCGAATTTTGACTAAAGGATTTGGGTTTGAGGTCTGGCTTTGTCATTCACAAATCACATAACCTTAGGGCAAGTCACCTCAGTTTCCCTTTTGTTAACATACAAATAATAATAGCTGCCATTTATATAGCACTTTAAAGTTCTAAAGTGTTTTAGAAACATAATTTTTTTTTAATGGCAACCTTTTAAAGTACCCCCTACAGATAAGGCATTTGAATCTGAAAGGCTAAAAGTCTTGGTCCAAGTATTATAACTAATAAATGTCAGAAGAAGGATGTGAATCTATGTCTTTCCAGTTTCTAATTCTCACACTCTTTCCATCATAAAAATTTTTTAACCTAATAATGTACCACCAACCTTATAAGGATAATGAGTGAAATAATGGATACATTCCTCTTTAAACCATGAAGTGCTATATAAATGTTTAATAATTATTAATGTAAAAAAAGGTGAATCCATTGTCATAAGACTAATGATTTCTGTAAAGGACCTTCTTAAATTTTAACTTTCAGATATCTTTAAACACTTATACCCAAAATGAGGGAGGTTGGATAGAAAAAGTGCCTTTGAATTACCCGGATAGTTAAATCAGTGCTTTGTTTTAAATTCTAGTCATACAATTTAGTCAACCTTTATCACCTACTTAAAAGGATACATGATATAATAGTTGGCCTAGAAGCCAGGAAGGTCTGGGTTCCCTATAAATAACTCTCTAAGATTCTAAATTGCTGAGAAGATATCAAATTAAGTGGATAAGTACAGGGATAAACCTCAGTCTGAAGTTCCCCATGCCAATAAAAGACGTCCATGTGCCCATTCCTATCTTATCAATTACATATTAAATAGAATAGTTAAAAAAAAAACACCAAAACACAAACAAGCAACAACAACAACAAAAACCACTGCTCATCAGTGTCAGGTTATCTAGTCGTCTTTTACACAAAAGAACATTTGACTACATAATAACATGTATTGGCATCATCCAACATACCCTGAATTTCTTCAGAACACTTTTGATTCCATTTTAATGGTGCTATTTTAACCATAAACATTTAAAATAAAAATTGTAACTTATATCCCCATACGGATATGTTTGTGCCAAAAATGGGAAGAAGAAAAATAATGTACATGTTTAAATAAATGTATATATTGTGAGCTTTCCTATCTATTCCCTGGTCATCAATCTTCATTCAAGGCAGAAAGAAGCAAAAAACATTGATTCAGAAAGTATCAATAATAGCTAAATGCTATGTAATTCCTGAGATATAATCACCTCTTTTTGATGTGCCTTTTTCATGCACAGATGGGAAAAATGAAGAAATAGATATAAATGCACATATATGTATGCCTAGTTCCTTTTGTGTACACACATATCCTTGCATACAAACATATAGAAAAGGATATAATGTTGAAAATGTGCCAGATTAGAAAATATTCTGATGAGCAGTCCATAGCTATTAAGCTTATAAAGTGATGTCATGGTGTTAAGAGGAATATTTTAAAGAACCATACCTCTGACCCCGAGGAGCTTATAGGCTAATATTAACTGATTTAAAATAGAATTTTCAGTGGGAATTGATAAGGACTTGAAAGAGACTGAAAAGGATTCAAAATTTTGCGATTGAGGGTCTGCAAGAGGATGTTAGGAACTCTGGGTGACAGAGGGAATAGAGTGCTAGATTTGGAGTCAGGAATATGATTCTTCTGAATTCAAATTTGGTCCTTGACACTTACTAATTGTATGACTCTAGGCAAGTCACCTAACTCTGTTTACCTCAGGTTTGACGTCTATAAAATGAGCTGGAAAGGAAACAGCAAACCACCATAGCATCTTTGTCAAGCAAACCCCAAACGTCATCATGATCTCCCTTCAGTCAGACATGACTGAAAACAACTGAATAACAACAAAGAAGAAAGCAGAGTGAGTTCATATAGGGTCACGATGGATTGATTCTTGAATGTTTAATATAAGCATTTATACCTCAAATATCAGCAAATTACATAAATTGGAACTCGATTTATTAATTTGTTGATCATCTTGAATTATGAACATCATACAGAAAATATTTTACTAATGCACATTGTTTACATTCAAAAGTGTATTCAACATATGTTCTTCTCTGCATTCTCTTGAGAGCTGATTGTTAAACATTTACAAGCAAATCAATGGTAGCTTTATTATAGTCACAAATTCTGAAAATGGCAAAATTTAAAGGCAAAAAGAGCTGATAATTTCAGTTTACCTATTCTGGATATATAATATAATCCATGACATTTTCTTAGTTCTGGAAATTGGTAGAGTAGAAAATGGCAAAAAAAAAAAAATCCACTTAATTTCTCCATGTGATTTATTGCTTCTGCTACTGTCAACGATTTTAATATAGAGTCTATTTCTTATGCCCTTCATAGATCCTAGTTCAAACACTAATATTAATTGAATGAATGAATGATTGAATTAACTGGGAATCTTTTCTGAAACTTTGAGAGCTATGGAAGTTCACTCACACATTATTAATAGGACACTTTTCAAATGGTGACAATTTGAGTATATTTAAACTGGTAAGCAGGTCAAATATAATATGACAGGCATCACAGACAAGATGTTGGGCTTAAAATCCAGAAATTTTTAGACAAAATCTTATCTCAGATATTTACTATCTTTGTAACTTTGAGCAACATGATCTTAGTTTCTTAAGATGTAAAATGGGGATAATCATGCTACTTATATTTCATAGATCTTATCAAAGCAAAATGATATATTTTAAAAACATTTTGCATAGTCCATGACACATTTAGCAGCTAAATAAATTCTAGCTATTAGGGCTACTAGTATGAGTACTGCTGCTGCTTCTTCCACTAGTACTATTAAAGTGATAATATTTAGGTTCTTTGAAGCTACGCAACTGAATTTCACATTTTTTTTTTACATTATGCCAGTAATTGTTAACATTTCATTCATATAGAAGAAAGATGTTTAGTGGTTAAGGAAGGAGTTAATTTCTGAGGATGTATAGATGTCTGAATTCTCTCTGTAAGTGGCAACAGTTTTACTATAACTATAAATATGGAACAAACTATGTTTAGTTATGACAATAACTTTTATGGTATGACTTCATTTTGACATTCAATTGTATTCCTAATCCAATATTCTACATTTTAATTTTGAAAAGCATTGACAATAGCAGAAAGGTATTTGAGAGATTAAAATATTCTAGTCTATACATGGAAAGTGAGGCAGAAGAGAGGAAAAAATCACTTATAAAGAATGGAGGAGCTTATATCAGAAATAATTAAAACTAGAAATGTCACTACCTCATCATTTGTAATACAGGATTAACTTAATTTATAGAACAGCAAATGCAGATTGTGTGCTATGGTAAAATGAAAAGCAGACTTGAGACAAAAGACCTTTGTTAAAGACTCTATTTTGCTTCCTACTGAATTTGTGATCCTGGGAAGTTCATGAAAATGCCATGTTTCTGTTTCCTCATCAGTAATAAGAGATTTTGATAAATCCATGATTTTGTCTAAATAGGGGATCCCTCCAATAATGTAGACTGTGACAATCTCATCCTATGCAATTTTTCCTATGTTCTCCCAACAGTCTTCTTCAAAAAGATACTTATAATATTTTGGAGTACTTTTTAACTCTAAGCTTTATTTTTTCTAAGCCAATTTAGTAACTAAGATAGTAATAATGATATGCTCATCTGTTTTGACTTTCTCTTGCTTCATGACTAAAGTATCATACTTTTTATTTTCAAGTTATATGTTTTCTATATGTTATATTTTATAATTCCCCTCTCCCCAACACACATATACATAAACTATCACTTATAATGTAGACACATTTCATTAAAATCATCTCTTTCTCCATTGTTCTTAAAACCAGCCATGATTTTTATTCTTCAGATATTACATTATGTTTATTTTCATTGTTGTATTCAGTATTATTGGAAGAATAGTGTTTTTTTTTAAGAGATAGATTTCTGTTTCATGGAGAAGCTTGAGCTGGTTGAAGACATTGTACAGGACAATTTCACAAATGAAATCCAATGTCTTTTCTTTCTCATCTGTAACAGGAACTACTATTTCCTGTGCCAACTGAGCATTTTGCCTATTGGTAACTAACCAGCTAAATCATCTGTCATAACTATGAGGGACTAAAGAGTAAAGCTACCTTCCTTGATTTGTAATAGCATTTTTCTACATAGGAAGATGTCTCTCTAATTTTCATGACATAGGTAAACTTTACATTACATATGTAACTTTAGAATCCTATTATTATGGCATTAACAAGAATCCTTATCCAATTAGTAGTTTTTATAATCAGAAGCAAACATTTTGAAGGAAAAGACATTATAGGCTTTCCAAAAATCAAATTTTCCCTACTCCAAACTAAGTGATATAAAATAATCATGTTTTTAGTAGAGGAGCAGTATATTGACACAGTTGTTAATTTAAAACATTACAGACATTGAAAACAATAATGTAATTTCTCCAATGTATGTTTCCATTGTAACTAAAACTTGTTTTTCTTTTTAAAGAAACACAAAGATGATATAAATATAATCTTGAAATACAAAAGAAAAGTCCATTTTTAATCTTCTACTAATGACAAGGAAGTGTTTATTCTTCTGATCAAATTATTCTGACAAATACAAAGTGATGCATTCTATAGTCAAAAATTATTTTACTCACTGATAAGAGAAAAACTAAAATTCAAAAAAGTTAAATGATTTCCCATAATTCATATGAGTAACTCAAGACAGATCTGAGAGAGTTTTCTTGAAGATTCCCTCAGGTCACTTTCAACTGCTTTGTATATGTTCTACCTAATCATGAACCAAACACAACAGCTCTAAAATAATTTTTTTTCTTGAATTCCGTCAGAAAAATAAAGTTTTACCTATACAATATTGAAAGGAATTTGAAGAAAAATAAAGATATTTGTGGAGCCTACTTTTCTTCTTTTGTTTCTATCCAATATAGAAAATCTCAAAATATAAGATAATTGATTTGATTTTTTTTTCTAGAAGTGGTTTTAAATATTAGTAGAAAGATAAGAGCATGTTTTCTTTGATTAATGAGAAAATGATTATCTGTTTATGTCTAGTAAAAATAAACCAATCAGTAATTCAAAACATAAATTTTGAGAATCTATTATGTTCCTAAAAGTGCACCTATAATCAAATAAAAAGAAGTGGGATCTCTGCCCATAAGAACTTAAAAATCTTAGACGTCAAATTCAGGAAATCTAGAGGATCTGCTTTGAAACCCACCTTTGATACCTATTCACCTTTGTAAAATACAATAGTGAGGACTGTACTACCTTCTTCACAGAATTGTCATTTAAGATCATGCATATTTTAAAGCATTATTTGTGACAGTTTTTCTTATTTTTCTCATAAAGATAGTGATAAACTTCATTCTGGATTTCAGAAGAAACAAGAAACTGAAGATTACTTGAGTATATTACATTAAAAAGTATACTTAAAAATTATTATATCTCTGTTATTTTGAGCCTTGACTTGAGATATTACAAGGGAGTTACAAAACCTTTGTAAACTCAAGTCACCACTGGACTGGAATATGATCTTTTGTTCCCTGACAGTTTTCCACTGAATCACCAGCATATTTTAAAATCAATATACTAGCTGTTTTGTGCATTTGTATCATCAAATTTCTTCATAACCACCATATTTCACTGAAAATATTAATAACTACATAATACATGTATTTTAAAATAGATTTTATTGCTATATTCTGTTTTTACTTATATAAATGTCCCTTAAACATTTTTTTTCAAGAGGAAGAACAAAAAAACCCAGGAGTATTGAACATGCGTGAAATAAATCTAACATTGAATACTATTTTCTCCAACTACGTGTCACAGCATCACGTAGACCTCTATTAAGAAATAGGGAAGAAAAAGTAAAGCCAAGATGGGAAAACAAAGGCAGAGACTCACTGGAGTTCTTCTCCAAGCTCATCACAATATCTTTAAATAATGACTATAAACATATTCTAGAGAAGGAGAATCCATTAAAAATATGGGGTGAAACAATTTTCTAGTCCAAGACAACTTGGAAGGTTGGCAGGAAAAGTCTGCAGCACCAGGGAGAGAGAGGAGTACAGTCCAAGACAAGCCATGTCAGAATAGCTCTGGGAACCAGCAAACCAGGAGCAAACCTTGGAATGATTGAGTCTGTGGCAGTATTGGGAATTTCTAGACCTTTTAGCCTACAGATGTCAAAGACAACTTATCAGATTGGCAGGAAAAGTTTGTTCCCCCTGGATGAGAGTGCAACACAGTCCAGTACAAGCTGCACCATCAAAACTCTGGCCCAAGGAAACTAGAAACAGCTTTTGGCACCCAATGAATCAGTAGCAGTAGAAGCTGCTTTTGGAGTTCTCAGGCCACTGATGTTAAGAAGGTCAAAAAACTAGTCAGAAGGAGATTGCAGGGCCTTTTTTCTATATGTGAGGGAAGACTTTGTGCTCTGTCTATACTTGGATGAAAGGCTCATTCATGAATGACAGCCCTAGAATGAGGAGGAGTACTAGCACCCCAAGGCTTGCAGCTACAGTGGAGCAAGGACCCCCCTCACAGTTCCAGAAAACAATGCTTGTGACCACTCACAGACTAGAGATCATTGGAAGAGCTGAAAACTTATAGATTTCTAGAAGTACTTATGAAAACAACTACATAACAATCCTGAAACTTAGGAGAATGCACCTTCCATCCTGGAAGCAGAGCCCTACTTTAACAAAGAGTTAAAAGACAAAAGAGTTAAAAGGGTGGGAAAATGAGAAAAAGAAGCCAAAAAATTGTGGCCAAAATTACAATGGTAAAAAGAAAGAGCAAAAGAAACACTCATAATAAGATAACAGAGTCAAAACTACTACATCAAAGATTCCAAGAAAAATATGAAGTGGTTTCAGGCCATGGAAGAATACAAAATGGATTTTGGAAATCAAGTAAAAGAGAAAACAGAGAGAAAAATGAGAATGATACAAGAAAATCATGAAAAACAAATTGCAACTGCTTGGTAAAAAAGACACACACACACAAAAAAATACTGAAAAAATATCATTTTAAAAACAGAGTAGGTCAAATAGTAAAGGGAGAACAAAAGCCAATAAAGAAGAATACCTTAAAAAGCAGAATTGAACAAATAGGAAAAGAGGCAAAAATTAATTAAAAGAAAAAAAAACTTCTTAAAAAGTAAAATTGGCCAAATAGGAAAAAAATAAATCACTGAAGAAACCAATTTGAAAAAATAGAATTTGAAAAATGAAAAAAAAAGGAAGTATAAAATCTCACTTAAGATGATAATTTTTTTAAAGTTAGAATTGAAATCTAAAAGAAGCTAATGATTTTATGAGAATTCAAGAAAAAAAATAAGACAAAACCAAAACAATAAAAAAAAAAAACCCACAGAAGACATTGTGAGATATCTCACTGGAAAAATACCTGACCTGGAAATAGATCCAGGAGAGATAATTTTAAAATTATTGAAAGCCAAGATAAAAAAAAAAGACCTTAGACAAGACCTTTCAAGAAATTGTCAAGGAAAACTGCCATGATATTCTAGACTCAAAGGGTAAAATAAAAATGGAAAGAATACACCAATCACCTCTTGAAAAAGATTCCACAATAAAAACACCCAGAAATATTAAAGACAAATTCTAGCACTCCCAGGTGGAAGGTGTGGGCAGAAAAAAAAATATTATAGAGTCATAGTCACAGTCAGGTTAACACCTACTATATCAGGTTTTACATAAAGACCTGGATGACTTAGAATATGATATTTTGGAGGGCAAAGATACTAGGATTATAACTAAGAGTCACCTACCCAGCAAAACTGAGTATAATCCTTCAGGAAAAAAATGAATATTCAATGAAGAAAAAGACTTTCAAACACTCCTAAAGAAAAGACCAAAGCTGAATAGAAAATTTGATTTTCAAGAATAAACAAGCATGAAAAGGTAAAGAGGAAAAAAAATCATAAGGGACTTCACAAAATTAAAGTGTTTGCATTCCTACATGGGCTGATGGTACTTATAATTCATCAGAACTTTCTCATTATTAGGGCAGTTACAAGAAGTATTCATAGACAGAGAACACAGGTGTTAGTAGAATATGGAGGTATTATATCTAAAAAATAAATATGTCAGGAGAAAGAGAAGTGGGGAGCTAGAATGGGATAAATTATTATATTTAAAATAGGCAAGAAAAAAGTTTTATAATGGAGAGGCAAAGGGAAGACATAAGGGGAAGTGAGTGAATCTCACCTGATTTGTATCAAATATGGAATATCATACCTAATTAGGTAAATAGATAATATATTTTATTATATGCATATAAATAAAATATAAATATAAATAAATATAAAAATCTATCTTACAGAATATTAGGAGCTAAAGGAGATAATAAAAGGATTTTATATGTGATAGAAGGAAGGGCATATTGGAGAAGGGGGTAGTTATAAACAAAATACTTTTGATCTGGGATAGGGTGACAGTAGAAAGATAATAAAATAACAGGGAGGAAATATTGTTAGCTTGAGAAATTATATTTTTAAAAATTGAAGAAAGTTTTTTTTTAAATGAATACCTTCTTTCTCATACATATAGAAAAATCAATCAAATTTATAAAAATATGAATCATTCCCAAAATGATAAATGATCAGAAGTTATCAACACTTTTCAGATGAAATAGTCATAGCTATCTATAGCTATGTGAAACAATAGCTAATTCACAATTGAATGGATTACTATAATTCTGAAGTACTACCACAAAACTGTGGATTGGCTAATAGGATAGAAAATGAAAATAAGAAAAGTTGCAGTAAATGTGAGAAAATGAGACATTAATTCACTGTTGGTGGACTTGTGAAATGATTTAACCATTCTATAGAGCAATTCAGAACTATGTTCAAAGGGCTTATAAAATTTTATAGCAAACTCTTTGACAAAGCAATACCACTATTATATCTGTAACCTCCTCAAAATAAAAAAAAAAGGAAAAGACTTATGTGCACATAAATATTTATAACAGCTCTCTGGAGGCAAGGAGTTGGAATTTGAGGGGATGCCCATCAATTGGAATATAGCTGAATAAATTGAGTTATGTGATTATGATGGAATACTACTCTGCTATAATAAATGATGAGTAAGATGCTTTCACAAAAACATGGAAAGCTTTCCATGAGCTGATTCAAAGCAAGATATACTGTGTACAAAACAAAACCAGCAAGATTATAAAATGATCAGCTGTGAATGACATAACTATTCTCATCAACTCAATGATCCAAGACAACTCTGGGACTTCCGGCCAAGATGGCGTAGAGGAGGCACACAACTGTGTAACCTCCGCGCTTTTCTCTCACTATCCATTTCATTTCATGCCTCTGAATTAATGCTCGACTGAAAAAAAAACATACAATTAGTCACCAAGAGAAACCATCCTTGAGACTCGTCAAGAAAGGTCTGTTTTTGCGCGAGGGCGGGGATGGTTATTAGATCAGAAGCAGGCTGCGGGCAGCAGCGACAGCGAGAGTATGGAAGGCGGCTCAGAGCTGAGCAGAGCGGAGAGGGGGTGGGGCATGATCACAGCAGTCTCTGCGGGGAGAGCTTTGCTACAGGATTAGATACTTTGCTCCGGCAGCAAGTCAGCAACCCAGCAGAGAAGCTAAAAACACCGAGGGTGAAGAATACAACCCCAAACAGCTGGAGTCTCTCGGGACCTGGCCATCCCTCCCCCACAGTGTCTCAGCACACTCTCAGATCTCAGAGCGCAGGCACAGCACAGTAGGGCCAGTGCCTCACTGCTACCCTGCAGTCTGTAGAAGAAGCTCGCTAACACCACCCAGCCCCTCCCCCAAAGAAAGCAGCCACCATTCAAGGGTTTTTTCTTCTGTTTCTTGGCTAGTTTGTCCTTGATTATTAGACAGAACGAGCAAGAAATTGAAAAAGACTTTAACTCTCGACAGTTTCTATACAGATAAAGAGCAGACTCCAAATCCTGAGGAGACTAAAAACAAACAGTCCCCAGCTGAATCCCCAAAGGAAGAGATCATATGTTCCTCAGCACAGATGAATCTCATGGAGGAAATTAAAAAGGCTCTCACAAGAGAGCTAGAAGAAAATTGGGAAAAGGAGAGGGAGGCTTGGCAAAAGAGCCTGGAGAAGTCAGTTAAAGAGAGAGTGGATAAAGAAATCAAATCCTTGAAAAATAGGATTGGTGAACTGGAAAACAAAATTGGCGAAATGGAAAAAAGTTCCACAGAACAAAAGAATTCAATTGGTCAATTAGAAAAAGATCTTTAAAAAGTGAGTGAAGAAAATACTTCGCTGAAAATCAGGATCGAACAAATGGAATTGAATGACTCGAGGAGACAAGAAGAATCAGTCAAGCAAATCCAAAAAAATCAAACAATGGAAAAGAATGTGAAATATCTTCTGGGGAAGACAACAGACCTGGAAAACAGATCCAGGAGAGACAACTTGAGAATCATCGGACTCCCAGAAAAGTATGATGAAAAAAAAGAGCCTGGACACTATTTTCCAGGAAATTATCAAAGAGAACTGCCCAGAAGTCATAGGAACAGAGGAAAAAATAAACATTGAAAGGATTCATCGATCACCCACTGAAAGGGATCCTAAAATCAAAACACAAAGGAATATAGTGGCCAAATGTCAGAACCCTGAGACGAAGGAAAAAATATTGCAAGCGGCTAGAAAAACCCAATTCAAGTATCAAGGAGCCACAATAAGGATCACCCAGGATCTGGCAGCATCCACATTAAAAGATCGAAGGGCCTGGAATATGATATTCCGAAAGGCTAAGGAACTTGGTATGCAACCAAAAATAACTTACCCAGCGAGAATGACCATATTTTTCCAGGGAAGAAGATGGACATTCAACGAAGTAAGCGAATTTCATCTATTTCTGATGAAAAAGCCAGAACTTAACAAAAAGTTTGATCTACAAGTACAGAACTCAAGAGAAATCTAAAAAGGTAAAGATTAATCTTGGGAACTATATTTCGGCTATAAAGATGTATAAAGAATACATGTATACCTTGTTCTAGAAACTGATGTGGAAAGGACATTGTACCAGAAAAAGGGTAAAGTGGGGGTAGTACATCTCATGAAGAGACATGGGAAAACTATTATATCTGAGAGAAAGAATGGAGGGGGATGAATATAGTGGGTATCTTACTGCCTTCAGAATTGGCTTTAAGTGAAAAATCTTAAGACATATTCAATCTATGGTGAAACTTCTCCCACCTCATTGAAAAGTGAGAAGGGAAAAGTGAAAAGGGAAGGAATAAGCTAAGTGGAAGGGAATACGGTAACTGGGAGGGAAATGGGTAAGATAGGGGGAGGAACTCTAAGGGGGAGGAGGGATACTAAAAAAAGGGAGGGCTGTGAGAAGCAAGAGGTGCTCATAAGCTTAATACTGGGAAGTGGGGTAAGGGGGTAAAAAGGGAGAAAAGCATAAACCGGGGTAAACAAGATGGCAAGTAATACAGAATTGGTCATTTTAACCATAAATGTGAACGGGGTAAACTCCTCCATAAAGAGGAAGCGGTTAGCAGAATGGATTAAAAGCCAGAATCCTACAATATGTTGTTTACAGGAAACACACCTGAAGCGGGGAGATACATGCAGGTTAAAGGTAAAAGGTTGGAGCAAAATCTACTGTGCTTCAGGTGAAGTAAAAAAAGCGGGGGTAGCCATCCTGATCTCAGATCAAGCTAAAGCAAAAATTGATCTAATCAAAAGAGATAAGGAAGGGCACTATATCTTGCTAAAGGGTAGAATGAATAATGAAGCAGTATCTATATTAAACATATATGCACCAAGTGGTATAGCATCTAAATTCTTAAAAGAGAAATTAAGAGAGCTGCAAGAAGAAATAGACAGTAAAACTATAATAGTGGGAGATCCCAACCTTGCACTCTCAGAATTAGATAAATCAAACCACAAAATAAATAAGAAAGAAGTCAAAGAGATAAATAGAATACTAGAAAAATTAGATATGATAGATCTCTGGAGAAAATGTAATGGAGACAGAACAGAGTACACCTTCTTTTCAGCAGTTCATGGAACTTATACAAAAATTGACCATATATTAGGACATAAAAACCTCAAACTCAAATGCAGTAAGGCAGAAATAGTGAATGCATCCTTTTCAGACCATGATGCATTGAAAATTACATTCAATAAAAAGCCAGGGGAAAGTAGACCAAAAAATAATTGGAAACTAAATAATCTCATACTAAAGAATGATTGGGTGAAACAGCAAATTATAGACATAATTAATAACTTCACCCAAGAAAACGATAATAATGAAACATCATACCAAAATGTATGGGATGCAGCCAAAGCGGTAATAAGGGGAAATCTCATATCTCTAGAGGCCTATTTGTATAAAATAGAGAAAGAGAAGGTCAATGAATTGGGCTTGCAACTAAAAATGCTAGAAAAGGAACAAATTAAAAACCCCCAGTCAAACACTAAACTTGAAATTCTAAAAATAAAAGGAGAGATCAATAAAATTGAAAGTAAAAAAAAAAACTATTGAATTAATTAATAAAACTAAGAGTTGGTTCTATGAAAAAACCAACAAAATAGACAAACCCTTAGTAAACCTGATTAAAAAAAGGAAAGAGGAAAATCAAATTGTTAGTCTTAAAAATGAAAAGGGAGAACTCACCACTAACGAAGAGGAAATTAGAGCAATAATTAGGAGCTACTTTGCCCAACTTTACGCCAATAAATTTGACAACTTAAATGAAATAGAAGAATACCTCCAAAAATATAGCTTGCCTAAATTAACAGAGGAAGAAGTAAATATCCTAAACACTCCCATCTCAGAAAAAGAAATAGAACAAACTATCAATCAACTCCCTAAGAAAAAATCCCCAGGACCAGATGGATTTACATCTGAATTCTATCAAACATTTAAAGATCAATTAACTCCAATGCTAAATAAACTATTTGAAAAAGTAGGGATTGAAGGTGTCCTACCAAATTCCTTTAATGACACAGACATGGTACTGATACCTAAACCAGGTAGGCTGAAAACAGAGAAAGAAAATTATAGACCAAATCTCCCTAATGAATATTGATGCTAAAATCTTAAATAAAATATTAGCAAAAAGACTACAGAAAATCATCCCCAGGATAATACACTATGACCAAGTAGGATTTATACCAGGAATGCAGGGCTGGTTCAATATTAGGAAAACTATTAACATAATTGACTATATCAATAACCAACCAAACAAAAACCATATGATCATCTCAATAGATGCAGAAAAAAGCATTTGATAAAATCCAACAGCCATTCCTAATAAAAACACTTGAGAGCATAGGAATAAATGGATTTTTCCTTAAAATAGTCAGGAGCATATATTTAAAACCTTCAGTAAGCATCATATGCAATGGAGAAAAATTGGAACCTTTCCCAGTAAGATCTGGAGTGAAGCAAGGTTGCCCACTATCACCATTATTATTCAATATTATATTAGAAACACTAGCCTCTGCAATAAGAGTCGAGAAAGAGATTAAAGGAATTAGAGTAGGCAATGAGGAAACCAAACTATCACTCTTTGCAGATGATATGATGATATACCTAGAGAACCCCAGAGATTCTACTAAAAAGCTATTAGAAATAATTCATAATTTTAGCAAAGTAGCAGGATACAAAATAAATCCCCATAAATCCTCAGCATTCTTATACACCACCAACAAAATCCAAGAGCAAGAGATACAAAGAGAAATTCCATTCAAAATAACTGTTGATAGCATAAGTTATTTGGGAATCTACCTACCAAAGGAAAGTCAGGAATTATTTGAGCAAAATTACAAAAAAAGTTTCCACACAAGACAACTCTGAAGGAGTTGATGAAAAATATGATTACCGTATCAAGAGAAAGAATTGAATGTCTGAATGTGTCTGAATGTGGCCTGAACCATACTTTTTTTTTACTTATTTTTTTTTTTTGTTGTTGTTGTTTTTATTTCGTCTTTTTTCTTTCACAATGTAACCATTATGGAAGTATTTTGCATGACTGAATGTATATAACCTATATTGAATTCCTTGCATTCTCAGTGAGGAGAGGTGTTGGGGAATGAAGGGAGGAAGGGAAAGAATTTGGAACTCAAAAGTTTTAAAAATGAAGGTTAAAACATTGTTTATATATGTAACTAGAAAAACTTAAAATACTAAATAAAAAAAGTAGGAGAGTATGCCTCTCATTTTTTGCTGCAAAGTATAGATCTTAGTTAATGTAAATACATTTCTTTATTACCTCATTACTATCAAATTTGATCATAATACATTAATAATTGTGAAGTTGTTTCTTTAAAAAACTCAAATTGTCCATTTTCAGGTAGAATGTCCAAATTAATCACTACAAATTAAGCATTTATCGCCATATTCTTTACTATTAAAATTATTCAATATTGACTTTCATTATTGTTACTATGTCTTGTAAATATGATTAAAATTGTAAATTAAAAAAAACATAACTTTGTTAAATTTGTATATTTTATAGTTTATAGAAGGCTTGATCACCAGTCTCTATGCCAGGTAAGTGGTAGAAATGTATACATTCTGCACTAATGAAAACTGTTAGATAAAATCCAAAGCCACCAATATCACAGTCAAATTTAAATTCATGTCTCCTAACACTAAGTTCCTTTCTTTTTCTGCTGTCTTTAAAGTGATATACTAGAATAAGATTAAACCAACTCTCAATGTGATTACTAAATTTTCATTTGTGAATATTTAAAACTCAAAAAATCAGCAAATATTATAAAGTAGAGCTTAATTATTATTCTGTTGATTGCCTAGATTTGAGAGAGTGATTGAGAAAAATGCCAATAGTATCAATTAAATTTATGTATTATATATATATATATAGACACATGCTCATACATATGTATGCGTGCATATGTATACATATAGGTACATGCATGTTCACATATATAGTCTCCTTCCCACAGAAAGCTATTTATTTAAAACAATGCATGGCCATGAAGTTTTATCTCAAAATAAAATGGCAGACAGATTTTTAAAAAGTATAACAAAACTATGAATTTATACAGAATACATATGCATTTACATGTAGGAAGATGGGAAGAAAATATGTTAAACCAGATCCTTAAAAGCTAAAAAGCTTGAGGATAATTGTAAGGTTGTTAAATAAATATTTTCTATATTTACTTTTCTTACACTGAGATGATTTCTTACTAGTAGGTATAAAAATAATAATACTTCAAAGTAAATACATTTTCTATCATTGATATTACAAATAATGCCAAATCATATCCTTCATTAGCATAGCATGATGTATTGTATTTTCCATACTCACTTTCTACCATCTCCTTCTCCATCTATGGGCTAAGATAAGAAATGAAAACTTGCTTTACATTATAATGCTCTTAGAAAAAAAATTCTAGCTTTTAATATTGTACAGTACTTCTAATAATTTGGACTTTATTGTGAGAAAGTTCCAAAGCAATATTGGCTCATATTCTGAGCATTTGACATTAAAAGCCTCAGACACATAGAACAGATTGTTATTTGAATATAAGCAACAGGACTTAACAGCTAACCTGCATATGAATATTAACCAACCTAATATAACTCAAGTAAGTTATAGCAATTTGTCACCAAAATAGGATATAAAGAGACTTTTGGACTATTTGCTTGGCATGCTATAAATGGGTAATAGATAAGAAAATGATAAAGGTTTTATGTTCCAGAATCTTTCCCCTCTTTTTTTTTCTTTTTTTTTTTGTTTCTCCCTACTAAAGTGCAGAAATAAATCATCACTTCCCATCACAGATGCTAGCAGAGATTGTGCACTGATAAACTCAAATGTTAAGAAATAAAAATTGTAGCCAGATGGGGCCAAGCTGATATTCATTTTCAAACCTGCCTCACAGTTAGTGATTCCTGTCTGCTGTATTTAGATCAATATGTTGTATTTGCATCAAATGTAACGGGAAGTAAAAAGTCATTTTTATTTGTGTAATTATTACATATTTACAAGATTAATATGGAATAATAAGCATGTAATCTAAGTCAATATTGGTTTGCAATTCATGATGTATAATTACTACGGAATGCCAGAAAGTTTTTTTTTTTTTTTGGTTTCTTTAGTTTTACTTTTCAAATATGGGTAAAAGAAAATACATGTCTTATTGGAGGTTTTCTTACAATTTTGCAAAGATACATTTATATAAGGAATCATGGCCTTCAGAAATCTTAGAAAAAATAATCATAAACATACCTGTCTTGGCTCATCAATGAATTCATTATTAAATGTATTAATCAAAATACCTGCTGTCACCCTACCCAGAAATTTTAATGTTTCCTTATATTGTAAGCTCCTTGAGGGCAGGAATTGTTTTATTTTTTATTGATTATATCCTAAACACTTAGAGCCTAACATAAACTACATGCTTAATAATTTTTTTTTCATTTTATTGATTGGATAATAGATTTTATACCATTTGTTGTGTACAAGTAACATGTTTTGGTAACATGGCTTCACCCACCTATATCAATTATCTCTTCATTGCCTTTTAGGTTTCTGATGATTTTTATTTTTTTCAGACAGATTTTCTTTGATGAGTTATCAAAAATGATTATTGTATATCTTTCATTCTGGCAGAAGACCATGATATTGGAGAGGTGATAAGAGGGCATGCAAGTGAATCAGTTTTAAATAAGGAAGAGCTGTGCAAAAAGTCACCAGTCTCACTTTCTCCTCCAGAGCTGTCCAGTGGCAATATAGTTATCAGAATGATTGGAGATGGTTCTGGAAGTAGTGGAAGCATTTGTCCTTTTAAAGACTTTTGCAAGTCTTTAATGTGTCTCAGTCTGCCTGAGGCATTACCCAATCAGTGATTAATAATAGATAAGAGGAAAAGAATGATCTAGTCTACCTAGTCAAAAAAAAAAAAAGCCTGGAAAGGAAAGATTTTCAGGGTTTCTGGTCAAAACAGAAAACAAAAACGGCTATTTACATTCACCCAGAGCCTAAACTGTGATCAAATGAGAAGTAGCCTGGACCTGCTGATGGTCCTTGAGAACCAGAGTGAGTTGTATTTAAGGCTTGATTCTAGCCAGTAAACTCCAAGTATCTTGCAAGGTTTCAGCAATCAAAAGTGAGTTTGTGACTTTGCACAGCATTCCTCACTTAAATCCCATTGACCTGCATGCCGTGCCATCATCTCCCTGATGTCACAGTGCTCTTCTAGAATGAAAGACAAACAACTACCTCTATGTTTAGGAGTATGAGCTGTTGCTCTGGGGACCCAACTGGACTATCCAGTTAAGCAACACAGTTCCTTCACTTTTTTTCTTTTCTTCTATTTTATCTTCTTTTTTCTTTCTCTTTCCTTCCTTTTGTCCATTTTGTGTACTATGCCTTTACCTTTGGGTGTTTGGCCCCAAAAGAATGTACAGTTTGATCACTAAAACCTCACAAAATTTCTTGTGATTAATAGATTAGTCCCATGATTTAGAAGAATACTTGTGTAATGAGGACAGATTTTTATATCAGCCTGCATCTTAGAATCAAATGTATATTATAGTTTTCTAAATGTAATCCAGTACAGCTGGACCAACTTCATGGTCTGCCTTTCATGCATACCTTTCTGTAATGAAAGCTTTAATACTAACTCAGTAGCTCCCATTTAACATCTATTATAGTTAAACAAGTATTCTTTAGCATATCGTTGTGCCATAAGTAGAAGTCACTTCTACTACAAATTGTGGTGGTATCAGTTTGTAGATTTTATTTTTTTCTTCCAGAGTTTTATGTTTATATGTTTTATCTTTTCTTTGTATTGTAGTAGTTTATGTCATTTAGTCTTCTTATTGCACCTATCAAATTTGATTCCACTCTTATTAATTAAATTTGTGAGTGAAGTTCTATTTTTGTTCACCTTCAAAGCTCAGCAACTTTTCATAAGTACTAAATTTAAACTTATAAAGTTTTCTTCCTTTTCTATATTCTTCTATTGCTTAATGGAATATAGTAGAAAAAATATTGGATGCAGAAGGAGAGGACCTGTGCTAAGTCTCCTGCTTTCCCCTAACTTGTCTTGGCATGGAAAAGTTATTTCATCTCTCTGAGGTGATTGTCCTCATTTGCCAAAGGATTCTAGGAATGTTTACCTCAAATGGCTGTTATGGGAATCAAATGAATTTATTGATATAACAGAGTTTTATAATCATAATGAGCCATACACATTTTTATAATAATTATTATAACTTTAAATAAAAATAAAACTGACTCCTTTTCCAATAATGAATTTCTCTAATCACTTTCATTCATTGTAGAAATGCATAAATCTTATTATTATTATTATTATTATTTTGCCGTACAGAATCTCGGATACTGTTACATATATCTGATGGGATTTTGTTGCAGATAAATGATGTAACATTACTCTGAATGCATTGTGGACTATGCTTTCATGGCAATAATTAAATCTAAATTCATATGTTATCCACTTATTGAATCCATTGAAACAAATGATTTTCATTTAAAAAGATTATATTAATATATATAATTTGATAGTAGGAAACAACTGATACCTGCAGAAAAAAGTAGACCACAAGTTTTCTAAATCAAACTGTATTTTATGTGTTCTCTCCAATTAGTTTTCCATTTATTTCTTACCTCTATATTTTATTTGTCTAACATACTTTATCTCATACATTGTGCACATAGTAGATACAACAATGCATGCCATTTTACCATTGCTTTGTTAGAAATTTCTATTGGATAATTTTATTTTTGCTAGATTTTTCTTCAAGTCTCCTTAATATTTGCCAAAAACAAATACCTAACTCACATAATGCATGTCCAAACAGAAGACAGGGATTTTAAAAGGACCTCAGCATTATCTAATTACAACTCATCTTTTGCCAAATGAAGAAATTAATATTTTAAGGAAAAGACATGTCTGACAAAGTCACAAAATGATGTAAATACAGTGAAGATTACAATCATTTTATTTTGAGAGCTGGCCTGAGAGTCAGAGAACCCAGGAGTGAATCCCAGCTCTATTGATAACTACTACTGTGAAATTGGAAAATCCCCTTCATCTTTTTGAACTTCAATTTTTCTCATCTCTAAAATAAAGGGTCAAGCTAGATGACCTTATGTCCCTTCCAGTTTTAAATTTTGATCACAACAATAGACCATATTTTTCTAATTATGCTAAAGATGTCTACAGCCATTTTATTAATTTATTTTCAAATTCTTAATATAGAACTTTATAACTTCCAGATCAAGTACTATAATTTGTATTATTATATATTATATTACATTATAATTTTTACCTTATTCTATATGAAAAGGACAAATTTTCTTAAATATATATGTACATATATAATATATTATCAATTATTTGGTTGAGAATTGTGAACTTAAAACATGGAAAAATAAATATGTGCTCATAAATTTTCTTTATGTTAAGTTAATAAGTCAAAGCTGAACCTTGGTAAACATTAAGGAAAATGAAAAACAAATAATAGTAAAGAACCATTATTTTGTGCAATAGCAAAAAGTCAGAGTTAAAAAAAGGCAAAAGTGATAATTTAATGAGTTTGGTCCACAGTGAAGATACGTTTCAAGAGTTATTGAAAAAGAATTTGTAGGTACTATTTGTAGCTATATTCCATTAAGATGGATAAACTTCAGAAAAATAAAGGAGAGAAACAATTTTCTTTATAGCTACATACGCACAGTGCTTTAGATTTCAGATGTACTGTGTCTCAAAACTCCTGACCTCAAACAACCCATCATTTTCAGCATTCCTTAGTAGCAGGAATTACAAGTAAAGTCCTAACACTTTAGCTTCAACCTGTCTTTCTGGCTGAAATAAAAATCATTTCCCATTTCATAATATGATCCAGGGAAACTGGCCTTTCTACTCTTGTCTCTATTCATTTGCACTGGCCATTCCCACTGCTTAGAATGCATGCCCTCATTACCTGCACATGTGTGTACACATGTGTATATATATCCCAGATATATTATCCTCTCACCCTGAAATTTTATTGCTGCTTCTATGAAAATGAAATTATTGGGATCTGCAACTCTCTAGACTCTTGGGTTTCTCTCCTAATACTGGTTATTAAGATCTTTGTTCTAAAATTAACAAGCTGTGATTCCTCCCTTACAACATAGCATAATGTATCTTGCTCAGTTTCCTGTTCCAAAGTAATTATAAGTGCTAGGATTTAAGAGATCTTCATTGTTTAGGAAGGGAATGTGGTCTATTGCTTTATTGTTTCTGTAAGACATAAAATAACAAGATACTTCTTGGCGCTGAAATATTTCTTGGAATGAATTTTTGTTAACACATATGGATTTATAAATATAAGGGAAGGGCATAAATTAAGAGGTATTGCTCATAATGTTGTTTTAAATCTAGTAGGAATTTGTCTAGAGGAAGGATAGAGTACGGGGTCTAGCATTAGGAAAACCTGGAATTTGTTCATATCTTAGATACATACTAACTATGAGATTTTGGGGAAGACACAATATTTGCTTACATCAATTTCCTCATCTATGTGGAGCTAATACTGGCAGTTACCTAGAAAGACTGTTGGGAGAATCAAGTGAGATAATACTTAATGCTTAGCACAGTACCTGACATATAACAGATATTATGTGAAATGCCCTTGCGGGCTAGGACTCTCATTTCTGTCTTGGTGTCTAGAACATACAAGGTGTTGAAATGCTTAATCTATTTAGTTCAAATGAATATTAATTAAATTAAACATATGAACCCTTTTGGCACATGTACTTTACTAACAAACTGATGGAACTAAACTTATTTTAAAGTTAGTTAATTAGTAGTTTGTCAATATCATGGAATGATTATTAGGAGTCTAATAACTTATAAGATAAACTACAGTGATTAGAGAGACAATGTAGTATTGGATTTGGCAATAGGATTGAAATCACAAAATACTAAGAACAAATATCACTTCAAAAATTTTCCAAGTACATGATAATAAGTGACACTGAAGAATTTATTCACTGGTATATTCTTCATCAGGAAAATATGAGCATCAAACTCAAATGTCTTTGTAATCCCTTCTAGTTCTAAATCTATGACACTATGTTAATTTAAATGTATGCTCTTGAAGAAATTGAAAGAAATATAAGTATATTCATTCCAATCAAGTTAGGAAACAAGGCTTGAAAAACTCAACAATTCAATTAAATCATACAATCATTTCTGGAGAACATTGTTTGTATAAGGCACTAATAGTATGAATAAGACACATTCTCTAACTTTATGGAGATATTTTCTAGTAAGAATTTAAAATACAAACATTGTAAAAAGAGATGTAACATCAAGTCATAAAAATTGTATTGAAGAATTATAGAGGAAATGAAGAAAATGCTTCTCTTGAGAGAATCAAGGAAAATTTCATAGATAATATATCATTTAAACTGGAACTTGAAATATGGATACAGTTTCAACAGGTAGAAATGTAGGTATAGGTATGGGGGAAGTCTCCAGAATATTTAAGTTTTGTTTTTTTCCTTCATCCATTTGGACACATTTAACTACTCTGGGGTTAAGTTGTCTCTTCTCTAAAATTGTCCCTATGATACCTTGGTTTCCTTAAGGTAGAAAAAAGTTCAGACAGATGTTATATTGAAGTTTCTTCTATATATGATACATGCTTCTATTATAAGAAATGTCACAAAATAATAGACATGATTAATCATTAAAAGTTTATTCCCCCCGTCCCCCCGCTTGACATATTCTCCATTGCTATCTCTATATTCTATGTTTTTCCCTTTTTTCTTTCTTTCTTTTTTTTTAATTTAAATAACTTTTTATTGACAGAACCTATGCCAGGTAATTTTTTACAACATTATTCCTTGCACTCTCTTCTGTTCCGATTTTTCCCTTCCTTCCCTCCACCCCCTCCCCCAGATGGCAAGCAGTCTTATACATGTTAAATAGGTTACAATATATCCTAGATACAATATGTGTGCAGAACCGAACAGTTCTCTTGTTGCACAGGGAGAATTGGATTCAGAAGGTATAAATAACCTGGGAAGAAAAACAAAAATGCAAGCAGTTTATATTCATTTCCCAGTGTCCTTTCTTTGGGTGTAGCTGCTTCTGTCCATCTTTGATCAATTGAAACTGAGTTAGATCTCTTTGTTGAAGAAATCCACTTCCATCAGAGTATATCCTCATATAGTATCATTATTGAGGTATATAATGATCTCCTGGTTCTGCTCATTTCACTTAGCATCAGTTCATGTAAATCTCGCCAGTCCTCTCTGTATTCATCCTGCTGGTCATTTCTTACAGAACAATAATATTGCATAGCATACCACAATTTACTCAACCATTCTCCAATTGATGGGCATCCACTCATTTTCCAGTTTCTAGCCACTACAAACAGTGCTGCCACAAACATTTTGGCACATATAGGTCCCTTTCCCTTCTTTAGTATCTCTTTGGGGTATAAGCCCAGTAGAAACACTGCTGGATCAAAGGGTATGCACAGTTTGATAACTTTTTGAGCATAGATCCAAATTGCTCTCCAGAATGGCTGGATGTGTTCACAATTCCACCAACAATGTATCAGTGTCCCTGTTTTTCCACATCCCCTCCAACATTCCACATTATCTTTCCCTGTCACTCTAGCTAATCTGACAAGTGTGTAGTGGTATCTCAGAGTTGTCTTAATTTGCATTTCTCTGATTAATAATGATTTGGAGCATATTTTCATATGGCTATAAATAGTTTCTTGTCCCTATATTCTAGAAAGAACTAATCAGGAAAGGGTTACTAAAAAACCAATCTTGATAAAAAGAGGAAATTCAATTTATGCACAGTTCTAAGGGTAGATTTCTGAATTTCACAAAGAGAGAAGTTTAGAGGCGTTAGAGTCTTAAAAAAATGATTTTTAAAGATGATTATGCTCTCTTTATAGGAAAAGTGATAATATTCATTCACATTACTTTTAAGTTAGCAAAATGATATTTTCACATCAGTACTAGCAAGTGCAGTTATTATTCACATATCCATAAATGTGAAAATAAGGCACTAAGCAGTTGTTACTTCCCCATGGTAATGTGAATCATAATAAGTCAATCAGTAAATGAAAAACAAAGCATTTATTAAGTGCCTATTATGCACCAAACACTGTGCAAAGCTTCTAAAAGTATCTGAGGAAGGAAATAAGTTTTTTTCCTGCTACATTTTCC
Organism: Antechinus flavipes; assembly: GCF_016432865.1. Classification (NCBI taxonomy): domain Eukaryota; kingdom Metazoa; phylum Chordata; class Mammalia; order Dasyuromorphia; family Dasyuridae; genus Antechinus; species Antechinus flavipes. The sequence goes on from NC_067400.1 coordinate 275,441,127, forward strand.
CCTCCCATCAGAATGTGAGCTGCTTGAGGACGGTAGCATATTTGTTTTTCTTTGTATTCCCAGGGTTTGGTACAATGACTGACTGTATTAAAAGTTCAACAAATAATTTTGATTGATTGATTAACTGAATCTATGTATGGCATTCTTTCCCCAATATATCCTGATTTTCAAATAGTTGTATTATTTCATTAAAATGCATAAATCTTCTTTATCAGTATGTCTCCACCTCAATCTCCTAAACAACTTTCTCTGAGAAAGTTGCCTTGGAAACTTTTAATGAAGTAGTTTTTGTTGTTGTTGTTGTTGTTGTTGTTGTTGTTGTTGTTGTTGTTGTTTTTTATTTTTTGTTTTTCTGAGAAAATGCCATGGGACTCTATCAATTACTCTCTTTCTGCCAGTGACAATACTGAATGAGGACACATGATTTCTAAAACTGGTATGTTGTCATTATTTTTCTCACTGTCCTTTATAATCTATGTATGTGCTGTCCTCATTCCTTATATTAAATACACACAACACAACACACACACACACACACACACACACACACACACATACACACACACACACACAGAGAATGGTGCCAATTGCAAAAAATAATAACAATACCCTTTGTATTTGTTTTATTTGTTCCTATAGCTTTTGTTAAAACAAAAACCCAGTTAGGGAATTTCTAGAAAATTGGTACTCAGCAAGCTGATACAATCAAGAGCTTTATTGTTTTGCCATATAGCAAGCAGAAAAACAAAAGTATATACAAATATTATAAGGCAATAAAAAGAGACAGAGGCTTGTCCCCATAGATTCAAGAAACTCACCTAGTGCTAAATAAGCGGAATACATCCTGGAGGGAATATGGTCAAAATTGGGGGTCAGGTGGCAAAATCACATACCTTAAAGATGAATTGGTTGAGAACAGATAATCAGCTTCAAACATGGGAGGAGGCATTGTTAATCAGAGCCAGATGTAATGGCAAAGTTCTTAGATAACATTGATATTAGGCTTTATCAGGATCATGAACTAGGGAAGGTTCTAATGTTGACTAAGGCAGAAGGAGAGGGAACTACCTCAGGCCTCTGCATCCATGCAAGTATAGAGGGCTGGAACTCTGGAGAAGTATACTTGAAACAAGGTTTTAACTCAGTGGAATTGATGAGATGATGGTTCTTTAGTTCACATATATACTTAGTACTTAGTATGGTGATGTAATGGTTTTCAGTTTACACATATTCAGTATGCTGTAATGATGTAATTGTACTAAGGTATAGAAGGGCTGAAAAGGACTGGAAGAGACATTCTGTTTTTGACCATCCTGGTGGCTCTCCTGACTCCTCCAGTAAGACATTAAGGACTGGTCTTGAGGTCCTCCAGAAAGTTAGCCTGGACATTACATGCAAGAGTTTCAAGCAATCAAAAATCACAAGCCTTATTTGCCTGACACAGAATTTTCAGAGGAAAATTTTGCCTATATGTTTTTTTTTGTTGTTGTTGTAGTATTTATGGGCATCAGAATTACTTAACTAATGATTCCATATTAGAGTTCTCTCATTATAACTATAGTTTTAAACTATAATTATAACATCAAATGTTATCAAGTTTAAACTTTTCACACTAATCTAATTATCAATTGTGCAAATTCCCCAAATGAATAAAGGCAACTGAAAATGACCCAATATAATAGGACAAAATCAAGAATTATATTTTAAACATCATTTATAATAGCTGATAATACATTATTAAACTATGTTTCATGAGATTTATTTTCAAAGTGAAAATATAATATCTAGGTTATCTAAGTTGATAAGCTTTGCCTTCATAGTAATTTTATGACAATGAAATCAAATTGATGCAGCATTTTTATAAATAAATGGTGAATGCATAAATATAGTTCTAGCATGAAGTCACACTTTTATTTACTAATTATTATTCACTCATCTCTTTGTACTTAAAAATCAATCAATAAGAAATAAAATTTCCAATATTAAATAAATTATTTGGAATAACAGGTACCAAAGTTCATTTTTGAAACAAATATGTTACTAATACCTAAACCAAGGGGAGTAAACACAGAGAAGAAAATTATAGACTACTGAATATTTTTTGCATATGAATGCACTCCATGATGCATAATGAATGTGGATGCAAAAATCCTAAATAAAATGCAAGTTAAAAGATTACAACAATATATTACAAAGATTATATGTTATGACCAATTATAACCAGGGGGATTTATATCAGGAATGCAGGGAAGTAAGGAAAACTATTAACATAATTAATTATGTCAATTAAAACAACTTTTAAGAATTCATCACTTGATGCATAAAAAGCTTTAGTACAATATTCATTTGGATTGAAAACACTGAAAGTATAGCTATAAATAGATTTATCTTAAATTGATAAAAAGCATTTATCTAAAATTATCAGCAAACACTATTTGTAATGGAGTCAAACTAGAAATCTTGTCAATAAAATCAGGTATGAAAAAAGGAGGCCCACTGTCACCAAGATTAATATTTTATTGGAAATAAAGTAGAAAAATCAGAACAGGCAATGAGATAATTAAATTATCTCTTTTTGCAGATGATAAGATGATATAGTAGGAAAATCCTGAAAACTCAATTAAAAAGTTAGTTAAAACAATAATTTTTAGCAAACTAGAGGGATATAATGTAATCCACCTCAGACATTAGCATGCCTATATATCATCTACAACTCCATGTAAGAGGAGTTAGAAAGAGATATCCCATTTAAAATAACTCTAAATAGTATAAAATTCTTTGGTGTACACCTGCCCAAACAAACCCAAAAATCATATAAATAAAATTATTTTAAAAACTTTTCATTGAAATAAAATCAGATTTAAATAACTGGAGAAAAATTAGCTGTTCATCGATAAGCAAAGCTAATATTAAAAAAAAAACAACAACACAATTTTACCTAAAATAATCTATTCAATCCCATCCTAATTAAATGACCAAAAAACATATTTTACTGAATTAGAATAAATAATAACAAACTTCAATTAGAAGAAGAAAAGGTCAAGAATATCAAAGGAACTAATAAAAATATAAAGGAAAAAAGGTTTAACAGTACTAGATCTTAGAAACTATATTATAAGTCACTAATTATTAAAATGATCTGGTAATTGATAAGAATAGAAAGTTAAATCAATGAAATAGGCTATACATACCATTCATGCCAGCAAACAAATCTAATAAGATTATATTTGTCAAATGTAAAGACAAGATATAGGGAGAATAATTCATTATTTGGTAAAAATTATGAAAATTGTAAAGCAGTATGGCAGACATTTGACATTTATTGAACCATAGTTTGTTAATGGCTGGAACACTTAAAAAGTATGCTTGAATCAGACAACCGAGCACCTAAGGCTAATTACTTATTTAACAATGACTCCATTAGCATATGTTTGGAAAAATGACCCTTCTCACTGTTCAGTGCTGGCTTAATGTTTGGTGTGTACAGATAATCATAGGCAAGGATTAGAAGGTGGGGTGAAACAAGGTAGACTCACTTTTGCAGCAGGACGAGGAGGAGGTAAGTTGGTGGTGAGCTTTGTGGCAGTTTGTCTGTCTCCTTCACTTCTCCCCCTAAAGATCAAGGACTTTTACTTATCCTGACTCTGGCTGATCCCGAGGCCTCCAGGGAGCTAGCCTGGACTTTACAATATCTTATACCATTTTCCAAAATAAAATCAAAATGGTTACTTGATGATGAATAAAGAGAGATATTACAATACATTAAAAGAACATGAAATATTCTACTTATCAGACAAAGATATATGAATAGTTTATGAAAAAATAAGAGATTGCAGAGTGAAGTGCAAAATGTATATCCAATTATATTAGATTAAAGAGTGTTTGTACAAATACAATAAATGTAGCCAAGATCAGAAGGAATACAGACATTGGGTAAAAAAGTTTCTCAAATAAAAGAACTCATTGAAAATACATAAAGATGTTTGTCAAATCTATAAGAATATTAATATAGAAAATATATTAATAAGGAAATTTTGCAATGGAGAAACAAAATAATTTTTAGTTATATGAAATTTTTTTCTAAATATTTATTAGACAAAGGTAAATTAAAATAAATTAGAGATATTATTTTATACCTATCTGACTGGCTAAAATAATTGAAAAGGAAAGTAACAAATGTTGGAGTTGATATGGCAAAAGTTAGACACTAATTTATTGTTGGTGAAATTGTGAACTGATCCAACTATTGGAATTATGGCCAAAGTATTATTAAACCATCTTTATCCTTTAAAATAGCAACACCACTACAAGGTCTATTTTCAAAGGTGATTAAGGAACAAAAGAAAATAACTAATAATGCTTTCAAAATGTCTATAACAATTCTCTTCTTGGTGGAAATGGCTAGAAATTGTAGACATACTCACCAGTTGGGGAATGGTATATGATTGTAACAGAATACTATGATGCTCTAAGAAATGATGAGATCAATGATCTTAGAAAAACATGGATAGATTTGCATGAAATAATGATAAGCAAAATAAGCAGAACAAGAGAATGTTGTATACAGTAATAATATTATTGTAAGAACAATTTTGGGTCAATAAATAATTTTGAATGTTATCAACACTCAAATTAACATATGAAGAAAGATGTTATCTGCATCCAAATAAAAAGAAGTATTTATAGAATGATTTTACATATATTATGCATAGTATATGTATAATTGTTATACATATAATACATATATATTATGCATAATATATGTATAAAAGCATAGCCAAATATATCTATCTATATATCTATAAATAAACACACATACACATATAGGTGTGTGTGTGTGTGTGTGTGTGTGTGTGTGTGTGTAATAGCAATCCTTTCTAAGGTGGGGGGAAAGAATAAAAAAGGGGAAAAAAGAAATTTAAATGATAACTTTATTACATATTTTAAAGGAAAAGGAAGTTGTATATAATATATTTGTAGTTTCATATATAATATTATTTTATTATTATAATATGTTATGGAAATGTCTTTGTGTTCTACAAATTAAAAATAAACTAAAAAAATAAAAACACAATAAAAGTATTAGGTTTTTCATTTTTATAGTCACTATACATAGAAATGTATAAATATGATGAGAGAGACCTGCTTAAAGTGAACTACAAATGCCGTTTGTGAGATAAGTGCCTTAAGGATAAACCTACACTTTTTGAACATCTATTCATATTCATATTCATATTAGTAACTGAAGTCCCATTATTTCATAAAGTGCCAAAGCCATGTCCAGCTATATGCTTCATTATCCAGATTTTTCTATTTTCTCCTCAGTAGCATTACCCCTTATACTTTCTTATTCATTTTTATTTGCTATCTTTTCCCATTAGAATTTAAATCCAATGAAAGTAGAAATTATTTATTTCATTTTTATTTATAACCCCAGTGCTTGTATAATACTTAGCATTAACAAGTGTTTAATATATGCTTTACCTATCCATCTACTTAATGGCAAACCATATTAAAGATTTTGAGAAGAAAAACATAGGTATGTGATATACTTTTGGTGACATTAAATTTCATAGTAAGTAAAACAATTACATCAACATCGATTGTTTTCTCCTTGGAATAAAAATGAAGCAACCAATCTCAGTATTCTTTCAAACTATGGAAGAAAACTACTAATGATGATGCTCACACATTTTACCACAAATTTTTTTGTTTGTTAATTTATGGAGACAGTTTTTAGGAAGTGATAGAAATATTTTAAAGCAGCACTTTAAAGATAAAAAAGAGATAGTAAATATATTAATTATGATTGGTGTACAATTAATAGAATCTAGTTTAACATAGAAACCTTTTAAAATCTATAATGTACTAATATGCTAATATTGAGAAAATGTATAACTTCTGCATCACCAAAACTATCAGTGGCCTAATGTCTTCTTGAATTTTGTTTAGCTTCAAATGAATGTAAAACATTATTATTTTTAAAGGTTTATTCCCCTGTGAGTTCACCAATTTATTAACATTTTTCTTGTTAAGGAAAGCAATTTGGAATTTCAGAAGCAAAAAATATTCTGGGGGTATGAAGGAAAAACTCCAGAACTCCAATAAATGATAAAGTTTCCTAAGCTCAATTTTACTAAAAAATTCTCGTTAGAATTTAGAGGGATAAAAGTCACTCTTTGTCTTTTGAACACAGAATAAAGTGGTCTGTCAAATTGAATTACTTTCCTTTGATGTTCAGAAAAAGAAATAGTTTCTTCTGTGTTAGGGGCCCTGGTTCTCATTCCTGGGTCTGTATATTAATTAGCTGTCTGACTTTGGGCAAACCATGTCATCTCTGAGCCCCAGTTTCTTCATTTGCCAAATAATTTTATTAGACTAGATGGTTTCTGAAGAACCTTCCAGCTCTAATATTCTATGCTTTGATAACTATGGACTCATAGAATGAATTCAATTTATCATTGTAGGTTCTTCCCGTTAATACAAATCAGAAAGTATTCTTTTCTTTTCATTCTGTGTGTATGATTTGGAATGAAATTTTTTTGTGGATCCTTTGTAGACCACATATTCAAATCATTGGAAATTTTCCTCTGTTTCTATTCTTCAGTGTTGAGAACTCTTTCCAAAAGCCCCCTCAGATTTTGGAGATAACTCTCAAGAATTGTCTGAAGCATAGTGTTTAAGTGATTCCTCCAAGGTCAATCAGTTACTAAAACTCCAAAATGCAACTTTGAACTCAAATCTTTCTGACTTTAAAACTAGCACTTACTCCACTCTACTACTTAATTTTACTTTTAAAAAAACAAAACAAAACAAAATCCTATAATTCTATAAATAGTATTGCATTTTAAAACTGCTTCGTGTTCAATAGTGAGAATAGAAAAGTTTGTGACTCATTAAGTATAGGGAAAGTGTTTCAAACAATGAAAGAATAGGGAATAGGAATGAGTTTTGGGATATTTTAGTTTAAATAACAAGGGATATTCAAGGGAACTTTAAACAACTTTCCTTCCTATTGTTCATTTTAACTCAGAATGATACCTGATACATAAAATGATTGGAAAATGTGTAAAACCAAGCTATTTTTCAAAGAAAATGAATAATTAAAATTGTTTACTTCATATAAACCAAATATTCTAATCTACATACATAATTAAACATATAGCATAGTTAAAAATGGATCTCTGCCATTTGTAGTCTTGAATTAAATATGTCAGAAATATGAAAATAAAAAAGACAGAATACCAAAAAAAATTGTATTTAACATTAGAAATTTCATAAAACTATTATTTTTAATAGACTCTAACATGGGTGCAAAATAGTCTGATACAAATTGAATTGACAATAAATCTAATATAATAAAATTAATTAAATTATAATGTTGGCATAATTACATGAAATCTGCATATACATTATTCATTTCTTAAGCATGTTGTTAGAGTAAAAACTAATTGAAAAAAATTCCTTTATATTGTGTCTATTCAAGAATATAAATGTTTATAGCAAGATAATGTAAATAAGCTTTAATTAAAAAGAAAAATCAAAATGGCACATTTCTATAAAAATAATCATCATAGCATGGAGCTACAAACCATTTCAATAATATGTTATTATTCTTAGCAATATCTGAAGTGAAAAATCATTTTGCAAACAATAAAGCATTCTTTTTTTTAAAGTTTAAGCAAATGTAATTGGGAATGCCAACATTATGATATAGGGAAATACAAATTATCTACATTTATTAATAGAAATTCTAGTAATAAAGTATATGGATAATATATTGCATTTTTTCTATCATGAAATATATTTTAGCTAGTCTTATGAAATGAATGGTAGACTATGGAAGAAGTGACTGTCAGAAAAAGATACAGTCCTATTTCTTTTCATTAGTATCCTAAATATTTTGTCATTCCTTTCCATATCTAATGAAATTCTGCATATCTCAAAGGAAAAAATTGTGAGCAAAATATTATGCAAAATAATAACTAATTTGTAAGTTATGTGAATTCTATTATTTTATTACAAAATATCAGGGCTATTTTATTTAAAATTTTCCAACAAGCCAATTATAGCTATAATCTGTTATATCTTGCCTTTGTTACATCGCAAAAGCATCAATGTTAGCCAGCTGACAGTTTATGACACAATATAACCTTGCAGGGAAGAAATGTTGTTTCAGTGTAATCATTACCTTTGGTTCCCTTGTTCTTTTCTATTTCCCAACTCCTCACTTCTGAACGTCTTGTAGTCTGGCTTTCGTAAACTCCATTTTCTATTGTATTGAAATTCTCCTTTAAAGTTCATAAAAAAACTTTTAAATGACCAGATTTCAAGACTAAACTGTTCCATAGTTATTGACCTTCACTCCTCCATAGTATTTCATATAGTTGGCCACCACTTGAAACATTCTCATGACACTTTGGCTCCCTCTTCTCTTACATAGTTTCTATTTCTCCTTTCATGTCTCGCCTAAGTTTTTAGTCTTTGTCTGCCTGGCTACAAATCTTATCTAACACCATGATTTCAAACATCATTTAAATGTCATATTCCTAATTTCTATCTTCAGCCTTGGCCCCTCTTTCTTGGAGCTTCTACTATTCATTTTGAATTCATTGATGAACATCTTCAACTTGCATCCCTGTCAGACAGCACTGCAAATTCCTTCTTAATAAAATGAAAAAAAAAAAAAAAAACACTACATCCTCTTCACTTTGGATAATAACGTTTTTATCACACTAAAATTTCTAAAAACATACTTTATTCCTACATTTCTAATCTAGCTGCTACAACCTCACCAGAAAACTAGGGCATTTTTCTCTAAAATTACTCATGATTCTTACTTTCTATTGTAAAATTTAATATATTCCAAACAAAACCCATTATCTTCTTCCCTAAATCCAATGCTCTTCAAACTTCCTTATTTTTATTAATGGAATTATCATCATTCTAATGAATCAGTTTGACAACAACTCTTCTATTCCACTTTTCTCCTTTTTTCTAATCAGTTGTCAAGCATTGTAAATTGTACTTCTACAATATCTTTCATAACTGCTCTTGTCCACTCTTATTTTCACTACCTCTTAGGTCCTCATTAACTTTTATCTGGAAAACTATAAAAGCTTTCTAATTGGATTCATAGTCATCCTCCATAGAACTGCCAAAATAATCTTCCACAAGCACAATTCTGAACTTATTCATCCTTGTTCAAGACTTTGGTATCTTTTTAAACTTTAAATTTGATACTAAAAGTTCTTTGCAAACCACTTCTACCCTATTTTGAGCTTTATTTTACATTCTTTCCCTTTACACAATCTTTATTCTAATTAAATTTCCTATTTTTCTGTGCCAGGAACACATCCACCCCTTTCCTGTTTCTTTGCATAGATTGTCTCCCCACTAGCATACTAGGGAACATTTTATAAATCATGTTTGGCATGATACCTGTCCTTTTCTAATAAAGAATATGTGCATCAAGTGTTTTTATGACTGGAGTCTGTGCCAAAGATATTGCACCTATAACAAGAAGAATGGCTCACTCTGATCCTTATAAGGATAGAGTAGCAATGACTTTAACCTCTTTTGAAATGGTCTCTGATGAAGAGAAGGGCATATAATGATCATTCAGAAGGTGATAATATCTTGTGTTTTCATTAGCAAGAGCCAATGGAGATTCAAATCCCACTTTTCTTGGAAAGTCCTTTATGTTTTACTTCAACTTTTTAGAATTCTTTGCTTTCTTCAAGGCAAGGATCTTCAAGCCATTTCCTCTTATACATTTTTCAGGATCCTTCCAGTGTTTATTTCCTGTTTGTATGACCATGTCTTTACTTATCTGTGTATATTCAACCTTGCCTTACTAAAGTAATTCCATGAAGTCAGGGACTGTAGTTCTGTTTATTTTTATTTGTTTGTTTCACCAACAAAAGTTATATGAAATGGATAGCCAATAATTAAGTATTGATTTGGATTGTATTGGATTTTAAATAACAGATATAGAAGGCTGAATTTTTTCTACTCACTGTGTCTCAAGCTTCTGAATCTCACTTTTCTGTAACTGATTGCATGTTCCTGCCTTGGAACATGGCCCAGGGGAAATTTCCTATTTAAATATCTTATAAATTCTTAATAAAAGTTTAAATGAACCTCAAAAAAGCTGTATCTTGAATTATTTTTTTCTATTTAAGGCATGGGTTTGTTATAGATATTTGCCATTTTCACATATACTCATTCCAAACAAGTGTCTGGCTTTCAGTGAAAAGATCCATGAAAATAATGCCATAAAATGAATATATATATAAATAAATATATATATTTGTTCATATATACTCATATATACATATACATATATACATATACACATATATATAATATATAAATCCAGAAATACACATTTTATATCTGTTCAACTAGAAATTACTAAAGAATCTATATTAAAATTACAGTGGCAATTAAGACTGTAACAAAATATACTAAAATGGAAAAATATGTTAAAAAGGACTATATGTGTGATCTGGAGTAAAGTATACATTTGTCTGGAAAAATGCAAATTTTCCATCAGAACACAGAGCAAATACTTTACTTATTGTAGGTAATGGTAGTAAGTAGAAAAGGGAATGGGTTTGAGCATATTTTCTTCAGATTTAATAGAACCTGGAATACCCTTATTTCACTTATTTGTTTATAACTAGAAACACTGTAATAATATGATGTCTATGACATATTTTCAATTTATTTATGAGACTCAATCATTTTACATTATATACATATATGTATATACATATATAAGTACACACATATATACAAAAATAGTCAAAATAATATTCTCTTAAAAAATGTTTCTCTTACTATAAACAATATTTTTTTGATTCTGCTCATTTCACTCTTCATTATTTCATGTGAGTCTATGCAAACTTTTCTAAAATCACCATTTCTTATCACAGAATAGTATTCTATAATTATTTACACAAATGGTTGAGTCATTTCCTAAATCTGAATATTTTAAATGGTAGGATCATCTCAAAAATCAACATGACATTGACAGATTAGGTATTTGATATTGAAAGTTATAATGTATTGAGTCTATCTAATAAGGCTGTATTAATAAGAAAAACAACTACTTTATTGAAAGCAATAAAAAAGAAAAAAATGAATTTGGGAAGTGATGATCTATATAAGAAATGGTACTGAGAAAGAGATTTGGACTTCAGGAGTATGGATTAAAATCTATAAATGACAGATGATGTCAGAGATGAACAAAGAAAGCAAAAGCTAGTACAAATGTATTTGTTAGGTTTCTTGAAAATTTAATCAATAGTTTTTTTAAAAACTTAAAGGAAAGAAGGGGGAGAAGATTTCCTATATATTTTCCTGAAACAAAGAACAAAAAGAAATATCATTTTAAACAGCCAGAATTTCAGGGAAACAAAATCCAAGGAAAAAGCAATAAACACAAAGACCAAGTAGTCTTAATAAAAGGAGGCAAATTGTTCCAACTAGGTATCATTTAAACTTAGTAGAATAAAGTCCATCACTGCACCATAGCTCTGTATAGTCTGGTCAAGTGTGAGGGAGAAGTATTTTGATTTAAGACATAATAGTCATCTAAAGAAAAAAATAATAATCCGAGCAGGGAAGCATGGCAGAATATTTGAGGTGAAAGGGGAGGGATGAGAGTGATTTAATCATCAGAATATAAAACAGAATACCTGGATCTAAAGAGGAAGCAGAGAATCAGTTGGGGAAATAGATTACAAACCTGTAGTAGTGTAATGTTATAGAGGATTTCTTTCTGATTCTTTGCCAGGCATTCTATCTGATTCTCTTTCTCTGATTCTATCTCATGTTTCTGAATGTTTTTCTGTCTCTCTCTGTCTCTGTATCTCTGAATTTCTGTGTCTTTTTGTTTCTCACTCTCTCATCTAGATCAATGTAGAAACTTAATAAATCTTTACTGAATAAACAAACCAGTGAATTACAATACATCAGTCACAGATACAAGCAGGTTTCATTGAAACATTATTGTAGATTTCTATAAATGATTTTCTGTGATATACTTTATGAATTCTTCAGCAAGAGTCTGTAGGATCCTGAGCATGCTGTATTCTTGTATTTAGTATCACTTTGATTCATATAGAAATTATTTTTACAAGCTCCATCTGTGCAGAAAAATGGCTAACTAAAATTTAGTAGCAGTGAACTATTTCAGAAAATTACTGCTGATGGTTCTCAATTTTGGATAGTTTTCTACAAAATACATTTTAATTATACTTGAAACATTTCCAAGTCAGATTCTGATCTTAATATTTTAGACTAATAGATTGAAGAGGAATATTGCTCCACATATGTGTAGCATCATTACAACTTAACAACTATGTTGTCATCAGTCACTAAAAAGATATGTTGAAATTCTTCAGAGAGGTTACATACCTATCATCTTTTGCAACTCAGTTATGACAATCTTTAGCTAAGATAGAATAGCTATTCAATGACTAAGCAGGGATTAAGTTCATTGAAATTTCTTCTAGCTAAATGATTTTGTGAAAAGAATAACTATTAAAGAATTTGGAATAGGGATAAGAAGTGAACCTATGGGTTAGTATGAAGAAATTATGACTTGCTGAACAATTCATTTCCAGGAAGTTAGAACTGGGGTTTGAAACTCAGTGTCTTCTTGACTCCCTACTATGGCATTCCTTCTTTTCACTGTAACATGCATATGGAATATACCTCATTGTTAGGTGATCATGTGAGCTCTTTTGATGATACAACTGGTAAGTCTGGAACAATTTTAAGGAAACAAACATAAGCACATAAATATAAATCTATTAAGAATTATCTATCTTTCCCTTTTTCTTTCCTTCTTTCTTCAGCTTTTGTAAAACCTCATCAGACAGTCATGTTTTTTTCTTGTCTTTTTTCTTTGGGAAGTGTTTTGTTGCAGCCTTCTATGTAATACTGTGAGCCACTATCTATAGTTTTTCAGGCACTCTAACTCCCAGACCTAAGTTCTTAAATATGTTAATCACTTCTACTTAATTTTCATAAGCAATGTTAATTATATCATACTTGTTTATTCTGAAGAAGTTTTTGCTAATTTCTACAATTTAAGTCATAATATTTACAACACAAAGATCATGACTGAGCCATAGATCTGACTTGAAGTTTATTACTTTTTAAAAATACCTAAGATCATGACTACTGGTTTTTAATCACTTTCTGGTAAACAGAGGAAAAAGAATTGAAAGCAGTGTCAGATTTTATATTTCTGGGCTTAGAGATCACTGCAGGTAATAGAAGATGATTTCTCCTTGGGGAAAAAAAAAAGCTATGGCAAATTTGGACAGCATACAAAAAATCAGAGATATCTTTGCCAACAGAGGTCCATGTGGTCAAAAATATGGTTTTGCCAGCAACAACATATACTTGTGAGAATTAGAGTATAAGAAAATCTAAGTGCTGCTGAATTAGAATTGTGGTGCTGAGTTTGATAATATCCAACATCCATTCCTATTGAAAACACTTGAGAGTATAGGAATAAATGGACTTTTCCTTAAAATAATCAATAGTATCTATTTAAAACAATCAGTAAGCATCGTATGTAATGGAGGTAAACTGGAACCATTCCCAATAAGATCAGGAGTGAAACAAGGTTGCCCATTATCACCATTACTATTCAATAGTCTATTAGAAATGTTAGCTTTGGCAATAAGAGTTGAGAAAGAGATTAAAGGAATTAGAGTAAGTAATGAAGAAACCAAATTATCACTCTTTGCTGGTGATATGATGGTATACTTAGAGAACCCCAGAGATGTACTAAAAAGCTATTACAAATAATCTACACCTTTAGCAAAGTTGCAGGATAGAAAATAAACCCACATAAGTCACAAGCATTCTTATATATCACTAACAAAATCCAACAGTTAGAGTTACAAAGAGAAATTCCATTTAAAGTAACTACTGATAGTATAAAATATATGGGAATCTATCTGCCAAGGGATAGTCAGGAATTATATGAGCAAAACTACAAAACATTTTCCATACAAATAAAGTCATATCTAACCAATTGGAAAAATATTAAATGCTCTTGGATAGGGCAAGCAAATATAATAAAAATGACAAACTATCTAAACTAATCTATTTATTTAGTGTTATACCAATCAGACTCCCAAAAAACTATTTTAATGACCTAGAAAAAAATAACAACAAAATTCATATGGAAAAACAAAAGTTCAAGACTTTCAAAGGAACTAATGAAAAAAATCAAATGAAGGTGGACTAGCTGTGGCAGATTTAAAATTATATTATAAATCAGCAGTTACAAAAAACATTTGGTATTGGCTAAGAAATAGATTAATTGATCAGTTGAATAAGTTATGTTCAAAGGACAAAATAGTCAATAACTTTAATAATCCAGTATTTGACAAACCCAAAGACCCCAGTTTTGGGGTTAAGAATTCACTATTTGACAAAAACTGCTGGGAAAATTGGAAATTAGTATGGCAGCAAGTAGGCATTGATCCACACTTAACACCATACACCAGGATAAGGTCAAAATGTTTCATGACTTAGACATGAAGAATGAGACTATAAATAAATTAGAAGAACATAGGATAGTTTACCTCTTGGACCTGTGGAAAAGGAAGGAGTTTCTGACCAAAGAAGAACTAGAGATCACTATTGATCACAAAATAGAAAATTCTGATTATATCAAATTGAAAAGTTTTTGTACAAACAAAACTAATGCAGGCAAGATTAGAAGGGAAGCAATAAACTGAGAAAACATTTTTACAGTGAAAGGTTCTGAAAAAAACCTCATTTCCAAAATATATAGAGAATTGACTCTAATTTATAAGAAATCAAGCCATTCTCCAATTGATAAATGGTCAAAGAATATGGACAATTCTCAGATGAAGAAATTGAAACTATTTCTAGCCATATGAAAAGATGCTCCAAGTCATTATTAATCAGAAAAATGCAAATTAAGACAACTCTGAGATACCATTACATACCTGTCGGATTGGCTAGAATGACAGGGAAAGATAATGCAGAATGTTGGAGGGGATGTGGGAAAAATGGGACACTCATACATTGTTGGTGGAATTGTGAACACATCCAGCCATTCTGGAGAATGATTTGGAACTATGCTCAAAAAGTTATCAAACTGTGCATACCCTTTGATCCAGCAGTGTTACTACTAGGCTTATATCCCAAAAAGATAAAGATAAAGATAAAGAAGGTAAAGGGACTACTTGTATGTGCAAAAATGTTTGTGGCAGCCCTCTTTGTAGTAGCCAGAAACTGGAAACTGAGTGAATGCCCATCAATTGGAGAATGGCTGAATAAACTGTGGCATATGAATGTTATGGAATATTATTGTTCTATAAGAATTGACCAGCAGTATGATTTCAAAGAGGCCTGGAGAGACTTACATGAACTGATGCTGAGTGAAATGAGCAGGACCAAGAGATCATTATATACTTCAACAACAATACTATATGATGATCAATTCTGATGGATATGGCTCTCTTCAACAATGAGATGAACCAAATCAGTTCCATTTGTTCAATAATAAATAGAACCAGATACACCCAGTGAAAGAACTCTGGGAAATGAGTATGAACCACTACATAGCATTTCCAATCCCTCTGTTTTTGTCCACCTGCATTTTTGATTTCCTTCACAGGTTAATTGTACATTATTTCAAAATCTGATTCTTCTTGTGCAGCAAAAGAACTGTATGGATTTGTATACATATATTGTATTTAACATATACTTTAACATATTTAACATGTATACCTGCCATCTGGGGGAGTGGGTGGGGGGAAGAAGGAGAAAAAATGGAACAAAAGGTTTTGCAATTGTCAATGCTGAAAAATTACCCATGCATATATCTTGTAAAAGCTATAATAATAATAATAATAATAATAATAAATAATAATTGTGGTGCTGAAAAAGACTTCTAAGAATCTCTGGGATGGCAAGGAAATTAATTCAGACTACTCATTGGTAGAACAAATCATGAAGCTCAAGCTTAAATAATTTAGCCATATAGTGAGAATATAGGACTCAATGGAAAAGGCCCCAATGTTAAGAAATATTGAAAGCAAAAGGAGAATGGGACAGGAGAGAATGAGATGGTAATATATCTTGAAAACATAATAGCTTGAACAGCCTCTGGGAGATGGTAAGGAATAGAAGGGCCTGGAAAGTTATGATCTATTGCATCACAAAAAGTCAGATGCTACTGAATGAATAAAAAAAAAAAAACATTAAGAATTCCTTCCTCCATCATTTGATGAAGGGGTATCCCACAACACAGAGTTTTCAAATAACACTTTACTCTCAGTGGTTTAATACCAATACATTAGATCTCCCTTTTCTTTGAGATATAAAGATTCAGAGCCCTTACCTTCATGAAAGTGACAGATATTTTTTTAATTTGGCATAATTCTTAAACTCCTGGATGGCTAAAAGACAGCACATGCTATCCCATGGGCTCCTCTTGGACTGAATTCTAGCTCAGGGTAACACAGCTAAAAAGTGTTATGTCTCTGAGATCATATTTGAACTCAGCCCCTCCTGACTTCAGGGCCAGTATTCTATTGTACCATCTAGCTGCCCTATTTTGGGGGTTTTCAAAAACAAAAGACAAAGTAGGACAAAAGGAGAACTTTAAGGGACAACATGTAGAAATGAGGAAGGGAATAGAACCTTCTGTTTCTTATAATTGATGTTCATTTGAAGAATATACAAATGAAGGAAGGAGTGGGCTAAGTAGGTAGAAGATAAACCTCACTCATTTATGAAATGTACAAAAGTCAGATTGAACATATACAAATATTTGGCTTAGAAACACATTAAATTTGGAACAACTAGTGGTACAATACATGGAGCACTGGCCCTGCAGTCAAGTTCTCAAATCTATCCTCAAATATCCATTCACTGTGTGAATTTGGGCAAATCACTTAACCTTGACAGAATTGAAATACATTAAAGTTAAATAGGAAAACAATAGTGAAAATAAAGGAACAGAGAAATATAGAGGGAAGAGATTAATTATAGCAAAACAGATTCCTTGACCTCAAAGGGAAGAGTAAGAAAAAAAGAGTAGGAAACAAAAAAAAAAAAAAAAAACCCAAAATCTAAAAAGGGACATTAGATTCCCTCTTAGACAACTGAGAAATAATTGAATAATTTGTGGTAGGCACACACATAAGAAATTCTATTGTTTCGTAAAATATTGTGAAGGAAAGGATTTCAAAGCAATCCTTGCTAGTTTGAACCAACAAAAAATTGAGTGGGCAGAACAAGAAAAAAGTCAGGAGAAGCAAGATGAAAATATTAGAAATATTTTTACTTTTATTCCATTTTCTTTTAGTTTAATAAACAGAAAAACTCCTTACAAAACTAGTTCAAGATTTCATCTGACACCATTTTTGTTCTTAAGCATTTTTCTTCTAGCCAGTTCATTCTGGAATTAATTATGCTTATCTCTCTTCTTATAGGACTACACCATATTTTTTAATTCAGCTCTCCATTATCTGACCTTTTTTCACTTTTTATATATATTAAAAAGAAATCTAAATCAGGTCATGAGTTTTCCTTGTAAACATACTGGTATCTTTATTCAACTCTTCTTTGGTTTATCATCATTATCATTTCCAATTGTGTCTTCAGAATACCATTCTTATGAGATTTTCATTTCTTCTCTTCTGATTTACCTGAGATGACTTTAACTCACAGAATACTTTTTATTCTTATTTTTTGAACTCCCTAATAATATTTTTTTCCAATAAAAGACTTGCACTATACTATGTCTATCTTTCTCTCTTTCTATGCCGCAAATTCTAATCTGGAATAGTCTCAAAGTTCCCATAATTTTTAGTTTAACAATTCATATTTCTTTATTAGCGGTAAACAAATTCAGAATAGCAGTCTTATTTTGTTGTTCCTTCTACTTCTAAAAGTATGAAAATGTTTAAGTCAAGGCAACAATTAATTAGTTGCTGTGTGTCTGGAAAATAATGAACTTCAAATTATCACTTATTGCCTTTAATTGACAATCATTTATCACCTCTATATCATGTTTTTATGCCAGGCTTATGATCTCTTTCCACAAGTCACAATTTATTATCTTTTCTTTTCCCAATGATCTGTAGTATATTTCAATTATCTCCAACTCCATTTATTATCCTGGTATAGATCCTGATATTGAAGATTCCTTTTTTTTTTTCTGTGTCCATTGCATAAATATTTTTGGCTCCCTATGGATTCAGTCGGTTTGAACAGAAATTGAGTACAAAATTGCATTTTAAAAATATTCCTAATGCAATGGGCTTTGAGGATTCCACCCATTTTATTTGTCCAGGGCTGCACGGGAGAGATTTTAAAAACAAGACAAATAGTGATGGAGGTAAAAAAAATTACTTTCAAATTTTTGACATCTAAAACATTCCAGCTAAAATATTTCCCCTTTAATAGGGTAACAGACAGAGATAAAAGCAGAATGTCAGTGACTTGGATATATTATGCAAATCAGATTTATCCCTATTTTAAATCAAGTTTTATGGTATTTTTTAAGTTTCCTACATAAGTGTTTTGCATTTTTAATATTTTTCTCTCTAAATACATTTTAAGTTTCCTGCTTATTTAACTTATTCCAGAATTCTATATCATTAGGAATAGGATAGGTTATCAATAAATTTTTTTAATTAATTAAAGACAATGTTTTCAAAATTGTTATTATTAAAATAATACTCAAAATAAAAATACTCAAGTACTTTTTTTGCAACAAATTATCAGAAATCGGTCACTCTTAAATACATGCAGAAACTTTGGCCTTTTAAAGATGACTATTTTATTACTGGCAATTTAAATTAAGCATACAATCTGGTGATAAGAATAAAAGAGAAAAAAAAAAAGGTGATCATGGATTGTCCATGTAGAAAATACCAAATCAAAATTGCAATTCACCTCTTGGCAAATAATGTTTACTTTATCAAATCATTTTTAAAAGTATTGAATGTGAAGCATTTGTACTTCTCTAGGAGGGATCTTTTGCTGTGTGTTTTCTAAGACTGTCTAAAATATTACCTATATTAATGCCTTCTATTACCTTTAGGGAATTATTTGCCCATTATTGAAGAAACATGAAAAATTAACAATCAAAAAGGAGTGGAATATAAGAATGTATATCTATAATTCATGTCTTATTGATTAATATTTGAGTATAATTATATACACTGAATTTTAGGAGAAGAATAAAACAAATATTCATTAAGTATCTTCTATGGGTTAGGCACTGTGATAAAAACTTTATAAATATCATTTTTTCCTGATAATGTATGAGATAGATGCTATTATCTCCATCTTATATTTGAGGAAAGTAAAGAAGATGTCATTCTTCCAGGGCCACACAAATATTATGTGTCTATGGCCAAATATAAATTTAAGTTTTCTTGACACCAGACCAATTACTCCATGTACAACTGACATTGTTAAGTCAACTTATATAGGGTATCCTTTGGATGAAAGTCATTCTATCATGTAACAAAGTGAAAAAAAATGATGTGAGTCATGTAACAAACATTTAAACACAACTTTATATTTTTGTCAGCTCTGCCCATATTAACACTTCAAGTCTGGGGAAATAATTCACTATAGTGCTTTAGAAGTTAATCTCCATGAAAAGAATCATGTACAGGATATTTTAAAACAGAGGAAAATGAAAATCATTTCCCAGGAGCTAAAATTAAAAATATTCTCAAGTCAATTTTAAATTTCCTGAGGAAAATGACCATTTAAACTTATCCCAGAATTCTCCATCATTAAACATATGATAGACTATTTATAAACATGTTTTTAATTTTTAAAGGCAATATGTTTTCATATTATTTTGTTTATATACAGCTGCTTAATTTTGCAGCTCAACTTTACTTAAGTATTTATTCCAAAGTACAAAAAATTGACTTGTGACTAGCATTGTAACCACAATACCAAGTCATACTGTTTGGTTTAAACTTACTATCTTGTATAAAATGGGAAAAGAGATCCCAAAATTAAAACTGAAGCCAACTCTCAGTAATCTTTGGTGCCATTAAAATAATCCCTTCTGAATGCACTTTGTAAGGAATCTTTCTAGAAATGTTTCCACCTATTTAATAATCTATCATTATATAATTTTGATGAATGCAAAATGTATTTTAGGCACAAGTAAAAAAGGCTTTTTTTTAATCTCCTGAAACTTTAATTTTAAAATTATAAGTGGTTCATGACCTTTAAAAAGTTATCACTAAAAACTTGAAGAGATGACAAGTTTTTACAGATTCTATGAACAGATTCCAAATTCTATGAACAGATGATTGGATCTTCATACATTAATAAAAATCACTTTGGTTTTGGAAAAAAATCACCCAAAATAATCTGATTTCATCCCATGGTAAACCCAATGAGTAAAAAGGAAGAGATACACACAAGGCATTTTGACCTTATTTTATTTTATTTTATTTTATTTCTCACACTGATTTCAAGGCAATTTGGGGATATGGAAAATATATTTAAGCACTAGGTAGGATGCATGATAATAAATAATCCAGTGGGGCATTCTATTACACTAGAATCTATGTAATCTAGATAGATTTGTGTGTAGATTCTACACAAGTAGGTCTTTGAATACAAAGGTATGTGTGTGAGGAGTATCTTTATATATATATATATATATATTCATGTATGATATATGTACTTATAGGGGATATGTATATAAACATACAAAAATCCTATAAAGTGGATTAAATTTAAGTGAAGTGATAGAAAAATTATAGCTGGAAATTAATTCCAAAAAAATTTTATAAGTGAGGGTAAAGACCAGGAAATCTATAGAAAAACAGAAATTGATTTATAGAGTAGTAAAGCAACATATGACAGTCAATAAGAACATATCAAGTATCTTTATGCAGACAAATTTATGATCAGTGCTGGAGATACAAATTTTAAAATGCCATAGTTTTGTCCCCAAAGAAATTAAAATGAGGAAGATTCCATGAATATAAAGCATATTATAATATTTACATACAAAATAAGTTCAAGTAACCTTCTAGGATATGTAAAAGCACTCACTATTGTGGGCAAAAATCAAGAAAGTTTGGGGATAAAAAGTATTTCTTGAGCATAGTGTTTTGGGAAAAAAGTGATTCTAGCTTGGAGGTGAGACAGAAGTAAATTCTAGAAATAAGAGACATCCAGTGCAAAAGTAGAAGATGCAAAATGGAAGATGAATTGTTGTGTGTGAGTAATAGAAAGAAGGCTAGTTTGACTAAACCACAGAGTGCCAGAAGGTGAACAATATATAATAAGTTGAAGAATGTTTTTAAAGGCTTTCATATATAAACAAAAGAGGCTATATTTAATACAGTGGGGAATTTGTAACTACTAGTATTTACTGAGTATAGAAATGACATGCCAACTTTACACTTTAGGAAAATTACTTTGGCAATTAAGTGGAAGTGAAATGGAAAAGGGAAGGGATTTGAAAAGAGAAATCCATTTGTAAATAAGGATGTTGCAATATTCATTTTAGACAACCTAAGGACTAGAAACATAACTCATTTTGAATAAAGTATAAAAATTAATATAATAATATAATATAAGCAATATAGTATCAGACTATAATGCACACAGACAACAAACTCTTCATCCTCTTTCTCTTCCTTTTTCTCCTCACTCTCTACTTTTTCCTTAGAATCTAAGTTGTTATAATATTGTAACTGGCCAAGGAGGGCATTGTCTTAGTTTCAGGGGCAGGAAACTCTGCTGCCTAAACATACAGAGAATTTTGGTGATTGTCCTGTTTATATGAGTGTGATAAGATGAAATGGATGAATTGTGTCCCAATTCAAAACATGCACGGGTATTTGGATATTATTTTCTCTTGTCTATTGACTACATGGTGAAAAAGTTTTTAATTAGCTCCTAAGACAGAAATGAGCATTGAATAAAAAAAAAAGTTCTAATATAGAAACTTTTTCTTCCTTCTTTACTGTTCACAAAATATAAGGACAATTCATTGAGTTACAGAGGGTTTGGCTTTAACAACTAATAGTGGGATAGTAATCACTGGCAATTGGGAGATCACCATAGAAAGTGGGTTCAAGCCATTATCATTAACATAATCCTAATATTTCTCACTGGTGGAATGATATCTGATGGGATATCTGATGGAAGATAGAGCAGTAGACTTGTAATGGGCTGAGGCTCGAGTTGGTGCACTGAGGTCCCAAGCATGTGAGGCTAAATAGTAATTGAACCATACTCTATTAATATATATACTTGGAGAAAGAATGGCCCCCACCCACTCTTTGTGCAAGTCCTGATGTCCTGTGTAAGAAATGACAATTTTGGTGGGTGGAGGCAGGGGAGTGAAAAGGGAAGAGGAAAGAGAGACTGCTGGCTGGCATCTTGACACAGCTGCTCACATTGCTATCATGACCGCCCTTCACCTCTGATCCTCTTTTCACCTGCAATCCCCCTTCACCTCTGCTAGCTGGCTTCCTGTCACAGCTGCCCATGTTGCTATCACAATCCTTCTTCACCTCTACTGAGAATTGAAGATTTTTCCCTTAACCTGAATTTCTGACTCTGACTGACTTTAAATACGTGGTCATCACATAGACTGACATTAAAGATCTGACTTGTTACTTCATTTATGGTTGTAGAAAGTTAATCTTAGTGTCTTTACTCATTGCCAAATTATATAAAGACATATATTAAGATTCACCATTTTGTTTAAGGTATACATTCTAAATAAAAAACTAAGTTTTTGAAATAGATTGTTGATAGAGCATAATACTCAAAATAAAAATACTCAAGTACTTTTTTTGCAACAAATTATCAGAAATCGGTCACTCTTAAATACATGCAGAAACTTTGGCCTTTTAAAGATGACTATTTTATTACTGGCAATTTAAATTAAGCATACAATCTGGTGATAAGAATAAAAGAGAAAAAAAAAAGGTGATCATGGATTGTCCATGTAGAAAATACCAAATCAAAATTGCAATTCACCTCTTGGCAAATAATGTTTACTTTATCAAATCATTTTTAAAAGTATTGAATGTGAAGCATTTGTACTTCTCTAGGAAGGATCTTTTGCTGTGTGTTTTCTAAGACTGTCTAAAATATTACCTATATTAATACCTTCTATTACCTTTAGGGAATTATTTGCCCATTATTGAAGAAACATGAAAAATTAACAATCAAAAAGGAGTGGAATATAAGAATGTATATCTATAATTCATGTCTTATTGATTAATATTTGAGTATAATTATATGCACTGAATTTTAGGAGAAGAATAAAACAAATATTCATTAAGTATCTTCTATGGGTTAGGCACTGTGATAAAAACTTTATAAATATCATTTTTTCCTGATAATGTATGAGATAGATGCTATTATCTCCATCTTATATTTGAGGAAAGTAAAGAAGATGTCATTCTTCCAGGGCCACACAAATATTATGTGTCTATGGCCAAATATAAATTTAAGTTTTCTTGACACCAGACCAATTACTCCATGTACAACTGACATTGTTAAGTCAACTTATATAGGGTATCCTTTGGATGAAAGTCATTCTATCATGTAACAAAGTGAAAAAAAATGATGTGAGTCATGTAACAAACATTTAAACACAACTTTATATTTTTGTCAGCTCTGCCCATATTAACACTTCAAGTCTGGGGAAATAATTCACTATAGTGCTTTAGAAGTTAATCTCCATGAAAAGAATCATGTACAGGATATTTTAAAACAGAGGAAAATGAAAATCATTTCCCAGGAGCTAAAATTAAAAATATTCTCAAGTCAATTTTAAATTTCCTGAGGAAAATGACCATTTAAACTTATCCCAGAATTCTCCATCATTAAACATATGATAGACTATTTATAAACATGTTTTTAATTTTTAAAGGCAATATGTTTTCATATTATTTTGTTTATATACAGCTGCTTAATTTTGCAGCTCAACTTTACTTAAGTATTTATTCCAAAGTACAAAAAATTGACTTGTGACTAGCATTGTAACCACAATACCAAGTCATACTGTTTGGTTTAAACTTACTATCTTGTATAAAATGGGAAAAGAGATCCCAAAATTAAAACTGAAGCCAACTCTCAGTAATCTTTGGTGCCATTAAAATAATCCCTTCTGAATGCACTTTGTAAGGAATCTTTCTAGAAATGTTTCCACCTATTTAATAATCTATCATTATATAATTTTGATGAATGCAAAATGTATTTTAGGCACAAGTAAAAAAGGCTTTTTTTTAATCTCCTGAAACTTTAATTTTAAAATTATAAGTGGTTCATGACCTTTAAAAAGTTATCACTAAAAACTTGAAGAGATGACAAGTTTTTACAGATTCTATGAACAGATTCCAAATTCTATGAACAATGATTGGATCTTCATACACTAATAAAAATCACTTTGGTTTTGGAAAAAAATCACCCAAAATAATCTGATTTCATCCCATGGTAAACCCAATGAGTAAAAAGGAAGAGATACACACAAGGCATTTTGACCTTATTTTATTTTATTTCTCACACTGATTTCAAGGCAATTTGGGGATATGGAAAATATATTTAAGCACTAGGTAGGATGCATGATAATAAATAATCCAGTGGGGCATTCTATTACACTAGAATCTATGTAATCTAGATAGATTTGTGTGTAGATTCTACACAAGTAGGTCTTTGAATACAAAGGTATGTGTGTGAGGAGTATCTTTATATATATATATATATATATATATATATATATATATATATATATATTCATGTATGATATATGTACTTATAGGGGATATGTATATAAACATACAAAAATCCTATAAAGTGGATTAAATTTAAGTGAAGTGATAGAAAAATTATAGCTGGAAATTAATTCCAAAAAAATTTTATAAGTGAGGGTAAAGACCAGGAAATCTATAGAAAAACAGAAATTGATTTATAGAGTAGTAAAGCAACATATGACAGTCAATAAGAACATATCAAGTATCTTTATGCAGACAAATTTATGATCAGTGCTGGAGATACAAATTTTAAAATGCCATAGTTTTGTCCCCAAAGAAATTAAAATGAGGAAGATTCCATGAATATAAAGCATATTATAATATTTACATACAAAATAAGTTCAAGTAACCTTCTAGGATATGTAAAAGCACTCACTATTGTGGGCAAAAATCAAGAAAGTTTGGGGATAAAAAGTATTTCTTGAGCATAGTGTTTTGGGAAAAAAGTGATTCTAGCTTGGAGGTGAGACAGAAGTAAATTCTAGAAATAAGAGACATCCAGTGCAAAAGTAGAAGATGCAAAATGGAAGATGAATTGTTGTGTGTGAGTAATAGAAAGAAGGCTAGTTTGACTAAACCACAGAGTGCCAGAAGGTGAACAATATATAATAAGTTGAAGAATGTTTTTAAAGGCTTTCATATATAAACAAAAGAGGCCATTTTTAATACAGTGGGGAATTTGTAACTACTAGTATTTACTGAGTATAGAAATGACATGCCAACTTTACACTTTAGGAAAATTACTTTGGCAATTAAGTGGAAGTGAAATGGAAAAGGGAAGGGATTTGAAAAGAGAAATCCATTTGTAAATAAGGATGTTGCAATATTCATTTTAGACAACCTAAGGACTAGAAACATAACTCATTTTGAATAAAGTATAAAAATTAATATAATAATATAATATAAGCAATATAGTATCAGACTATAATGCACACAGACAACAAACTCTTCATCCTCTTTCTCTTCCTTTTTCTCCTCACTCTCTACTTTTTCCTTAGAATCTAAGTTGTTATAATATTGTAACTGGCCAAGGAGGGCATTGTCTTAGTTTCAGGGGCAGGAAACTCTGCTGCCTAAACATACAGAGAATTTTGGTGATTGTCCTGTTTATATGAGTGTGATAAGATGAAATGGATGAATTGTGTCCCAATTCAAAACATGCACGGGTATTTGGATATTATTTTCTCTTGTCTATTGACTACATGGTGAAAAAGTTTTTAATTAGCTCCTAAGACAGAAATGAGCATTGAATAAAAAAAAAAAAGTTCTAATATAGAAACTTTTTCTTCCTTCTTTACTGTTCACAAAATATAAGGACAATTCATTGAGTTACAGAGGGTTTGGCTTTAACAACTAATAGTGGGATAGTAATCACTGGCAATTGGGAGATCACCATAGAAAGTGGGTTCAAGCCATTATCATTAACATAATCCTAATATTTCTCACTGGTGGAATGATATCTGATGGGATATCTGATGGAAGATAGAGCAGTAGACTTGTAATGGGCTGAGGCTCGAGTTGGTGCACTGAGGTCCCAAGCATGTGAGGCTAAATAGTAATTGAACCATACTCTATTAATATATATACTTGGAGAAAGAATGGCCCCCACCCACTCTTTGTGCAAGTCCTGATGTCCTGTGTAAGAAATGACAATTTTGGTGGGTGGAGGCAGGGGAGTGAAAAGGGAAGAGGAAAGAGAGACTGCTGGCTGGCATCTTGACACAGCTGCTCACATTGCTATCATGACCGCCCTTCACCTCTGATCCTCTTTTCACCTGCAATCCCCCTTCACCTCTGCTAGCTGGCTTCCTGTCACAGCTGCCCATGTTGCTATCACAATCCTTCTTCACCTCTACTGAGAATTGAAGATTTTTCCCTTAACCTGAATTTCTGACTCTGACTGACTTTAAATACGTGGTCATCACATAGACTGACATTAAAGATCTGACTTGTTACTTCATTTATGGTTGTAGAAAGTTAATCTTAGTGTCTTTACTCATTGCCAAATTATATAAAGACATATATTAAGATTCACCATTTTGTTTAAGGTATACATTCTAAATAAAAAACTAAGTTTTTGAAATAGATTGTTGATAGAGCACAGTACTTAAAAAATGAAGGCTGAGGGTTCCCTTCCATGGTTCCAATATTGCTTTTGACAAAATTTTAGGTTCTTCAAGAAAATAGAGATAAGATTCAGCTCCTACCTATTTCTCCAAAATTAAGGGGATTGGAATTCCTGTAAATGAACATCAAGATTTTAGGAGATAGGTAAAAAAGAGATCCATTCTCAAATTTAGAAAGACCTGGACTCTGGTTCTGTCTTTAACATATACTAGTTACAAGACCTTGAACATTTAACTACTCAGAAGCTGTCTAAGATTATATGTTAAAAATGTATGTTAAATTTCCTTCTGGCAGTTTTGACTTTATCCTGATAGAGGGAATTTCCTTGTTATGTTCCCTATGTAAACGAAATCACAGGTCTAGTTTATTTTTTCCAAATAGTTTTATCACTTTTCTTTTAATATGTCAGTCCTTAATTTTCCCATCATTATATACACACACTGCTGTAATATGGTTTTGAATTATTGAGTAATGACTTCAAAGATAAAATTCAAGATGTCAAGATTAATAAAAATCTTGTAAAAGTATGAATGGACAAGGGATTGTCTTATTTAAAGAAAAGACATGAAACATTTTTTTCATTGTCTATAAAATGGAAATGCTGCTTTCTATGTTCATAAAGGATTATCTAGAAAATGAAAAAATGTTTGCTTTACTTCACACTCCCCAATAATGACCCATTTGCTAAAACCAAAGATTTTGGAAGCTTTTTCAGTGCCTTTATTTTGCTATATGTATAGCAGAATCAGTTCTCAGCTTAGAACTAATAGCATAATTGCTATTATAATGGACAATAATACATAACCATATTGAAACTGTATGGAAATATTTTGTTTTGTTTTGTTTTGTTTTTAAATGCATTAACTATGAAGAAGAAACAATTATTTACATTCTAGTGAAACAGCTGTTTCCAATATCAATTAAGAACCAAACACTGTATATATAAAAATAAGGCATTCATAATTATTAAGGGTCAAACAAATCCCTATTTTTCAGTGTTAGTTGAAGAGTTACAGGGAATAGTCGATAAATACTGAATATTAATAATCTATGCTCTCCAGGTGCTCTTCCTCACAGAAATTCAGAAGGTCTCCACAGGAAACTCAGAGCTCATCTAATTTACCTCAAATCAAAGAAGGAATTCCCAGAATATCCCTAATAAGCCAATTTAACCTGGGAACTGGGACTCTGGGAAACAATTAGTTCACGATTCTGCAGTTTAGATTTTCCTACTGACCTATCATTTAAAAATGATTCAATTCAAACAAAACCTATTAAATGACTACTAAGTGCATAGCATTGTGCTAGAAGCTGAAGATATGAAGACAAAGTACCACAATAGTCCCTCATTGTAACACGCTTATATTCTTACCAGTAGATGTGAGTAAGATAATAATTGGAAAAGAATTGTTTTCAGAAGAAACAATTCTTAAATAAAGGAGCTAATATGGATTAAGGAGTTGCTATATCATTTGAAATAAACAGCATATCTACTAGAAGACAGTAGTTGAAAATAAGAAAAGCTTCATACACATACATTTTCAGCAAGACTTTTTATTAGTAGAGAAATGAAAATTTATATATACATATATGTGTGTGCGTATGTCTGTGTGTATACTTAAGTGACAAAAATGTGATACATAATTTTAATGGAATGATGTTATGCTGTAGGAAATAAAAAATATGATGAAAATAGGGAAATATGGACTAAGTTGCATGAACTGGTACAAAATAAACTAAGTAGATTCAGGAAAACCATATATAGAATGAACACCTCAACATAAGTGGAAGGAATAATCATCACAAAAGAATCAAAAACAAAATGTGTAAAATTCTAATACAAGCAAACCAACAAGAGTCACTCCAAGAAGAAATGTTAGTAGAAGTTTCCCATTATTCTAATGCAGGATGGGTGTAAGTAGGCATGGAAAATTACATATGGCAGATTTAAATAAATATATATATATATATATTCATTAGTTTAGATTATTTTGCTTTGCTTGCTAATTTTCTTTTTAAAAATAGTTGATTATAAAGAATAGATTTCTAGGGAATGGGGGAATATGGAAAGATTACAAAATGTAAAAAATACATCAATAAAATCTATTAAACAAAATCTATTATATATAATAAAATATACATATAATAGGTTATGTATATGTGTATCTATATGTATAGATGTGAGTGCATATATGTATATATACATACATACATACATATATATATATATAATATATATATATATATAGTGGGAACAAAGCAAGCCTTTTTAACTTTTTTAAGATTAGAAAACAATCCATATATATTTTGTCATCTCAAATCAATGTGCCTTATGCTAAAATTATTTTAATACCCATTAAAAAAAAAAACAGAAGTTCACAGGGATGAGCAATATGCCCTAGATCACACCATTGTGGTAAAATAGCATTTGTTGAGTACAGTAAACAACTGAATTAAAATTATAATATATTACTGTAAAGGGGGGAACTCTGTATGATTGATTTTATCCTACAACAAGCTGTTAACTCAGTAGAATTGATAAGACAATGTTTATCTAGTTTAGCATGTGAGTTCTCTAGTTCAGTATGATTTATTTAATCATACAACAAATAATGGTTTCCTAGTGATGTAATGATTGGTTTATACTCAGTATACTGTAATGATTTAATTGTAATAGAGTATATAAACTGGGGACAAACTCAACCAGAGAGAGACTTCAAGATAGAGACCCTCATGGTGGCTCTCTTGCCTTCTGCACTGAAACCAAGATCCATTCCAGAGAGCCTCCAGAAAGGACCCCAAGGGCCCATGTAAAGGAGATAGACTCTGAAGGAGATAATAAAGACTTTGGACTTTATCCCTGATGATTCTCGAGGTGATTACTCTGCTAAAATGAAGGCTGGTCTCAGACCTCTAGAAAGCTAACCAGAACATTGCATAATGTTCTGTGACATCCTATTATATCAAGATTTACTTGATATTTCACAGAATACAGAAAATTGATCTATTGTATAGCAAAGTACATGAGTTTTACATGAATAGTTAGTTATATGTGCTAGAAAAATGTACTGACTTCACATTGAATTGGTTCACATTGATTATCAATCACTCAATACTTATATATTACAATATCTGTCTTTCTTGCAAATGTATTCATCAATCATTTTGTGAGAATATGTGCTGTATGTAAACTAGGTAGACTGTCAAAATTCTTCTCACTCTCTGCAAGAGGTACTCCAAATATTTTTCCCCCTCCCTCAAACCTCCCATTCTTCCTCCTTACCATTTTTAGTGGAATAGCTCACCTTTGATTTTTCAGGAAAAAGTGATTTTTGTTATAAGTTCCTTCTTCTATAATTCTCTTCATCTCAAAAATATAGACATCATCTTCTAACTCCTCTTCCTTTCTCTATACTCTGATAATAATAATAATATGAATGAAAATATTTTTCTTTCCTATTTGTGTTTGATTCCATTGCTTCCAATCTTTCTAGAATTCATCATCAATTATCTTTCCATTCTTGAATTTTTATTTCCTCACAACCAAACTGGTTGATTTCTTCTCCATTACCTTCAAACAGAACATGTTTGTATCTCCCCTCATCATTAAAACTTTTTTCCAAATGCCATCATTTCCTCAAATTATCATTTTATGTGTTAGAATGTTTTCTCTGCAAAACTTTGTGAAATAAACTAACTAGAAAGATGGTAGATTAATATATAGAATAAGAGAGTTTGGGATATGGAGAATGTTGTTATTTGTTTTGTCTATTTCTATTTCTTAAAAGATAATTGACAACTGAAAAATACAATTTTAAAAAGCTGCATATAAAAATATAAAAAGCTCCACTTCCTCTCCTCTCACTCAGCTCTTCATAACCTGTCTCTTAATGTAATCATGTAAATGAGAGTTATTTCCAAAGTTATCAAAATTTCTTAACTGTTATGCATGCCTCTTCCCCCCCCAAATCTTTAGTCCTTCTCTACCCATATATTTCATTTGCCACTCTTAACCACCAAATAACCGTTTTCATCCTAGAAACATGTTTTCTGTGTTTTTATGTTACTACTTTTTCCTAGTTCACCTTCTACCTCTCTAACAGCTCATCAATATCCCTTTGCTGACTCATCATTTATATTTCACTCACTAAATGTGGGTATTTCCAGGATCATGTCCTGGGCTCTCTTCTCCCTCTTTAATTTCTCTATTGATAACCTCATTGTTCCACAAATTTAACTGTCACTGTCATGCCAATATCTATATATCTAGTCCTAATCTCACTCCTGACCTTTAGCCTTACATCACAAATTGTCTGTTGAAAATTCCAAACTGAGGAAATGTTTGTGACAGCCCTTTTCTTATTGGAAAGAAACTGGAAACTGAGTGGATCCCCATCAACTGGAGAATGGCTGAATAAATTATGGTATATGAATGTGAGGAATATTATTGTTCTATAAGAAACAATCAGGAGGATGATTTTTAGATGGTTTCAGAGAGACTTACATGAATTGATGCTAAATGAAATGAGCAGAACTAGGAGATCATTGTACACAGCAACAACAAAATTATATGATGATCAATTCTGATGGACGTGGCTTTATAATATAGTTTTAGGCCCGGGACTGCTAAACCACCAACATTTGTATTTTTTAAAATTAATTACCGTGATATTCTTGACCTTTTGTTAAGAACATACAACTTGACCTCTCTTTTCGGCTTCAATAAGTCCAACACTCTGCAATCCAGCAAAATGGTCTTATTTTTCTTCTTTCACATTGCCACTTCATCAACCCTTCCCACATTACAACTTGAACATACAGCTCTTTTACTATCTTCTTCATGAAGCCTCTCCTGCTCCTACCTAATGAACTATCTTTTATTTAACCTCTCTCTCTCTGTCTGTCTATTTCTCTCTCTCTATCTCTCTGTGTCTCTCTCCCCCCATCTCTCCTCTCATCTATTTGTATTAGTGTGTGTGAATATGTGTGTATATACATAACAATCTCATATGAAGCAACACTTGCCATTATTCTCCTCTCAATCATACTGATTAATGGCTCCTTCACTTTAAAAACACTTTCAGCTACCCAAGAGAACTGATGACTTATCATCACAACATGACCACTTGCCATGATATGGTGCATCTCTACACTAGCAGAAACTAACCAAGCACCATTTGACCTGACCGAAGGAGAGTCTGAATACCTCCCCCCCCACACACACATTTGTGTGTGAATGATCAAATATACACACATACCCAAACATACATATGCACAATATTTGACAGAGCAACAGATTTTTCTGGTACCAACCTTCAATATAATTGCCAACAAAGAGAAAATGCTGAACAGACTGATGTGTCAGTAATCATTAAGATCATTATATCTAAATCTTAATATCAAAATAGTGAGTCATTTATAGAAGCTAAAATGGATTGTCTTAAAGTCTTGATCAAACTCATTTGAATTACTGCCCAACCCACCTCTGATTAACACTGACTTTAATCTGCTTCCATTAATATTAAAGCTGCAGAAGCATTTTCTCAGTTGGAACAGAAAAAAATATTACCAAGGGAAATATTTAGAGTTTCTAGCTATTAATCATGCCTGATGTAGAAGCATATTTAGAAACTGATTTTTGACTTAGTATATATGTATAGTCCATCTTCTCTCTCTACCCTGCCAAATAGAATTCTTTAGGGAAAGAGATTGTTTAATTTTTGTCCATTCATCACCTTTGTCTAGAATATGGAAATTACTTAATGAAAACTTGTCGATTAATTAAGACAACTCAGAGGTGCTACTACATACCTCTCAGATTGGCTAACATGATAAGAAAAGATAATGTTGAATATTGGAGGAGATGTGGGAAAACTGTGACACTAATATATTGTTGGTAGAATTGTGAAATTATTCAACCATTCTGGAGAACAATTTGAAACTATGCCAAAGGGCTATCAAATTATTCATACTCTTTGATTCAGCAGTTTTTCTACTGGGATTGTATCCCAAAGAGAATGTTAAGGAGGGAGGAAACCACATGTGCAACCATATCTGTGGCAGCCCTTTTTGTAGTGGCAAGAAACTGTAACTGAGTGAATGCCCAACAGTTGGAAAATGGCTAAGTTATGAAATTATTCATAACATAACATATGAATGTTATGGAATATTATTGTTCTACTAGAAACAATCAGCAGGATGACTTTAGAGAGTTCTGGAGAGACTTACATGAATTGATGCTAAGTGAAATGAGCAGAATCAGGAGCTGATTGTACACAACAACAAGCTTATACCAAGATCAATTCTGAAAGGCATGGCTTGTTTTAACAATGAGATGATTGAGGCCAGTTCCAATGATCATATGTTGAAGAGAGTCATCTACATCCAGAGAGAGGACTATTGGGAAATGAGTGGGGATCACAACATAGCATTTTCACTCTTTTTGTTATTGTTTGTTTGCATTTTGCTTTCTTTCTCAATTATTTTTCCTTTTTGATCTGATTTTTCTTGTGCAGCATGATAATTGTATAAATATGTATAGAAAAATTACATGGTGAACATATATTGTACTATTTGCCATCTAGGAGAGAGAGTAATGAAATGGGGAGAAATGTAAAATTTCTTTTTTTTTTGAAAATAAAAAGTTTTCATAAAAAATAAAATTGTTGATTAATTGACTGATTTTCTTCAAATAACCCCCAAATGACTTTTACTTAAAGTAAAAATATGAAATATTTAACAAAAAGTATTGTACTAAATTTAAACAAAAAGATTATGGTATTTAAAAGTTTTTTTTTAATGGTAGTAATTTTATTTATTTTTCATTCACATTGCTTTATGAATCATGTTGGGAAAGAATGTTTCAGAGCAAAAGAGAAAAACCCTGGGAGAGATAAAAAATAGAAAAAAGAAGGGGATTTAAAGGTTGAAAGGACTTCAGCCTAGTTCCCATCATGTTGGGTCTAGGGCTGACCTTTTATCCATTCAACTGTGTTGCTTTTCACTTTGTACAGAGCAAATGTTTAATAGGCATTTGCTATACTGACTGGAAGTGGGCAATATGTGGCATTTTAACTGGATGAAATATATTTCTCTTTTTACTTGTAAGCCCCTGAATTTGATAAAGTGGTAATCAATAAATCATACTCCCTTCTGATTATGTTATACTTCACCTCTAGTTTATACTAAATTATACAAACAAAAATTAAGCTCACACAAATATATATTTAAATGATTTGGCATTACTTTATGAAAAATTATTGAACATTGTAAAGAATTTAATTTCCATGACTTTCCAGTAACATGAAAAGGAAATAAATGGCTATGTAATTTTACTGGGATAAAGGACCCTATATAAAGAAACTATTTAAGTAGATACTTTTAGAGTTTCTTTTAGAGCATAGATTTTTATGCTGAAATCTAAGAACTTTGCCTTAAATATACTTAATATGTAAATAACTATACAAATAAATAATGAAAAAAATAACTAATTTTCTCTGTAGTACTATGTATTTTGTTTTATGCTTTTAAAAACTTTTTTATAAAAGTATTCATAGATTTCACCAAATCACCAAAGAGGTTCATCACACAGACACACACATACATACACACACACACACACAAATTCATATCTTAGGGCAGCTAGGTGGTGCAGTGAATAGAGCACCAGTCCTGAAGTCAGGAGGACCTGAATTCAAATCTGGTCTCAGACACTTAACACTTCCTAGCTATGTGATCCTGGGCAAGCCACTTAACCTCAATTGCTTCAGCAAAAACAAAAAACAAACAAATAAAAAACAAAATACCTTATATCCTAGTTTCTTGCTGCAAGGGAGATTAAGTGACTTCCCAAGATCAGATATATTTATGTATCAGAGGGAGAAATTAATTGCTAATTAAGAAAGGAAGAAAACAAGTATTTATTAGGTGTTTACTATGTGTCAGACCCTGTGATAAGTGCTTTACATGTATCTGCTGAACTGGTCTTTATACTTATTTGACATTAGTACTATTATTATCTTAATTTTATAGTTGAAGAAATATTATATTAAGGAACTTGGGTTCTGGTTTTGCCTCTTACACAAACTTTCTATAGGACTCAATGCACATAATTTAGCCTCTAAATATCCCCAAGAAAATGCTCTAAAACAATAAAACATGCAGACATTTATTTTAAAACTCTATAAAATCTTTAGAATACCAAAAAACTTGAAAGTCACCACTCTCAAGGAAATCACAGCCTAATGAAGGACATATGAAAATATATACAAATAAGATATGTACAGATAAATCAGGGGTCTTTTCGGAGGGAATGTACCAATATGAACAATCTCTGAAAAGACTTCTTAATGTAAGGTGGGGCTAAGATGTGAAAGAAGGAAGAATAGCCAGAGTGAAGATGAGAAGGTCAATCATCACAGGTGAAGAAAATTAACTGTATGCTGTATCATTCCATCCTTAATATTAATTTACAATATCCCCTTCTCTGTTTAAAATTGTCACCCCTTAGTTTTAGCTCAAATAGAAAAAAAATATTTCTAGCTACTGACTGAGAAATGCCTTCTAGGGCAGGGTGTGGGATTTTCTTTATTCCATAAAGAAAATCTATGCTAATATTGTTCTTACTATCAACTGTCCAAGAGCCATTCATAAGATGTTGGTCCCTTCATTAGAATTTGGGAGGAGGAGCCCAAAAGAAATAAAATCAGAGATAACCTGATTGGAGTGTCCCCTATGCTAGAAGGGGCTCAAAAGTCAAGACCAAACTTCTTTTCTCAGATGACCTTTCCCCTCCCCAATGATGAATAATCATAAGGAATCGAAAGTTCTTAGTTCTTTAATATTCATCAATCTGGGGGTTGCATTTCTCTGCCAGGGGAATTTCCATTAATTTGCTGCCCAAAAGGCAGAGCTGGATTTATAATAGTGCTACAGGACTACTCTGTAGGGTATCTGATTATAGAGAGAAATCATCAACTATCCACTTATTATTTGCTGGCCTAAAATAAATTGAATTTTGTCACCCTAAAACTTTGTCTCTTGGAATTTTGTGCCTGACACAGGCATGGATGATAGCAAATAGAAACTGGTGGAAGGAACACAAGAAATTCAATGTCACTGAAATGCAAGGTAAGTAGAGGGAAGTAAGACATAAAAAAACTAGGAACATGGGAAAAACTTTAAAAGTCTGAGGATTTTTTATTTGTTCCTGAAGGTAATGGGGAATCACTAAGATTTATTGATTGGGATGGGTGGCAAAGTTTAGATGTCTGGTTTAAAATGATCAATCTGAGGGCTGAGTGGAGAATGCATTGGATTGGGGAGAGAATTTATGAAGCAAGACAATTAGAAGGATATTGTCTTATTTTAGCCATGAGGGGATGAAGATGATTGCAGGATGAAAGTAAAAAATGTACCTAAGAGATATTAGGAAGATAGAAATAACAGAATTTGTCAAGTAATTAGATAAAGGATAATGAGAATGAGTAGAAAGAAGAGGATGATAATTAGTTTATAAGCCTAGGTGACCTGAGAGAATGGTAGTACTCTCAATAACAACAGGAAATTCAGTTAAAGAGGATGGTTTGGTGGAAAGAAAAAAAAATAAGTTATGTTTAACATACAGAGTTTAAGATGTCTATCAATTATCCAGGTCAAGATGTATAAGGCAGTAAGACATACAAGGTTAAGAGAAAGGATAAGGCTAGAAAATTAGATCTGGAAGTCATTTGCGTAAAGATGGTAATTAGCTAATTGGTACCTCAAGATTTAATATCACTTAGTTAAGAGATTTGATGTCACTTTAGTAGGTATAACCTAGGCAAAGCAGATGGTCAGGCAAGAGGAAAACCAGATGAGAGGAGTTTGATAAAAACCTAGAGAGAAGAGGATACCAAAAGGAGGGTGATGAATAATGTCTAATATTGCAGGAATTAGGACCAAAAAGGAGCAATTAAGAGAGGCAATTAGTACTTTGCAGAAAACAGTTTGGGTTCAATAATGAAGTCAGAAGTTAGACTGCAAAGTTAGGAGAAAGTGAAAGGAAATCAACACTGTTGTAGAAGGTCTTCTTGAGGAGAAGGGAAACCTAGAGTAAGAGAATAAGAGAGCAAGAAGCAGACAGAGACATATAGATAGACAGGCACAGAGACAGAGAAAGAGTCAAAGAGACACAGAGGGAGAGAGAGAGAAAGTGAGAAACAGAGAGCAGATAAGTGAGGAAGCAAGATATAGGATAATTGATTTTTGGACTGGATGGATCAAGTGATATGGGAGATTTATTTGGGGGGAGTGGGAGACTTAGACATAAGGAAAGTAACCAGCATGTAGGGAGTGATTAAAGATTAGTTAGAAAGTAGGGATGATAGAGGGGCACAATCAGTTAGAGAAAACAGAATGGAAGGAGATGATAGAAATGTAGAAGAGTTTGCCTTGGCAAGAGAAGAACAACTTCTTCATATGAAATATTTGTGAAGTGTGAGTTAGTGGGAAAAGAGAACTTAGTTATGAGAGATAAGACATGAAGAGAAGAAGCAATTGGCCTCAATTTTTTCACTGAAATTTGAGACAAGTTTCTTAGCTGAGAGGGCAGACAGAAAAAGGATAATTCCTAGCATATTTCAAAAGACATGAAAAGGTTTGAAAATTCACCTTTGTTGAGAGTTGGTTGATTAAGGAGGTAGAGAAAGATTTACATGTTGTAGTTAGATCCAAGTTATGTAATGTACATTTGTGTATTTAATACCAAAGTTTTATAATTTTCTCCAATTTTATTTAGTAGTGCCTGGTAAGAGAGATCTAAGACTGGAATTTGGTGGGGCAAGATTTTCAAAGGATGAAGGAACAAGGGACTCTAGAGAAGAGAGCAATGTAGAGCTGAACCATTTCAATACTTCTCCAAGGAACCAATCAAGGAGAAAGAAAAAGAATAAAATCAGTTCAGAGATGGTATCCTGGAAAGAAACAAGAAATAGAAATATTGGAGATCATGCTGAAGACAAAGTCTAGGGTTTGCGGATGAGGGGGAGATAGAATGACAATAGATTATGATTAGATAAAGGAATTTCAGAGTTCATGAATATGGAACACTTTTTAGTTGCTCTCACTGAGTTCTTAACACCAATTAACTCACAGATCCAGTCCAAAAATATCTACCCAGTAAGCTTTCTTTCCTGATAGAATACTGACACACTAATATTCTCTTGCCCCCTGCTTTTCCTGTACTGTATTTCTGTCATTTCTTATTATTAGACTCAAGAGAATAGAATTAGAATGCTTGTAAAAAGATGAAGAAACTGAGATTTGAAGTCAAGTACCCCTGTCATAGACCTGTTCAGATTACATCAAGCAATACCAAATCAATCTACTTGCTCACATGCACAGCAAAACTGGCCATACAATTGGACTCATGTTAAGGAAGCATTTCTATTGGAATTGTTCATACATTTGCTTGCTAATGACCTGCCACACAGATAAATGGAATAGATAAATAGAATAGACCTATTCTAACCTCAATCATGCATCCAAATCCAGACTCAGAACCAAATTTGTCTTTAGTTCTGGAATTTTTTCCAATGTAGAAGGTTCCAAATTGTTTGTAAAAAATGGTACACTAAGAAACATATGAATGTATATATTTACTTTCAAGAATAGTCTGGCCAATATTAGGGAATATCTCAGGGGGAAGAAACTAGTTAATAAGACACATGCCATGACACATAATGGAGTTTTCTTGCCTGAACACTTTATTTTTCCTTTATTGGATATTAATTTCTTGTGAAAATTCTGAGAAATTAATATGAGCAAAGCAGATGTCCATGCAAATCATTGTTTCATACTTATCTTTTGCTTTGTCACATATGTCCCTTATTTTGAGATTTAGATGTTCTCATCTTCTATGAAACTTGTAATTTTGGAGAGCTATCAGAATCTGCTCTCAAAGCTGTTATCCCATAATCCTCTTGAAGAGTGTCTTTATATCTCTAGCATGGTCTAATTTGTTTTTGCAACCTGGAAATGGTAAATGAAGCAGTCCTATTTGCCAGATATTCCTGAAGTTTTCCCAGGCATCAAACATACCCTTAATTCCCAGATTATTTTAGTCCAATGATTTGTCTTATACAGGCTTAGATTTTCACCATACTTGCTCCAAAGAAGCCTCCTGACAATCAACTATATATAGAAGCAGAATGAATGAATAGAAAGTTCATTTTAATTGAAATCAGAATATATGTGTTCCAAAACAGGTCTCAATATTTTCTACCCACGAGAAAGAGATTAAAGGAATTAGAGTAGGCAATGAGGAAACCACACTATCACTCTTTGCAGATGATATGATGGTATACCTAGAGAACCCCAGAGATTCTACTAAAAAGCTATTAGAAATAATCATAATTTTAGCAAAGTAGCAGGATACAAAATAAATCCCCATAAATCCTCAGCATTTTTATACACCACCAACAAAATCCAAGAGCAAAATACAAAAATACAAAATACAAAGAGAAATTCCATTCAAAATAACTGTTGATAGCATAAAATATTTGGGAATCTAGCTACCAAAGGAAAGTCAGGAATTATTTGAGCAAAATTACAAAAAAGTTTCCACACAAATAAAGTCAGACTTAAATAATTGGAAAAATATTAAGTGCTCTTGGATAGGCCGAGCGAATATAATAAAGATGACAATACTCCCTAAACTAATCTATTTATTTAGTGCTATGCCAATCAGACTTCCAAGAAAATATTTTAATGATTTAGAAAAAATAACAACAAAATTCATATGGAACAATAAAAAGTCGAGAATCTCAAGGGAATTAATGAAAAAAAAAATCAAATGAAGGTGGCCTAGCTGTACCTAATCTAAAATTATATTATAAAGCAACAGTCACCAAAACCATTTGGTATTGGCTAAGAAATAGATTAGTGGATCAGTGGAAAAGGTTAGGTTCACAAGATAGAATAGTCAACTATAGCAATCTAGTGTTTGACAAACCCAAAGATTCTAACTTTTGGTATAAGATTTCATTATTTGATAAAAACTGCTGGAATAACTGGAAATTAGTATGGCAGAAATTAGGCAAGGACCCACACTTAACACCATATACTAAGATAAGATCAAAATGGGTCCATGACCTAGGCATAAAGAACGAGATTATAAATAAATTAGAGGAACATAGGATAGTTTATCTCTCAGACTTGTGGAGGAGAAAGAAATTTGTGACCAAAGATGAACTAGAAACCATTACTGATCACAAAATAGAAAATTTTGATTATATCAAATTAAAAAGCCTTTGTACAAACAGAACGAATGCAAACAAGATTAGTAGGGAAGCAACAAACTGAGAAAACATCTTTACAATTAAAGGTTCTGATAAAGGCCTCATTTCCAAAATATATAGAGAACTGACTCAAATTTATAAAAAATCAAGCCATTCTCCAATTGATAAATGGTCAAAGGATATGAACAGACAATTTTCAGATGATGAAATTGAAACTATTACCACTCACATGAAGGAGTGTTCCAAATCACTATTGATCAGAGAAATGCAAATTAAGACAACTCTGAGATATCACTACACACCTGTCAGATTGGCTAAGATGACAGGAAAAAATAATGATGAATGTTGGAGGGGATGCGGGAAAACGGGGACACATGCATTGTTGGTGGAGTTGTGAACAAATCCAACCATTCTGGAGAGCAATCTGGAATTATGCCCAAAAAATTATCAAATTGTGCATATCCTTTGATCCAGCAGTATTTCTATTGGGCTTATACCCCAAAGAGATACCAAAAAAGGGAAAGGGACCTGTATGTGCCAAAATGTTTGTAGCGGCCCTGTTTGTAGTGGCTAGAAACTGGAAAATGAATGGATGCCCATCAATTGGAGAATGGCTGGGTAAATTGTGGTATATGAATGTTATGGAATATTATTGCTCTGTAAGAAATGACCAGCAGGATGAATACAGAGAGGCTTGGAGAGACCTACATGGACTGATGCTAAGTGAGATGAGCAGAACCAGGAGATCATTATACACTTCGACAACAATATTGTATGAGGATGTATTCTGATGGAAGTGGATTTCTATGACAGAGACCTAACTGAGTTTCAATGGATAAATGATGGACAGAAACAGCTACACCCAAAGAAGGAACACTGGGAAACGAATGTGAACTATTTGCATTTTTGATTTTCTTCCCGAGTTATTTTTACCTTCTGAATCCAATTCTTTCTGTGCAACAGGAGAACTGTTTGGTTCTGCAAATATGTATTGTATCTAGGATAAACTGCAACATATTTTACATATATAAGACTGCTTGCCATCTTGGGGGGGGTGGAGGGAGGGAGGGAAAAAAATGAAACATAAGCGAGTGCAAGGGATAATGTTGTAAAAAATTACCCTGGCATGGATTCTGTCAATACAAAGTTATTATTAAATAAAATAAAATTTAAATTTAAAAAAATATATTTTCTACCCAGATAACTGCCTGTCAGCAAGTCATTGGAACTTTCATAATCTCTGTTGTCTTATGTTTAGGATGAAAATAGGAATTGTAACATTTATTTCATAAGGCTTATATGAAAAAACAACTTCTTAGCTTTATAAAGCTATTTATATGGCATCTATTATTATTTGGTATCAAGAAAAGAAAGGAAAAAAACATTTTTATTAAGTCCAGTATCAGTTCTAGGTCTATTCTTCTGTATGTGTATATGTGTGAGTATATGATTTTAAATGTTACTGTTAAACCAGAACTTGAAACAAAGTCTGAAGATTTTAAGGAGTAAACTATAAACAATCAACAAAAATAATCAAGATTTTTAGAAATGAAACACTGTATACTCAAATGTTTTCATGATTTCTAGAATTGTATAGTGCTTCAAAGTTTATAAAGCATGATATCATGATATATATTATTTTATGTTATATCATATATTAGATATTTGGTCTTCAAAACAACACTAACTATATAGAATATACAAAATGTAAATATGGATATATGTATATTCTTACAGCTAGCATTTATATAACATTTTAAGACTTGCAAAGATCTTTTAAATCTTTAAATTATTTTATGTTATATACATAATTTTATAAATGTACATGAACATTTTTTGTTTATGTACCTGCATATATATGATACAGTTATCACATTTTAAAGATGAAGTTTCTGAAAAATTAAATTACATAGAGCTCATAATTATTGGAAATAGGAATGAAACCAGCTTCAAATTCAGAACTAATTTTTTTACTCTAACAGTCTGTTCCTTACTCTATGCTAAAAACTGATTTGTGATCTTTAGTTTTTTTTTTTTTTGTTGTTGTTGTTGTTGTTTTGGTTTTTTTTTTTTTTTTTTTAAGTGGGGGAGGCCATCAAATTGCAGAACACTGTTAAAAGAGATTTTAAGGCTCCCTTGAAAAAGAAAATCTTCCTTTTCCCAAAAGAGCTATTCTGAACAGCCAAAGGCATAGATTGAATATAGATATAGACAACAATATATCTTTCTTTGATTTCTTTGTTGTCATTTGAAATCCATATAATAAGACTTTTTTTTTAGGCTTTTGTAATTATTCTTATATATAGAGAGATTTAATTTAGCATGACTAGAATATTGTCCCTCTAAAACTGATTCAATAAGGTGATCTCACTTTTGTCTTTTATGATGTTGAATACTGGAATACACTTGTGCTATTTTCTATATTATGATTTTAGCTCCTTTGAGAAATTATAGAATGCTTTTTAAACTTTCTATCGAGGTTATTTGAAAATTCAGCAAAATCTACTAATTGCAATGAAAATCAATCCAAAATAAATTCCCATCTCTTAAATAATTTTCTAAATATAATTCTTCCCTGTTGTTTGTTGTGGTACTCACCCATATTCATGTGTTCATGTAATACCTATCAGAAGTATCTAAGTAATTAGATTAATGAGAAAAAGGATATTGAAGAGTTTAAAGAATATAATATCTCCTTAATTAGTCTTCCCTTAGCTTTCCTTAGTTTATTTAAGAAAAAAATTATGGTAAGGAAAATAATTATCTTTGATCATATGGCTTTCAAGTCAAATTCATAAGAGAAATGTAGAAATTTTTGCATTTTCTTCCTCACTTATAGGGCTCTCAATTTAAATTACTTTAATGGTCATGAAATTAAAACCTAATTTGTTGCATAAAATATTAGATTGAATATTTAAAATGCACTGGCAATATTTTACTTTACTTAAAATTACTTAAAACATATTAAAATATAAATTCAATAAGGTTTGTGTTCTCTAAACCCATATACTATGTTAGGACTAAGATCTGAAAGAAGGAAATAAACAGGTACTTGTTTCAAAGTACTACTACTTAGAAAAATATGGAAAATTTGGATTATAAGTTAGGTCAGATTTGATCTTTGGGTTTCATATTTGATCCCTTTCTAATGTTCAGAGGAATAACTCAGTCCATAATATGTGTGAGACAGTGCTATGCACTGAAGGAGACACACGTAAGAATAATATAAGGTACTTGCCCTCAAGAACTATAAAATCTACCAGGGGAGAATAAATCATATGTACAAATTCAAAACAAAGTATTATGACTCCAGGGAAAGGACACTTCTGAATTGTAAAAATATCTTGTAATCATCACATTTCTTCTCCTTTTTTCCTGAGTCAAAGGAAACTGTATGTTATTATGATTTCAAATACTGAACTGGCTATTTACTTTCTGTATAAGATCATGGTTATAAATCATTTAATCTCTGTGGATGATAGTTTTAACTGTGAAATGAGCAGTTTGGCTCCCCATAAATTTAGAGATATGATATAAAATTTCCTAAGGTCAAAACTATCCCTTTATTCCTTATTGATCCAGTTTTTATAATCTTCCTTTAGCAAAAGTAGCCTCTCATGCATCTACTCATAATTCATATCATCTACTCTTAACTATTCTTAAGAATCTTCAAAGCTAAAAAACAAATAAAAATAACAACAAAAAACACCTTTTCTTAAATCTTTGAGTCTAGCCAGCAGCTTTTCCATCTTTTTCCTCCTCTTCCATCCAAATTTCTTCAGATAATGGTCTGCTCCCGAGGTTTCCAATGTATTACCACCCATTTTCCTTTAACTCTAACAAGTTGGATTCTTAATTCATTACTCAAATCAGAACTTAGCAAACTCAGAGGTTCCCAATAACTTGGTTATCCTCAGAAATATTTGATACTATGAATTATGCTCATTCTGACTTACTGGGAAAATGTTTCTTGAGAAGTTTTGAATTGTAAAGGGGGAAAAAATAATAGCATTAAGAAAGGTAGGCTCCAGATATGGGTTTGCCTATATGTCTATACAATGGCAGTGAAGAATATTAGAAATAAATTAGATTTGAACTCAGAAAACTAGATTAAACTATGCTATACCTGTCTCATTCCAACACCATGGAAGATGTGCTTGAATTTAGGCAAGTAACAAACCTTTTAAGCTTCAGTGTCCTAATCTGAAAGATGAAGG
The DNA here is from genome assembly GCF_016432865.1 of Antechinus flavipes. NCBI lineage: Eukaryota > Metazoa > Chordata > Mammalia > Dasyuromorphia > Dasyuridae > Antechinus > Antechinus flavipes. The sequence goes on from NC_067400.1 coordinate 275,485,587, forward strand.
TTTTAGACTAAATAATCTCTACAATCACCCCTATGACTAAAGCCTATGCTCTTTTGAGATTCAAATCATGTAACTTCTCTGCATGTATTTCTATATTTATAAATTAAGGAATTCTGATTAACATTCTCTAAGGAAACACTCCAAAGATTCTACAAAGACATTAAAGTACAAATCACAACATGAAAAATAAAAATATGTAAATTGGGATCTGGCCACAATGACCTGGAAAACCTCAGACAACCCAAATTGTCATACAATTACACAAAAGGAATTTGTTTTTTTTTTAATTTTTATTTAATAATTACTTTATATTGACACTCGTTTCTGTTCCGATTTTTTTTCCCTCCCTCCCTCCACCCCCTCCCCTAGATGGCAAGCAGTCCTTTGTATGTTGGATATGTTGCAGTATATCCTAGATACAATATATGTTTGCAGAACCAAACAGTTCTCTTGTTGCATAGGGAGAATTGGATTCAGAAGGTATAAATAACCCGGGAAGAAAAACAAAAATGCAGATAGTTCACATTCGTTTCCCAGTGTTCTTTCTTTGGGTGTAGCTGCTTTTGTCCATCATTTATCAATTGAAACTCAGGTCTCTTTGTCAAAGAAATCCACTTCCATCAAAATATGTCCTCATACAATATCGTTGTCGAAGTGTATAATGATCTCCTGGTTCTGCTCATTTCACTTAGCATCAGTTCATGTAAGTCTCGCCAGTCCTCTCTGTATTCATCCTGCTGGTCATTTCTTACAGAACAATAATATTCCATAACATTCATATACCACAATTTACCCAGCCATTCTCCAATTGGTGGGCATCCATTTATTTTCCAGTTCTAGCCACTACAAACAGGGCTGCTACAAACATTTTGGCACATACAGGTCCCTTTCCCTTCTTTAGTATTTCATTGGGATATAAGCCCAATAGAAACACTGCTGGATCAAAGGGTATGCACAATTTGATAATTTTTTGGGCATAATTCCAGATTGCTCTCCAGAATGGTTGGATTCGTTCATAACTCCACCAACAATGCATTAGTGTCCCAGTTTTCCCGCATCCCCTCCAACATTCATCATTATTTTTTCCTGTCATCTTAGCCAATCTGACAGGTGTGTAGTGGTATCTCAGAGTTGTCTTAATTTGCATTTCTCTGATCAATAATGACTTGGAACACTCTTTCATATGAGTGGTAATAGTTTCAATTTCATCCTCTGAAAATTGTCTGTTCATATCCTTTGACCATTTATCAATTGGAGAATGGCTTGATTTCTTATAAATTTGAGTCAGTTCTCTATATATTTTGGAAATGAGGCCTTTATCAGAACTTTTAACTGTGAAAATGTTTTCCCAGTTTGTTGCTTCCCTTCTAATCTTGTTTGCATTAGTTTTATTTGTACAAAGGCTTTTTAATTTGATGTAATCAAAATTTTCTATTTTGTGATCAGTAATGGTCTCTAGTTCATCTTTGGTCACAAATTTCTTTCTCCTCCACAAGTCTGAGAGATAAACTATCCTATGTTCCTCTAATTTATTTATAATCTCGTTCTTTATGCCTAGGTCATAGACCCATTTTGATCTTATCTTGGTATATGGTGTTAAGTGTGGGTCCATGCCTAATTTCTGCCATACTAATTTCCAATTATCCCAGCAGTTTTTATCAAATAATGAATTCTTTTCCCAGAAGTTAGGGGCTTTGGGTTTGTCAAACACTAGATAGCTATAGTTGACTATTCTGTCTTGTGAACCTAGCCTTTTCCACTGATCCACTAATCTATTTCTTAGCCAATACCAAATGGTTTTGGTGACTGCTGCTTTATAATATAATTTTAGATCAGGTACAGCTAGGCCACCTTCATTGGATTTTTTTTTCATTAATTCCCTTGAGATTCTCGACTTTTTATTGTTCCATATGAATTTTGTTGTTATTTTTTCTAGATCAATAAAATATTTTCTTGGAAGTCTGATTGGTATAGCACCACAAAAGGAATTTGATTCCGTAATGGCAGACTCAGACTCAGATGTGGGGTATCTCAGAAACCATCTTGAGAAGAAATCCTATGTGATTGCCATGTTTTCTTCAAACTCTAAATTTCTATCATTCTTGTGTACTCAAACAGCTTTCAGAATACTTGGAATTTTATAGTACTTCAAAACTTATTCCACATGGTATCATGATATTATATATTATTTAATATTACATTATATGTTAGATATTTAAGTCTCGACAGGCTTTTCTATTACAAAATATAAAGTCTCTGTGGGTAGAACATAATTTGCTTTTGCTTTTGTCTAGCTAGATAGTGTCTAGCACTATCTCATACTTAGGAATCACTTTTCACCTAGTTGAATTGATTTGAACAAGTCTTAAAAGCAAAGGTTCCATAATCTAAACTAAATTTATAAATACAAATCATAATGTTTCACTTGTTTTAGAATGTCAACTTAGGCTTTCTCATTAAACAGAAGACAACATCTAAATAAACAGGAAAGAGGTAGTTTTGTATCACAATGGGTAGAACTCTGGACCTGGAGTCTGGAAGACCTTGGGCAAATCATTTGACCTCTGCCTGCCTCAATCTCCTCATTGACAAAATGGGAATAGTGATATCACCTATCTCCAGGAGGATAAAATGAGACAATATTTATAAAGTGTTTTGTAAATTTCAAAGTACTATGTAGATACTTATTATTATTATACTACTATATTTTGCAAAGGCATAAAGTTAACATAGAAGAAACAAAGAAGAATGACTATATAAGCTAAACTAAAGGAGACATATGAGAGTCAGGAGTGATAGAAGAAGGGAAAATACTGAATATGCTTTAAATTCAACCTAGAGAGGCAGCTAAATGTTGAAGTGGGTGGAGGATCCTCCCTAAGGTCAGAAGGAACTGAGTTTAAATCTCGTCTCAGACACTTAACACTTACTAGCTGTGTGATCCTGGGCAAGTCACTTAACACCAATAGCCTCATCCAATAAATAAATAAATTTAACCTAAAGACTCATGGGAAACCAGTAAATAATCAGGTTACAATAAAATAGTTTGGACAAGGCTTCCTTAATATTGTAAAAGAATGAAAATTTTAGGTCAATAACCATGCCTTGGAAAAGGGCTTGGAAATGATACTATGTATACTTTCAATTGAAAAGAAGTATCAACTGCTTTTGCCTCAGAGAAATTGGGAACCAATAAAGGTAATTCTAAGTGTCAGGTCTATACTGGTTCAAAAGTATCTATCCTTCCACTAGGGTTCAATATCTCTATGAGGCAGTTTCTCCCTTATATATTGAGAAAATCCTGTAATTATCAAGTGGATATTACTGTTACACTTAAAGCAGATTTAAGAAAAAAAATGCTGCTTTTTCTAGCTGCTATATGGCCTAGAGCATGGTTTAAGAACAGTGGGTTTATTTACTTTGGAAAAGAAATATTTACTTCGGAAATCGATGATTAGGGAAGGAAAAGCCAAAAAAAAAAAATTCAAAGGCAGAATTGTTGTTTCAAAGTTATATTCTTGATATATTCTACTTAGAATTTTTATACTTACAGGTTTTATCTCATATCTTTCATATGTGATTTTTCAAATCAAAATCAACCTTATTTGTTTTTAAATTCCCTTATGGACAATATATCCAATTATATAAATAACAATATATTAAATGCAACTCTCATCTATAGATAGGCATTCAAATTTATGAAATATTTCTATTTCCAAAGTGGATTCTGAATAGGAAATGCTGTCTCCTATTAAATAAATTTAATTAAATAAATGATTAAATAAATCATAAAATAATTATGATTATTTTTCATTCATTCAGAATTTTATCATATATTCAGAATAGTTACTTATAACCTTTCTTACTATTACTTAAAAACTTCAGTCATCTCTTTTGGCTCTAACAACAGCAAACTTCCCATCCCACAATCCTAATGATTTTGCTAGGTGAGGTAGCCAAAGACAGCATTTCATCTATTAAAGGAAACTTTTCTCAAACTTTGCAAAGGGAAAAAGTTTAAGATATGTACAAGATATTGGTGGAATTAAATTTAGAAAATCATTTTAATTCCCAGATAAGAAATTTCAGTTTCAAATGCATTCAAGTACCTAGCTGCAAAAATCATTCTGCAATATATATGACTTTCTTTTTGGTCTTTTCAATATGGACTTTCTTTAGTGATTGCTGTTGTGAAGTCATGTTTATCTATTAACATTAATTTCTTGATTTTTACTGAGTACACATTTCATTCATTCATAAAGAGCTCTAAAAAGAATTAGGATTGGTGAAACTGACAGAATAATCACTTTAGTGATGCTTCAGTAAAAAGTATCTTGTGTTAACATACTGATCCAATCAAGTTGAATTATAAAGGTCATCTATTCCCATCAAGCAGCATATCAAAAATTGGTATTAATAATGAGTAAGACCTTCTACCCCTTACTTTATATTAAAAAAGTGAAAATCTATCCAATTTGGATTGTAGTCATTTCTAACTATAATTGAATTAGTTACATAGTTTTAGCTAAGAAAATATACTTTTCATAGAGTAAGTAGAAAATCTAATGTATCCAATTCCAGCTTATTGACTTAATAAAAGATCATTGTGATTGTGTGAAATAATGTCATATAAGGAAGAAATGGACTTCAAGAAACATGTTAGTTTTTAATTCTCATGAGAAACTTATTTAATGAAAAGAGAAGTTTGATATACTTAAACAGAGAATGTAAAAATTAGTTCCTAGTCAAAATTTATACATCATACACAAGATATGCCATGTAAATTATCAGATGAACATATATGGATATAGATATGGCTATAGTTTTTTTTTAATATCTATTATAAAATTGCCATCATTTCAGAACTGTGCATCACTTTAGAAAAGTGCAGACATTTTGGAACTTTTTGTCCTTTAGCATATTAAACCATGGACACAAAGATCTTTGTCCTGGTAAATAATATATTGTCTATCAAGTTCTTAGGCCCTGAACTGCCAAATAGTATATACATTAATGTCACAACATATAGATGAAATATTGATAAAGAGGAGTTGTTATGTAAATGGAAATCGAAATGAATAGATTTTATATTTCATCAATGCAATGAAAAATGAAATTATAAATGTTAAACTTTTTCAAATGTTGTTAGTGTGACTGGCATGATTGTTTGCAAAGTACTTTCCTGAAAAAAATGGTTTCTTTACATTTTTAACCTGACTCATTTCAAGTCAAATTATATTTGTTGAGTAGAAAAGAAAAGAGGAAAACTTTTGTGTATGAGAGTCTGAAATAAAATAATAGAGCTTATTTAATGTCTACTTTTTTCTAGCAAAACAAGTAAACAACAACAAATCTTATCTACATGTAGCTATGACATGCAAGGCCAATGAAACTAATTTTTAAATAATTTTAAGTGGTAGAAACAAGCAAATTAGACAGAGAACTGTCATTAAATCTAGTGTAAATCATAAAAGAACTCATTCAACTATTCCTTGATAGATTTATTGCCTTCAATTATTATCTAATACATAATTCTATCCAACAGTACAACGATGCTTCAATCATTGTTTATTCTTACTCTTCCTATTATCAATAATATTTACATGTCACATTCAAGTAAAACTATTCAATTTCCTAAGTTATGAGGACTAAAGCTATTTTTTAGCTAACAAATCTATATTCTTACCATATATTTTCTAGGATGAAGAGCTCATAAAAAAATAAAAGCATCTTATCTTTCATTTCATTACATTTCACTAAGTGAAAAAAAGATAACAATAGGTTTGAAATCCTTATGAGCAAAAATATATTTTCAAAGCATAGTAACTTATAAAAAATGAAATATTTTCTTTGTTCTTTCAGAGGGTCAAGGAATTACCACCAGAAATTTAAAATTGATGATGTGAATATTGAAACTAATGTTTCCAGTTTTTACTTGTTTTGCTGCCAGACTTCTTCTCACTTATTAATCTGATTTTATACCTATAATGAGCCTTTATAAGCCAATAAATAAGAAGTTTAAAATTGGTTTTGAGGTTTTTTAAAATTATACATCTCACCATATTATACCAGAGTATCTAAATTTCAGGAAAAAAAAACATTTTTTCCATAAGTTACACTATAAAATAATATATTCTTCTTTGTCTGCATAGATGGAGATGCATAGTTGATCTTTTAAAATGTGAATGGCTACATGTTCTCAATTATGTATTCAGTTCCTCCACTAATAAGTTGATGCAGTGAAAAGAGTGCTTTATTTGGAAGTGGAAGAAGAAAGTAAAAAATCAATCTCTCCCACTATTTATTTGTTGGGCAAATAATTTCACTTATCAAGGTTTTAGTGCCTTAATCTATAAAATTTCTTTCAAGAGTCCCAATTCTATGAAGTTATGCACACAGTCTCTTCATGTGAGCGTCTTATCAATACTTTCCCATATAGCCTTTTTAACATTTCATACAAAGTATAATATTCACACTATCCATTTACTTTTTTTTTTTAACTACATAACCAGTCCTATTTTTTCTGGTAATATATGTCCTTGATGATATAGCTAATTAAGATCTGTGATGAATCACAGTCTATGTAATTAATGAAAAGTAGAAGTAGACTGGATAATTCAAAATAATTACACATACATTCTCAAAATATACAGAAAGGCATTCTTTTGTTAAATGTTTAGAATATTTATAGTTACATATGCATTTTCTGGAATTTTTAATATTTCAAGGGAAATAATAGACACAATAAAACTCTGATTAGATAGAATAAACAGAAAGAGAGGAGGAGGAAACATGACTCTGGGGTTGGAAGAAGAAAGGAAAATAGGAAATGAAAGAAGGAAAGAAAGAAGAAAAGAAGAAAGAAAAAAGAAAGAGGAAAGGAAAGAAGAAGATAGGTAAAAAAATCATAAGCTATATATATAACTTAGCAATTACTAAGAGTTTGAAAATGAAATCAATCCCTTTCCAAGTGGAGAATGAAATAGAAATATATAACATATCTACACATTTTTCATTTAGCTATATACACATAAAAAGGGATATGTGTGTGTGTATAATATCCATTTCTTGTGTATAATTTTTGTTTTATATTCTGTTTCCTTTTCAATTTAATTTAAAACATTTATACAACATATACATATTATATGTTAATATATGGCAATATGCTAATATATTGTTTACATATGTTAATGCGGTAATATATTAAATACATATTATTTAATATCTTCATATGACTGATGTTCTAAGGATACAAAAGCAAAAAAAAATAATAGAGTAGAATACTTAATTACTTTGTTGTGTAGGTAATCAGTTGGCTGATTAGTAGCATATTTTTCTAGTGTCCCTTTAATGTTTGTTTAATGAAGTACAAAATAGTAAGTGTGACCTATTATACAGCTTCTCATCAACTATATTCTTTAATTTGCCTCAATAGCTGGACAATATAAAGAACAATTTATTTGTAATCAACAAGGATAATAGAGTCAGACTGCAAAGCAACATTTCTATTAAAATTAATAAAATCAGAATTATGAGGTCTGATAGCTTAGCTTTTATAGAAGAGCTGTTGAAAAGAATTTAAGGAAAGTGTAGTAATCTAAATTTGCTTTCCTCTTCTAAGTAAAATAGCTATATCATTTTATTAAGTAGGGGAAAAAGCACTTCAAAATTTAAGTATAATTAGTCTTTTTATGAACAAGAGGCATTCAGAAGACAAATTATACACTTTATCTCATATTTTAAAACTAAAGAATATTTTATTTCATTAAGTTTCAGCTACTTTACTTCACTAGGAAAAAGTTATTTAGGGCAAGTTTAAAGGTTATTTGACCATTCTGAATGCTACTATTCATTTTAAATGAGGGGGGCGGGGTTGTGATTAAAAAATTTCCAGATATTCAGAAACTTATTTTATAGAACTATATTTTTCTTTCTCTCATGAGAACCAATGAAACCCACACCAACACCATGAAAATGTTCATATGTTTGAATCTGCTTACCTTTCCTCTTTTTTTGTTTTGCCATGTGCAGCATTTGCTAATATATATTTTGAAATTATTAAAGGTCTGTAGAAATTTTTAAAGAAAAATCTTGCAATTTTAAAAATCGAATTTAGATTTGAAATGTAATGTATTTTGTAATATGGGAAAAAGTATAGGCCATATCTCAGTAAGAACAGCAAAGAAGTTAATAGAAACTTGTAATGAAGAATCATCACTGCTGATGCACTTTGGGAAAACTCTTTGGAGCATTATAGTAATAGTGTCTCATATAATTAGTCTTCCCCTAAATAATATTCATTCATTTGTTCATTAGTTTAATGCATTTTAAAATAAGAGTAGTGAAGATTTTATTTAAATAAACACACATAAAAACTATTTGAAACTTTATAATAAATACATTTCTATAAAGAGAAATTATTATTTGTCCTGATATCATTTCTGAAACAAAACCAAAAACAAAGCATAAAGAAGATATTTTCATCATTGTTTTGGACTTCAGCAATATGTAATATATGATATGGTATAAGTAATATTGACACTATTGGCTGGAGGGATAACCCTCTTCCACACACTTCTCCCTATCTTCTGGGCATTTAATGGTGTCTTGACAGATGGTATATTTACCTGTTAATCATGTTTTTCTCTTCTGACTCTGTTGTTGATGAACTCTATATCTTAGGAAAATTCTTAAACCACTATAAATTATCTTTTACTATTCTTGAAATGAATGAAATTTAACTATATGGTCTTTCTAGACACTTTCATTTTAAAATTCCAAATCTCCAGAATAGGATCTCATTTAGTGCTCAAAACAACTCTGAGATGTAGGTAGAGAAATAAAATGTATCTTTTATTAATGAAGAAAATAATATAGAATAGTGTACTATGCTTCTTAAGATCAAATATTCAATAGGAAGCAAATTTGTTTCTAGAAACAAAAACTCCTTTTTCAGTTCCTTTCTCACCATACCACACCACACCATGTTATGTTATCTCAAGGAATGATAGTATTTGTATTTGGATAGGACCATATTGCTCATCTGACTCAATAACTTATTTCATTTCTATAAACACCAAGGCTCAGGGAGGTAAATGAGATGGTTACAAAAGTTTCAAGTAGAAGAACTGACTAAATAACTTTTGATTAGATAAATGCAAATTCAAAGAACTCAGATATTCCATTTAACACCTCCATATTGGCCAACATGACAAAAAGGAAAAGTGATAAATTTTGAAGATGATGTGAAAAACTTGGGACACTAATGCATTGATAAAATTGTGAACTGATCCAACCAATTGGGGGAACAATTCAAATTATCTCTAAAAGACAACCAAATAGTGCTTACTCTGACCCAGGAATATCACTATCAGGTTTGTTTCCCAAAGAAATGACAAAAAGGGAAAATGACCTACATGTCCAAAAATATTTATAGCATACCTTTCATGGTTGCAAAATATTGGAAATTGTGGAGATGCTCAACAATTTGGAAATGGCTGACAAAACTATGGTATATGAATGTAATGGAATATTATTGTGCAATAAAAAATGGACAGGCAAATTTCAGAAAAACTTGGAAAAACTTGTATAAACTAACAGAAAGTAAAATGAGCAGAACCATAAAAACATGGTACACAGTATCATCAACATTGTAGATAATCAACTATATTTGACTCAGTTCTCAGTAACAAAGTATCTGAGACAAGTTCAAAGGATTCAAGAAGGAAAATGCTATCCAACCAGATTAAAAAAAAAGTGATGAACTTAAAATGCAGATTAAAGCATTTTTATTACTTAATTTATTCTTTCTTTTTTTAATTCTGTTTCTTCTTTCCTAACTGTCACTAATGTGTAAATGTGTTTTACATGAAAGCACATATATACATTATATAAAAATGCTTACCATCTTTGGAAGAAGGGAAGGGAAAAAATGGAACCAAAAATCATGTAAAAATGAACACTAAACATTTTCTTGACATATAACTGGAGAAAAAAATAGAATACTATTTTTAAAAAAGTAGCAGGTGAACATTTTAACTCTACTCCCTTGATCTAAATTAATATGGTAATTACATGGAGAAATTTTATAGACTATTTGATGAAAGAAAATCAAATTTTTATATCCCACAGAAAGTATTTTGTTTTGCTCAGAAGAGATATTTAATAAGTATTATGAATTAATCCTCTTGGGATATTAGGGGAGAAGTACTAATTAAAATGAAGATATTTGTAAACACAAAATCAAGCAAAATAAAAGCCAAATCACAGACATATGAGAGATGTCTAAATTACAATCTATTAACCTGATACAAAAGTCAGCTGTTCTATAACCAGATTTTTTAAAGTCACACTTTAGATGTCAGTCATGTGATGGGGTGTCAGGAACAATTTTTAAAAATTCCTTAATTAAATTGGTTCATTATATAATGGCTTTTTTTGGTTTGTTGGAAGAAGTTGTACACTGTGAAGATTTCCCGCTAGCTAGAATTGAGGAAGGAAGAATTCCATTACCCTCCTTGGTTTCACTCCTTGCAAAGAAAGGAAGTCTGATATGAATAGATGATTTGATTTATTATACCAACTAAAGCACTTCAAATGTAGCTATATAATTACTTCTGTAAAGAAAATTATGCACAGAATGACTGGACAGTTTCAATTAGATAAATTTCTCTTAACCATTTGAAATAGTTTTAGAATTAAAAATATGCAAAATCTAGTTAGCAAGTAAAGTTCTTATGAGAAAGCTATATTATCCAAACTTCTTTCCTAACTCCCCACAACTAGTTAATATTAGTTATTGTTTTTATGTCCTAATATATGGTCAATTTTTGTATAGGTTCCATGAACTGCTGAAAAGATAGTGTATTCCTTTCTGTCTCCATTACATTTTCTCCAGAGATCTATCATATCTAACTTTTCTAGTATTCTATTTACCTCTTTGACTTCTTTCTTATTTATTTTGTGGTTTGATTTATCTAATTCTGAGAGTGCAAGGTTAAGATCTCCCACTATTATAGTTTTACTATCTATTTCTTCTTGCAGCTCTCTTAGTTTCTCTTTTAAGAATTTAGATGCTACCCCACTTGGTGCATATATGTTTAATATAGATAGTGCTTCATTATCCATGCTACCCTTTAGCAAGATATAATGTCCTTCCTTATCTCTTTTAATTAGATCAATTTTTGCTTTAGCTTGATCTGAGATCAGGATGGCTACCCCTGCTTTTTTGACTTCACCTGAAGCATAGTAGATTTTGCTCCAACCTTTTATCTTTAACCTGCATGTATCTCCCCGCTTCAGGTGTGTTTCCTGTAAACAACATATTGTAGGATTCTGGCTTTTAATCCATTCTGCTAACCGCTTCCTCTTTATGGGGGAGTTTACCCCGTTCACGTTTATGGTTAGAATGACCAATTCTGTATTACTTGCCATCTTGTTAACCCCGGTTTATACTTTTCTCCCTTCTTTCCCCTTTCCCCCCCTTCCCAGTATTAAGCTTGTGAGCACCACTTGCTTCTCACAGCCCTCCCTTTTTAGTATCCCTCCCCCTGCTTTAGAGTTCCTCCCCCTATCTTACCCCTTTCCCTCCCAGTTCCCGTATTCCCTTCCGCTTAGCTTATTCCTTCCCTTTTCTCTTTTCCCTTCTCACTTTTCAATGAGATGGGAGAAGTTTCAACATAGATTGAATATGTCTTAAGATTTTTCACTTAAAGCAAATTCTGAAGGCAGTAAGATACCCACTATATTCATCCCCCCCATTCTTTCTCTCAGATATAATAGGTTTCCTATGCCTCTTCATGAGATGTACTACCCCCACTTTACCCTTTTTCTGGTACAATGTCCTTTCCACATCAATTTCTAGAACAAGGTATACATGTATTCTTTATACATCTATATAGTCAAAATATAGTTCCCAAGATTAATCTTTACCTTTTTAGATTTCTCTTGAGTTCTATATTTGTAGATCAAACTTTTTGTTAAGTTCTGGTTTTTTCATCAGAAATAGATGAAATTCGCTTACTTCGTTGAATGTCCATCTTCTTCCCTGGAAAAAAGATGCTCATTCTCGCTGGGTAAGTTATTTTTGGTTGCATACCAAGTTCCTTAGCCTTTCGGAATATCATATTCCAGGCCCTTCAATCTTTTAATGTGGATGCTGCCAGATCCTGGGTGATCCTTATTGTGGCTCCTTGATACTTGAATTGGGTTTTTCTAGCCACTTGCAATATTTTTTCCTTCATCTGAGGGTTCTGGCATTTGGCCACTATATTCCTTGGTGTTTTGATTTTAGGATCCCTTTCAGTGGGTGATCGATGAATCCTTTCAATGTTGGGGGCTGGGTGTGTTATCGAGCTTCCTCTACAGACTGCAGGGGGCAGCAGTGAGGCACTAGCAGGACTGTGTGCGCGTACGCTCTGAGATCCCAAAGCGTGCTGAGTCACTGTGGGGGGGGAAAGGGGGGGCGGCCAGGTCCTGAGAGACTCCAGCTGTTTGGGGTTGTATTCTTCAGCCCCGGTGTTTTTAGCTTCTCTGCTGGGCTGCTGACTTGCTGCTGGAGCAAAGTATCCAAACCTGTAGCGAAGCTCTCCCCGCAGAGACGGCTGCGATCACTCCCCACCCCCTCTCCAGTCTGCTCCCGTGCTCTCACTGCTGCTGCCCGCCGCCTGCACCCGATCTAAAACCGCCTCAGCCCTCCAGTAAAGACAGACCTTTCTTGGCGGATCTCAAGGATGGCTTCTCTTGGTAACTATCTGTAGGTTTTTTTCAGTCAAGCATTGATTCAGAGGCTTGTAATGAAGTGGATAGTGAGAGAAAGCGTGGAGCTTATGCAGCTGTGAGCCTCCTCTCCGCCATCTTAACCTCAAACTCAAATGTAGTAAGGCAGAAATAGTAAATGCATCCTTTTCAGACCACGATGCAATGAAAATTACATTCAACAAAAAACCAGGGGGAAGTAGACCAAAAAATAATTGGAAACTAAATAATCTCATACTAAAGAATGATTGGGTGAAACAGCAAATCATAGACATAATTAATAACTTCACCCAAGAAAACGATAATAATGAGACATCATACCAAAATGTATGGGATGCAGCCAAAGCGGTAATAAGGGGAAATTTCATATCTCTAGAGGCCTATTTGTATAAAATAGAGAAAGAGAAGGTCAATGAATTGGGTTTGCAATTAAAAATGCTAGAAAAGGAACAAATTAAAAACCCCCAGTCAAACACTAAACTTGAAATTCTAAAAATAAAAGGTGAGATCAATAAAATTGAAAGTAAAAAAACTATTGAATTGATTAATAAAACTAAGAGTTGGTTCTATGAAAAAACCAACAAAATAGACAAACCCTTAGTAAACCTGATTAAAAAAAGGAAAGAGGAAAATCAAATTGTTAGTCTTAAAAATGAAAAGGGAGAACTCACCACTAACGAAGAGGAAATTAGAGCAATAATTAGGAGTTACTTTGCCCAACTTTATGCCAATAAATTCGACAACTTAAATGAAATAGAAAAATACCTCCAAAAATACAGCTTGCCCAAACTAACAGAGGAAGAAGTAAATATCCTAAACAGTCCCATCTCAGAAAAAGAAATAGAACAAACTATCAATCAACTCCCTAAGAAAAAATCCCCAGGACCAGATGGATTTACATGTGAATTCTACCAAACATTTAAAGAACAATTAACTCCAATGTTATATAAACTATTTGAAAAAATAGGGATTGAAGGAGTCCTACCAAACTCCTTTTATGACACAGACATGGTACTGATACCTAAACCAGGTAGGCTGAAAACAGAGAAAGAAAATTATAGACCAATCTCCCTAATGAATATTGATGCTAAAATCTTAAATAAAATATTAGCAAAAAGATTACAGAAAATCGTCACCAGGATAATACACTATGACCAAGTAGGATTTATACCAGGAATGCAGGGCTGGTTCAATATTAGGAAAACTATTAGCATAATTGACTATATCAATAACCAAACAAATAAAAACCACATGATCATCTCAATAGATGCAGAAAAAGCATTTGATAAAATCCAACATCCATTCCTAATAAAAACACTTGAGAGCATAGGAATAAATGGACTTTTCCTTAAAATAGTCAGGAGCATATATTTAAAACCATCAGTAAGCATCATATGCAATGGGGAAAAACTGGAACCTTTCCCAGTAAGATCTGGAGTGAAGCAAGGTTGCCCACTATCACCATTATTATTTAATATCGTATTAGAAACACTAGCCTCGGCAATAAGAGTTGAGAAAGATATTAAAGGAATTAGAGTAGGCAATGAGGAAACCAAACTATCACTCTTTGCAGATGATATGATGGTATACCTAGAGAACCCCAGAGATTCTACCAAAAAGCTATTGGAAATAATTCATAATTTTAGCAAAGTAGCTGGCTACAAAATAAATCCCCATAAATCCTCAGCATTTTTATACATCACCAACAAAACCCAACAGCAAGAGATACAAAGAGAAATTCCATTCAGAATAACTGTTGATACCATAAAGTATTTGGGAATCTATCTACCAAAGGAAAGTCAGGAATTATATGAGCAAAATTATAAAAAAGTCTCCACACAAATAAAGTCAAACTTAAATAATTGGAAAAATATTAAGTGCTCTTGGATCGGCCGAGCGAACATAATAAAGATGACAATACTCCCTAAACTAATCTATTTATTTAGTGCTATACCAATCAGACTTCCAAGAAAATATTTTATTGATCTAGAAAAAATAACAACAAAATTCATATGGAACAATAAAAAGTCGAGAATCTCAAGGGAATTAATGAAAAAAAAATCAAATGAAGGTGGCCTAGCTGTACCTGATCTAAAATTATATTATAAAGCAGCAGTCACCAAAACCATTTGGTATTGGCTAAGAAATAGATTAGTGGATCAGTGGAAAAGGCTAGGCTCACAAGACAGAATAGTCAATTATAGCAATCTAGTGTTTGACAAACCCAAAGCCCCTAACTTCTGGGAAAAGAATTCATTATTTGATAAAAACTGCTGGGATAATTGGAAATTAGTATGGCAGAAATTAGGCATGGACCCACACTTAACACCATTTACCAAGATAAGATCAAAATGGGTCTATGACCTAGGCATAAAGAACGAGATTAGATTAGAGGAACATAGAATAGTTTATCTCTCAGACTTGTGGAGGAGAAAGAAATTTGTGACCAAAGATGAACTAGAGACCATTACTGATCACAAAATAGAAAATTTTGATTACATCAAATTAAAAAGCCTTTGTACAAATAAAACTAATGCAAACAAGATTAGAAGGGAAGCAACAAACTGGGAAAACATTTTCACAGTTAAAGTTTCTGATAAAGGCCTCATTTCCAAAATATATAGAGAACTGACTCAAATTTATAAGAAATCAAGCCATTCTCCAATTGATAAATGGTCAAAGGATATGAACAGACAATCTTCAGAGGATGAAATTGAAACTATTACCACTCATATGAAAGAGTGTTCCAAATCATTATTGATCAGAGAAATGCAAATTAAGACAACTCTGAGATACCACTACACACCTGTCAGATTGGCTAAGATGACAGGAAAAAATAATGATGAATGTTGGAGGGGATGCGGGAAAACTGGGACACTAATGCATTGTTGGTGGAGTTGTGAATGAATCCAACCATTCTGGAGAGCAATCTGGAATTATGCCCAAAAAATTATCAAATTGTGCATATCCTTTGATCCAGCAGTGTTTCTATTGGGCTTATATCCCAAACAAATACTAAAGAAGGGAAAGGGACCTGTATGTGCCAAAATGTTTGTAGCAGCCCTGTTTGTAGTGGCCAGAAACTGGAAAATGAATGGATGCCCATCAATTGGAGAATGGCTGGGTAAATTGTGGTATATGAATGTTATGGAATATTATTGTTCTGTAAGAAATGACCAGCAGGATGAATACAGAGAGGACTGGCGAGACTTACATGAACTGATGCTAAGTGAAATGAGCAGAACCAGGAGATCATTATACACTTCGACAACGATATTGTATGAGGACATATTTTGATGGAAGTGGATTTCTTTGATAAAGAGACCTGAGTTTCAATTGATAAATGACGGACAAAAGCAGCTACACCCAAAGAAAGAACACTGGGAAACGAATGTGAACTATCTGCATTTTTGTTTTTCTTCCCGGATTATTTATACCTTCTGAATCCAATTCTCCCTATGCAACAAGAGAACTGTTCGGTTCTGCAAACATATATTATATCTAGGATATACTGCAACATATCCAACATATTAAGGACTGCTTGCCATCTAGGGGAGGGGGTGGAGGGAGGGAGGGGAAAAAAAAATCGGAACAGAAACGAGTGTCAATATAAAGTAATTATTAAATAAAAAATTAAAAAAAATATTAGTTATTGTTACTGTTATTGTGTATGTGATTTTCGTTTTATTCTCTGCAAGACACTGATAAAGACAAGCTTCCTAACTTGAGTATTAATATATATAGATATATATATATATATCTTCTTTTATTATTTTTGGCTCATTTTGTTTTGTTTCAAGGTGGAAATCACGAATTAGCAATTTTTATTGAAATGATGGCATGATTAGGAATGAGATCATGTGTTATTGACCAAATAGTGTTGATATAATCTTTTCTACTTTTCTAGAATAAGAAAAATGCTAGCCTGAATTCCAGGAACTCTGACCCACCAGTCAAATGAATCAATTGATGACAAATAGATGTCCATATACATCTTATTAAAAGAAAAATAAATGATCATATTCTGGAATTTAGGTAATTCGAAATGAAAGAACAACTTGTATATATAATACATGAAAGATAAATTGAATGGCTATGACTATTTTAAATTATTATAGCCACCTTGCCACACAATAATAATGAGCAAGTTAAAAGTGTTAGATTTTTTGGTAGCCAGTTATCCATATTTGAGCTATACTACTATGCCATCTATATTGCTATCTTATTTATCTAAAACCTAATAAAGTACAATATGCTAAAGACTAAGGAACACTGAATTTGAATTTAAAGAACCAAGATGCAGATTACCACTCTTCCATGTTGTATGACAATGGAAAATTTACTTAATTTTTTAGGACATCAGTACTCAGGAATATAGTGAGAAAGATGAACTAGAAGAAATTGCAGATATAAATCTTGATTCCTAAATTTACTCTGCTTTGTTTCAAACATATAGAGTAGATTTAGGTTATAGGTGAAATGTTTTTCAGTAACTTTTAAAGTTCTTATTTTGTTTGCTTTTATAATAATTTCTCAGGATAATATAATCAGTCTTCAAGGGGGAAAATATGGGGACCTTTGGAAATATGCCAATGATCTACTGCCCAGTGATTCAGAGACAGTGAATCACTTCATGATTTATGAAAGCACAATGCGTAAAGATCTTTCATAGAATTCAGAAAAGAATAAACTATGGCAAAGATGAATTACTATGATGATGATAAAGTTTTTTTAATTTTTTTCATGGTAAAATAATGTATAATCATTTTAAAACAAAAATTTAATCATACCTTTGGGCATCGTGGTATTATCATCCCAATTCTGATTTTTTAAAATGATCTAACATTTCATGTGGAGGGAAAAATAATATTAAATTAATTTTTAATGCACATATAGATTTATGAAACATTTCGTGAGCAACCTTTTACCCTTCTTCCCCCCCTCTGTTGTTGTTGTTTAGTCATTTTCAGTCATGTCATGTATCTATTTATTTGGACTTTTATTGACAATGTCATTAAAATGATTTCTCATTTATTTCTCTAGCTCATTTTACGAATGAGGAAATGGATAAGTGAATTGTCCCAGGTCACAAAGGCAGTAAGTTTCTGAGTTCAGATTTAAATTCATGAAGATCAGCAAAAATTAATTTTATCTCAAGTGGCTAACAATAGTATTAAGACAATCTTATTCTATGGTACATACTCATTACATTTATTTTTCTATGTTTAAGTCATACTAGGGGTGATTGAAGTAATATAAAAGCATAGTTCCTATAATGCCAGGGAAAGATATTTGATAACTTTTATTCAATCTATAGCTTTTATTATACAAATTGAATTGAATATTCTAGAATTGGATATTCTCTTATCGTAAGTCATTAGGGAATAGTATAACAGATACGCATTTGAAATGCAGCTAATTGGTACAATACACTTGAGATATATGTGTGTTCCTTCCTAACTCATTCAATAATTGTCTGAAAGATCTATTGTGTCTACCTTCTCTAAAATTCTATTCAGGTTTTTAATCTGAATTCTTTCTAAGTGAATATTGAAATCCTTTTTCTAGTAATGGTGCTTTTTGTCCTGTATTGGATGTTTCTTTTATACTTGAAGAGGACCAAAAGCACATCACTTTGTTGGGATAAATGTACAATGTGTCCAACTGTAGCTGATCAGACTAATTTGAGCTTGGAACACTCTCCCATAGATCAGGGACAAATAGCCCATATGAACATTTGAGATGGAAATGTCACTCCATTTGCATATCTCATGTTTTTTAAAAGCAATTAAAACTCTGCTTTCTTTATAGAGCAAGGAGTTTTCTTTGATGTGGGAACATCATGCTGTACCATTCTGCACTGGTATTTATCATGTCTCACTATCTATACTCTACGTCTTCTGACAAACCTTTAGACTGTCATTTTATCACTTCTTTTGACCACTATATGAGCATTTGCCTTATGGGACTTCTTAGTAAAACAGGCTTTTAGACAAATATATTTTTAGTGTTAGAACAATATGGTAAGTCAGAATTGTGCTCTCTCAGTGGAATCTGAATGCTTGGTAGGTCAGGGCAAGAAAGGATCTCCATCTTCCATGCCTTCTTTTCCCACATAATCTTCAGAACATTTCTAAGATCATTGCAGGGATATAAACTGAAGGGACTTGATGAAATATTTCTTTTCTTCTGATAGAATGTAATTACTGTGAATGTATAATCTTTTTCAGTTTTTGCATTTTTATTTTTAGCATCTAACACATTACCTTAAATATGCTTGGAATTTAATAAATATTTTTTGAATTGAAAATTTTGGTGAAATGGCTTATAAACAACTAGTAGTACATCATAAGCTATTCACTAGAATAGAATATTCACCACAATTAGTTGGAGACAATAAAACATTTCTGTGATGGGCAAGGGAAAAAAAATAGTTGTCTGGTATCATTAAAGATCAGATATGACTACTGGCAGAGTAATGAGAATTGCTGGATTGGTTTACAATTTTAACTAAATAGATTCTTACAATTTGATTTCTTTCTCTAATTATAAAAGTACCAAGTGGCTGATCTGAGTACATTTGTAGTATTTGTTGTTTGTTGTTGTTGTTTCTACTCAAAATTATTATAGTGGAGCATTTTTATGTTCATTATTTATTATGCCAAGATTTATATCCACTGGTGTAATGGGCTGAAACTGAGCAGATGCACTTGGACAGCCAAGCACTTAAGGTTAATTACTTGTTGGACAATACTCTATTAGCATATGCTTGGAAAATGGCCTGTCCATTTTCCTGTGCTGGCTTGATCTGTTGGGGTATACAGAGAATTGTGGGAGGGGATTAGCGGGTGGAATGAGACAAGTGAGAGCCACTTTTGGCTACAGAGAGAGGAAGAAGGGAGGTGTGGAGATTCCTGGTCCATTCCTCTCACTCTGACAAAGAATAAAGACCAAGGACTTTTGCTTATCCTGAGTCCTGCTGATTTTAATCAGGGTGCTAATTCTAAAGTATCCAGGGTGTTAACTCAGTCTTCACACACTGGAGTAATTGATTCTTGTCTCTTCTCCATAAAAGTATTTTTTAGTTTGTACAATGAATATGGATAAATAGAAATTGAAAAAAAATTGTAGTCCTCAGGAGGCATGAAATCATATATTAGTCCCCAGGTTCATGCTTCAGCTTTAGGACAACAGTGGAGGAGCATTTTACATGTAATTACAACTCCTATTTCTCTCTTCACATTAAAATACAAAACCATGGGCTTCTGGGGGTGGAGCCAAGATGGTAAAGGAAACTGCTTGAGTTCTCCCACTTTCACTTAAAAGCTATATCAAACCTCTAAACAGATTCTGCCAGAATGAAACCAATTTTCAACTCGAGATTGACTGGAAAAACTTCAAGAAAGGTCAGTCTCGCTGGGATGAGAGGGGTGTTCAGTTCAGTTCAGAGTTTGGGAAAGCCATTGAGTGGGTCTCAGTCACAGCAGATCAGCACCTGAGATGCTTGGTCCTAATTCAATAGCATAGCAAAACTTAGAGTAGTCCCCAGGTCCAGCTCAGAAGGCAAATTCTAGGAAACTAAGCTGTTTCATGGAGAGAGCAGATAAAGATACACTTTGCAAACAAAAGGTTCCCTCTGCTCAAAGCTGAGGCTCAAAGCTGCCCAAGAAGTTTGGGACAATGCATCCTTTACCTCAACAATAGAGCTAGACCATAAAAGTAAAAAAAAAAAAAATAAAACAACAACAACAACAACAACAACAATGAAGAAACACCAAAAGAAAATGAAAGAAAAAGAGCAAGAAATGGAAAAGACTCTTGACCATAGAAAACCACTACAGTCACAAGGAAAACCAAACAATTCAGACAAGGATAAAATGTACACAAAAGAAATCTCATAGAGTGATTTGAATTGCTCTCAAGCACAAAGAAGCTTCTTGGAAATGCTAATAAAAGGCTTTAAAAGGCAAATAAGAGAAGCAGGAAAAAAGAGAAAAGAGATGAGAAGTATGCAAGAAAGAGTCAATAGCTTACAAAAGGAAGGCAAGTTCTTAAAAAATACAATTGGTCAAACACAACCAAAAAACCCCAACAACACTGAAATAAATAACACCTTCTAAACTAGAATTATTTAAAAGAAAAATAGATACAAAATCTAACAGAAGAAAACCTCACATTAAAAACCAAACAGGGCATATGGAAGCTAATGAACCTATGAGACATCAAAAATCAGTCAAACAAACTAAAAAGAATGAAAAAAATGAAAGGAAATGTAAAACACCTCACTGAAAAAACCAGTAGATCTGGAAAATAGATCCAGAAGAAACAATTTAAAAATTATTGGCCTACCTGAAGGCCATGACCAAAAAAAGAATCTGGATAGCATTCTTCAAAGGTCATCAAGGAAAACTGCCCTGATATTCTAGAAACAGAGGGGGAAATAGTCAGTGAAAGAATCCACTGATCACCTTTGGAAAGAGATCCCAACAGGAAAACTCCAAGGAACATTGCTGCAAAACTCCGGAAGTACAATCGCAAGGAAAAATTTCTGGCAAGCTGCCAGTCAAAAGAAATTTGAAATGCCAAAAAGCAAAAGTCAGGATTACCCAGTATCTGACATTTTCTACGATAAAGTATCAGGGAGCCAGGAATACCATATTTTGGGAGACAAAGGACCTCGGGTAGCAACCAAGAATTAATTACCCAGAGAAACTCAGGATCATCTTTCAGGAAAGGTGATGGATTTTCAGTAAAGTAAGAGACTTTCAATCATTTCTATTGCAAAAAAAAAAAAAAAAAAACAGAAAATTTAACCTTCAAACACAGGTCTCAAGAGAAGCTATAAAGGTAAATGGGGGAACATAAATACCATTTAAATATTAAACTGTTATATTAAACTAGATGGAAAAATTATATTTGTGACTTGGGAACTATATCTCTTATGGGAATAGACAGAGGGGGACATCATATAGATGTGATGTGTGATTGTGAATGGACTCTGATGTGCTGATATCAAAGAAAAAAAAACATTAAAGGGTGGGAAAAATGCCTTACTGGGAGAAGAGCAAAATGGGGAGGCATAATGGGACAAGTTAGATCACATGAAGAGGCACAAAAGACCTATTACAATGGAGGGAAACAAGGGGAGGGGATGAGCATTGTCTGAAGCTTGATCTCTTCAATTTTAAGTCAAAGAAGGAATAACAACCATTTAGTTGAGTATAGAAATTTATCTAACCCTATAAATAAGTAGAAGGAGAAAAAGGAAAGAAAAGAGAGGGAATGGATAGAAGAAAGAGCAGAAATACTGGGGGGGGGGGGAACTAAGAGAAGGAAAAAGGGATGGTAGAAGAAAAATGTTGGGTAGAATGGGTTAGAAAAAACAAAACACTATTAAGAGAAGGGAGAGAGGTGATAGAAGATAGGGTAGTGGATAAGGTGGGTCAAAAAATCAGAATACTACTAAAGTAAGCTTGGAAAGAGAGAATAAAAGTGTATACAGGGGGAAAAACAGAATAGAAGAAAATACAAAGTTGGCAACTCAGAATGCAAATGGAATGAACTCTCTATAAAAATGAAGTGAAAAAAGAAGTAGATTAGAAAACAGAAACCCATGATATTTTGTTTACAAATAACATATTTGACACAGAGAGAAACATACAGAATAAATGTAGAAAGACTTTGTAGCTTATATTTCAGCTTAAGTAAAAAAAAAAAAAAAGCATAGCAATTCTGATCTCAGATAAAGTAAAAATTTAAAAAAAAATCTAATTGCAAGAGATAAGGAAGCAGAGCACATCTTGATAAAAGTTAAAATAAATAATAAAGTAGTAAAATATTAAAACATATTAAAATGCTCTACCAAATGGTAGAGCATACAATTTCCTAGAGATTTTAAGCCAGTCATAGGAATAAATAGATGGCAAAACTATGTTAGTGGGGAAACATAAACTTCCCCTCTCATAATCAGACAAATCTAACCATAAAATAAACAAGAAAGAAAGTTGGGAGGTTAATAGGATCAAAGAAAAGCTAGATATGTTAGATTTGTGTAGAAAATTGGTAAGAGACAGAAAGGAATATACCTTTTTTTTTTTTTTGGCAATACATGGCACCTACACAAAAATTGACCATGAATTAGAGCATAAAAACTTCACAATCAAATGAAGAAAGGCAGAAATAGTAAATGATTCCTTTTCAGACCATGATGCAATAAAAATCATATCAATAAAGGGCCAAAAAAAGAGACTAAAAACCAATTGGAAATTAAATAATCTAATTCTAAAGAATGAATGGGTCAAACAACAAATCAAAGAAACTAACAATATTTTCATCCAAGAGAATGACAATAATAAGACAACATACTAAAATGTATGGGTTGAAGTCAAAGCAGTTCTTAGTGAAAATGTTATAACTCCAAATAGCTACATGAATAAAATAAAGTACATCAAGGAATTTGGCATGCAACTAAAAAAGCTAGAAAAAGAATAAATTAACACTCCCAATTAAATACCAATGTAGAAATTCTAAAACTCAAAGGAGAGATTAACAAAAAAAGGAGAGAAAATTTAACAAAATAATTAATAAAATAATAAAATATTGAAGTAATTAATAAAATTAAGAGTTGCTTTTATGGACAAAATAAACCTTTGATTAATTTGGTTAGAAAAAGAAAAAATCAAATCACCAACATCAAAAATGAAAAAGAGGGAACATACCACAAATGAAAAATAAATTAAAGCAATAAATACTAGCTATATTTTTCAAATGAATGTACACAAGTTGGACACTCTAACTGAAATGGATAGATATTCTTAAAAATATAAATTTACTAGGTTAATAGAAAAGGAAATAAATTATTTAGAAAGTCCCATTTTAGAAAAAGAAGTTGATATTATCAATGAAGAAAATGCTTTTGACAAAAGACTGCACCCATTACTGTTAAGAATATTAGAGACCATAGAAATAAAGGGAATTTCCTTAAAATAATAAGCAGTATCTACCTAAAATATATTTGTAATGGAGAGAAGCTAGACAAATTCCCAGTAAGAGCGGGGATGAAAGGATGCCCATTATCGCCATTATTATTCAACATTGTACTAGAAATGGTGGTTTTAGTAATAAGAAAGGAAAAAAAAGTAATTAAATGGATTAGAATAGTCAATGAGGAAATAAAATGATCACTCTTTACAGATGGTATGATGATATATTTAGAGAATCCTAAACTTACTGGAAACAATTGACAACTTTAGCAAAGTTGCAGGCTATAAAAAGTCCACACAGATCATTAGCATTTCTACATATTATTGGCAAAGCCCAATAGCAGAAGATAAAGAAATTCCATTTAAAATAAAATATTTGAGTGTCTTCTTGCCAAGACAAATCCAGGAACTATATAAACACAATTGCAAAACACTTCTCAAACAAATAAAGTTAGATTTAAACAACTGAAAAAATATCAGTTCCTCATGGATAGGCTGAGTTAATATAATAAAAATGACAATTCTGCCTAAATTGGTCTATTTGTTCTGTGTCATACCAATCAAACTACCAAAACATTATTTTACAGTACTAGAAAAAATAATAACCAGATTCATCTAGAAGAACAAAAGAACAAGAATATCAAGGGAATTAAGGGGAAACAAACCTTACATAGAATAGTGACTTAGCAGTACCAGATTGAAAAATTATATTATAAAGTAGTAGTCATCAAAACCATTGGGTACTGGCTAAGAAATATAATGGTGGACCAGTGGCATAGATTAGATAGATTAGATACACACATCATAATAACCAAGGACTATATTTATCCATATATATCTGTTATTTGATAAACCCCAAACTCCAGCTTCTGGAATATGCATTTACTATTTAATAAAAATTGCTGGGAAAACTGCAAAATAATACTTCAGAAACTTAGCATAGATCTACATCTCACACATCATACCAAAATAAGGTCAAAATGTGTATGTGATTTGGGCATAAAGGGTGATAACATAAGCAAATTAGGAGAATGAAGAACAATTTATCAATTTGATCTTTGTAGGAGGGAGAAATTTATGACCAAAAAGGAACTAGAACATTACGAATGGCAAAATGGCAAATTGATTAATTAAATTAAAAAGTTTTTGCACAAAGAAAACTGACAGAAACAAAATTAAGCGGGAAATACAGAAGTGGGGATTTTTTTTTTAAACAGCTTCTGTTTCAGAAAAAAAAGGCTTCATTTCTAAATTATATAAAGAACAGTGTCAAATTTATATGTCATTCTGCAATTGATAAATAGTCAAAGACATGAATATACAATATTTAGCTTATAAAATTAAAGTCATCTATAGTCATATGAAAAAATGCTTTGAATAACTATCAATTAGAGAAATGTAAATTAAAACAACTCTGAGATACTACTTCACACTTCTCAGATTGGCTAAGATGACAGAAAGACAATGATTAATGTTGGAGAGCATGTGGGAAAACTGGGACACCAATACATTTTAGTGGAATTGTGAAATGATCCAATCATTGTGGAGAGCAATTTGGAACTATGCCCAAAGGGCTATAAAGACATGTATATCTTTTGACTTAGCAGTGCCACTACTGGGTTTTTATGGCAAGGAAATCATAAAGAAGGGAAAGACCCACAAGTGCAAAATTAGTAGGTTATTTGTGAAATGGGCAAGCTTAAAATTCATATTTCTTTTAGTGAAATTATTAATGTGTCTTACTGGGAAGTATGAGGACTATTTTAATATGATGCCAAACAAAACTATCTAAAATGCTGAATCATCACTGCAAATATACCAGCCCAGTTTTGAAGGGATGTTTTTTGAATGTATTACATTTATCTCATTACATATAAGAAAACCTGATGCATAGGACTTCTGGATGTGAACATCTGAATTTAAAAGATATGGAAATATATGAAAAAAATAAATATTCAAGAGTCAGTTAAGGCCACTGAATTGATATGAAGGAAGATGAATCAGTTAAAAATGACTGTTAGATATTCTTAGCCAAAACTAATGTCATTAAGATCTACTTGATAGATTCATGTTAAATTGCTTTTCTACGAGTGTAAATATTCATAGCTGAAATTACAGAACTAATAGTGAACCTATGAGCTATTTTAACATTGGTTGTTTCTGAAATATTTAATTATAAAAAGGCAAAGCAGATTATCATATAGAGTAGAAATGTATTATATCTTCAACTTCATACATTTTAACCAAGTTTGGGCCAAATAGCTTCCTTAATTTCAAATTTTATACAGCCATTTAGAAGACACTAATTCATTTAATTAATACAAGTTAAAATATTGTTATGGGCTAGAACTCTGTACTTAACACAAGGATTCTTACAAGGTGTTAATTCAGTGGAATTGATGAGACAATGGTGATTAATGGTTCTCTAAGTTCAGTATGATTGATTTAATCTTACAACAAATAATGGTTTCCTAGTGATATAATGATTGGTTTATACTCAAAATAGAGTATATAAAGCTGCGACAAACTTAGCCAGAGTGAGAGCCAGACACAGACTCAGAAAGGCCAGACACAGACTCAAAGGGTCCCAGAGACACGTTCATTCCATCGTCCATCTTTGTGATGCATGGAGGCTAAAGCATAAGCTCTCTCTTCGGACTCAGAGAGATTCTTTTCATCTTCACCAGCCTAGTGGTGGCTGGCCTGGCCTCCTGGACTTCTCCACTGAAACCAAGACTCCAGAAGGCCTCTAAGAAAGCTAGCCCGGACCCCAGACAAGGAAACTAGATTGTGAAGGAGATAATAAAAGATTTGGACTTTAACACCTGGCTATTCTCATGGTGATTACTCTGCTGAAAGGAAGGCTGCCCCAAGACCTCCAGAAAACCACCGAGAACATTACAAAATATGACATATAATAATTACTCAAATGTTTCAGAATCACTACATATTACAGTAGTTTGTAGTTATGTGAAACTGTATATAAACACATGTGTATATACATATTTACAATTAACAGTGAATTATTTCAGCTGAGTTCCTAGTGATTCCACAAAGAGGAAGGGTGCCTGAGATTAAAGTCAATAGACTTGTCCTTAAAGACTACTTTTTGTACTGACCCAAAAATGAGAATAATGGACAAAGTTTGGTTTCTTGTAAAGTCCAGATTAGCTCTTTGGAGGACTTTTGGATTAGCCTAAGTCCTTGATTATAGTGAAGGAGTGAAGATGACAGGAGGACCATGTGGCTGGTCAAAGATGGAGTTTGGAATCTGGCTTCTTCTTTTTTGTCTGCTGCTGAGAGAGCACTCTCAATTGTCCCAGTACTTAATTACTTCAGTGGAATTACATCACTACATCACACTGAGCAAGTGCCAGCTGTAGAATATTACATCATTACATCACATTAAGTACCACACCAAGTATGTGTTTAATTAGAGAATTATCTCATCAGAGTTTAGGCCCTCTACAATTTTTTCCTGCTCTTTTTTCATGTTTTTGTTTGGGCACTTATTCTGGAATCCTAAGAATGTTTGGGTGAGTGAGATTGGGATGTTATTTATTTTTGCTCCCCATAGAATTGGTTAATGGTACTTTTGAACAGAAGTACATGATAGAGGTAGACATGTTTTATGAAAAGTAAATGACTAGGAAGGGAAGGTGTCAGTAGGTAAGGAACTAATAGATTTCATCTACAAAATTTTGATATAAGCAAAAAAAGTACAGCCTTTTTAGCTTCAAAAAGTAATTCTTAGAAAATAGTTCTAAATTTCAATATCCTCTGTAGAGCAGTGCATTTGGAGTGGAGCAAAGGGAATTTCTAGGCAACCTGATCCTAGAATTTAAACTTTTATCCAGAAAATGTTTTATTGTTATTGTTGTTGTTGTTTTTTAGGTAGCATTAACTTTAAAGTTGACTCAGGAAGAACTTTAAGTTGAAGAATTTTCACCATCAGAAATCTGTAAAAACAGATTTTCTAGAACAACTACCTAATATTGTATCCATAACCAAAACAATTTTTGGTAATCACATTTCAAGGTGGAGCTAGGTGCCCAAAACTAGTCTCAAACACTTACTAGTTATATGACCTTGAGCAAGTTACTTAATTCTGTTTGCCTTGTCTGTTAAAACAAAGACAAACAAACAAAAAACAACTAGAAAAGGAAATAGCAAGCCACTCCAGCATCTTTTTCAAGAAAATTCTAATTGAAATCAATCTCACGGAAAGAATATAAAAATGAGAATCAGGAAAATGATATCTACCAGTGGCTAGATATGATACCATAGAAAAACCACACTGGTTCCTACTACTTCAATTTCCTCACGAAAATCTCTACCTTTCTATCTTATTTGTATCTAATAAAACAATATATGAAATTTCATTAGGAAGATAAAATATGAAAAATAAGGTGCCATTATCAAAATATACTATATGTAGTAGTATTCACATGAAATGTCACTATTGCAAGTACTCTTCTTTCTGTTTATATAAAAAATGAGTTATTGAAATATATGAGGCTATATGAGTGCTATGCACTTTGCAGTGTTAAAATGAACTAATCCATTCAGTGAAATTATATATTGAGCAACATTTTTAACATTGACATCATTCTCAAATACTGACAATATGCCACATTGTGTGATTCCCTTAGCTCCTTTGAGAAAGAAACAATTCCACTGGTACACCAAAAAAAAAAAATTCTCTTTTGAAATGCCAGTATAGACATAGGCTTTGATCCTGGTATCTAGACAGGACAAAATTATCATATTTCATGTACTCTGTATCTGAATAAACTAGAGGAGGATGAATATTCATTTCCTTTACATGAATTTCAGTTGGAAAAAATAGAAAGTTATAGATCTTTTACTATCAATTATAACAAGTCCTTAGCATTGAGACTAGAAGATAGTACTGAGACTTTATAACTTAAATGTACTATAAAATGTACTAGCACATCATATTTATAGAGACTAAGGATTTAATGCATCAGAATACTTTCAAAATTACTGTCTGTATAGCAATGCCTTCTTTTCAACAGAATAGATAATTATTATTTTAAAAGACCTTTCTTATAATCTTTTGATATACTCACCAGTCTCTTTGGATCAAGTTAAGTCATCACATCATCTTGCATTTGAGTGATAAGCTCATCTGTCAATGTTTTAATAGATATAATACTTTATAATTAGAGCTTATATGGATTCTTTAAATTTTTTTTTAAAGCTTTTTTAATTATAAAGCATATGCATGGGTAATTTTTCCAACATTGACCCTTGCATAGCATTTTGTTGCGAATTTTCCTCTCCTACCCCAATCTACTCCCATAGCTGGCAGGTAGCCCAATAAATGTTAAATATGTTGAAATACATGTTAGATCCAATATATATATATACATATTTACACAGTTATCTTGTTGCACAAGAAAAATCAGATCAAGAAGGAAGAAAAAAAAACTAAGAAAACAAAATGCAAGCAATGACAACAGAAAGAGTGAAAATGCTATGTTGTATTCCACAATCTGTTCCCATGGTTCTCTTTCTGGGTATAGATGGCTCTCTTAATCACTGCACAAGTGGAATTGGTTTGAATCATCTCAATGTTGAAGAGAGCCACATCCATCAGAATTGATGATCATAAAGTCTTCTTGTTGCTGTGTATAATGATTTCCTGGTTCTGCTCGTTACACTTAGCATCAGTTCATATAGGTCTCTCCTAACCTCTCTAAAATCATCCTGGCCATCGTTTCTTAGAGAACAATAGTATTCCATAGTATTTATATACCATAATTTATTCAGCCATTCTCTGATTGTTGTGCATCCACTCAGTTTCCAGTTTCTTGCCACTACAAAGAGGGCTACCACAAACATTTTTGCACATGTGGTCCCCTTTCCTTCCTTTAAGATCTTTTTGGGATATAATCCCAGTAGAAACATTTCTGGATCAAAGGGCATGCACAATTTGAAAACTTTTTGAACATAGTTCTAAACTGCTCTCCAGAATGGTTGGATCCATTCACAGTTCCACCAACAATGTATCAATGTGTCCCAGTTTTCCCACATCCCCTCCAACATTCATCATTATCTTTTCCTGTCATCTTAGCCAATCTGACAGGTATGTAGTTGTATCTCAGAGTTGGCTTAATTTGTATTTCTCTGATCAGTAGTGATTTGGAGCACCTTTTCATATGGCTACAAATAGTTTCAATTTCTTCATCTGAAAATTGTCTGTTCATATCCTTTGACCATTTATCAATGGGAGAATGGCTTGAACTATTATAAATTTGAATCAATTCTCCATATATTTTAAAAATGAGGCCTTTATCAAATCCTTTGGATGTAAACATTTTTTCACAGTTTATTGCTTTCCTTCTAATCTTGTCTGTATAGTTTTATTTACACAAAAACTTTTTAACTTAATATAATCAAAACTATTTATTTTGTGATCAATAATAATCTCTAGTTCTTCTTTGAACAAATTCCTTTCTCCTCCACAAATCTGAGAGGTAAATTATTCTATGTTCTTTTAATTTGTTTATAATGTCATTTATGTCTAGATCATGAACCCATTTTGACCTTATCTTGGTATATGAAGTTAGATGTGGGTCTATGCCTACTTTCTGCCATACTAGTTTCCAATTTTTCCAGCAGTTTTTGTCAAATAGTGAATCCTTATCCAAAAGCTGGGGCCTTTGCGTTTGTCAAATACCAGATTGTTATACTCATTGGATATTTTATTCTATGAACCTAATCTATTCTACTGACCAACTTCTCTATTTCTTAGCCAGGACCAAATGATTTTGATGACCGCTGCTTTATAATATAGTTTTAGATCTGGTACAGCTAGGCCACTTTCATTTCTTTTCTCTTCATTACTTGCTTTTAAATTCTTGACCTTTTGTTCTTCCAGATGAATTTTGTTGTTATTTTTTCTAGTTCAGTAAAATAGTTTCTTGGAAGTTTGATTGGTATAGCACTAAATAAATAGATTAGTTTAGGGAGTATAGTCATCTTTATTATATTTGCTCCACCTATCCACAAACACTTAATATTTTTCCAGTTGCTTAGATCTGACTTTATTTTTGTGGAAAATGTTTTATAGTTTTGCTTATATAGTTCCGGACTTTCCCTTGTCAGATAGATCCCCAAATATTTTATATTATCAACAGTAATTTTAAATGGAATTTCTCTTTGTATCTCTTGCTGTTGGATTTTGTTAGTGATATATAAGAATGCTGATGATTTATGTAGATTTATTTTGTATCTTGCAACTTTGATAAAGTTGTGGATTATTCCTAATAGCTTTGTAGTTGATTCTCTGCATTCTCTAAGTATACCATCATATCATCTGCAAAGAGTCATAATTTGATTTCCTCATTGCCTACTCTAATTCCTTTAATCTCTTTTTCTTCTTTTATTGTCAAAGCTAGCATTTCTTATACGATATTGAATAGAAATGGTGATAGTGAGCAACCTTGTTTTGTCCCTGATTTATTGGAAATATGTTGGAATCCTTACAAAGTGTTAACTCATTAGAGTTGATAGAGACAACAATTATTTAATTTAGCATGGTACTTAGCAAATCCTCTAGTTCACTAATGTATTTAAGTACTCATTGGAGTTCACACTTTTGAGAGATTTACAAGTCAGTATTCAGTATGAGAGTCACAAACCAGAAACCCATAATCCTACTCTCAGATCCCATAATCCCACTCTCTCAGAGGAGGAGTCAACCTTTTACACCAAGCATAAAAAGAGCTTCAGTGAGCCAGTCAGTCAGTTCAGAAGAAGCCCACTCTCGGAGGCTCAACCATATTCATTCATCTCACACCACTGTGGTGGCTGGCCTCCTGCACTTCCCCCACTGAGACCAAGGCTGGCCTGAAAGGCTCTCCAGAAAGCTGCCCAGCCCAGGGGAGGAGACAAGACTCAGAAGAAGCACTCTGGGAGAATGAGAGCCAGAAGCTCTCTCTCAGAGGCAAGAGAGATTCATTCCATTTTCCACCTTTGTGCTGACTGGAGGCAGAAGAAAGCAGAGGCAAAGGACAAGTAGCAAGAACTCTAGGAACCAAGGAGAGAGATAGGCCATCAAGAAAACTAACTGGGCTATTTTGGAGGAAGCAATAAAAGATCTGAACTTTTAACACCTGGCTGCATTTGGGGTGATTATTAATCTGAACTGATACTAAGGTTGCCTCCAGAAAACCTTCCCAAGAAACCTGTTCCCAGAGAGAACCATCATATTATAGAAAAGAAAAAGAACACCACAAAAATGGTTCTAGTTTATGTCCATTACATATGATGCTTGCTGATGGTTTTAAATAGATGCTATTGACTATTTTAAGGAAAAGTCTATTTATTCCTATAGTCTCTAGTGGTTTTAATAGGAATGGGTGTTGGATTTTATTAAATGCTTTCTCTGCATCTATTGAGATAATCATATATATTTTTTATTTATTTGGTTATTGGTATAGTCAATTATGCTAATAGTTTTCCTAACATTGAACCAGTCCTGCATTCCTGGTATAAATTCTTCCTGGTCATGATGTATTATCCTGGGGATAATTTTCTATAATCTCTTTGCTGATATTTTACTTAAAATTTTTGCATCAATATTCATTAGGGGGGATTGGTCTTTAATTTCGTTCTCTTTTTTCAACCTACCTGCTTTAGGTATCAGTACCATGTCTGTGTCATAAAAGAAATCTGGTAGGAGTTCTTTATTCCCTATTTTTTTTCAAATAGTTTATATAGTATTGGAGTTAGTTGTTTAAATGTTTGGTAGAATTCACATGTAAATCCATATGTTCCTTGGGTTTTTTTCTTAGAGAATTGATCAATAGCTTGTTCTATTTCTTTTTCTAAAATGGAACTATTTATGTAATTTATTTCTTCTTCTGTTAATCTTGTCAAACTATATTTTTGTAAGTATTCCTCCATTTCACTTAGGTTGTCAAATTTATTGGCATAAAGTTGGGCAAAATAACTCCTAATAATTGCTGTAGTTTCTTCTTAATTGGTAGATAGTTCTCCTTTTTCATTTTTGAGACTAACAACTTGATTTTCCTCTTTCCTTTTTCTAATCAAATTAACTAAAAGTTTATCTATTTTGTTTTCCAACTCAGTTTTATTTGTTAATTCAATAGTTTTTTATTTTCAATTTTATTGATCTCTCCTTTTATTTTTAGAATTTCAAGTTTTTTGCTTGGGTTTTTAAAAATTTATTCTTTTTTTTCTAGCTTTTTTAGTTGGAAATCCAATTCATTGATCTTCTCTTTCTCTATTTTATGCAACTAAGCATCAAATGATATAAAATTACCCCTTATGAACACTTTGGCTGCATCCCACAAATTTTGGTATGTTGTCTCATTATTGTCATTCTCTTGGATGATATTGTTGATTGTGTCTATGATTTGCTGTTTCACCCATTCATTCTTTAGGATGAGATTATTTAGTTTCCAATTTATTTTTGATCTATTTTCCCCTGGCCCTTGATTGAATATAATTTTTGCTTTGTGATCTGAAAAAAAATGCATTTACTATTTCTGCCTTTCTGCATTTGATTTGAGGGCTTTATATCCTAATATATGGTCAATTTTTGTATATATTCCATGAACTGCTGAGAAAAAAGTATACTCCTTTCTGACTCCATTTAATTTTCTCCAAAGAGCCATCATATCTAGTTTTTTCTAGCATTCTATTTACCGCTTTAACTTTCTTTTCCCCCCATTTTTAAAGCTTTTTAATTATAAAGCATATGCATGGGTTATTGTTCCAACACTGAATGTTGCCTAACCTTTTCTTGCAAATTTCCTCCTTCTTCCCCTCCCCCTCCCCCATGTGTTTGCTAGTCCAATACATGTTAAATATGTTGAAATACATATCCATTAGATTCAATGTAATACATTAGATCCAATATGGGTATACATATTTATATAGTTATCTAGTTGGCTCAAGAAAAATCAGATCAAGAAAGAAGAAAAAGAAAAACTGAGAAAAAATGCAAGCAAATAAGAGAGAGTAAGAATGCTATGTTGTGTTCCACCCTCTGTTGCCATGGTTCTCTTTCTGGGTGTAGAAGGTTCTCTTCATCACTGCACAAGTGGAACTGGTTTGAATCATCTCAATGTTGAAGAGAGTCACATTCCTCAGAGTTGATCATCATATAGTCTTGTTGTTGCTGTGTATAATGATTTCCTGGTTCTGTTCATTGCACTTTGCATCAGTTCATGTAAGTCTCTCCAAGCCTCTCTGAAATCATCTGTTTCTTACAGAACAATAGTATTCCATAGCATTCATATGCCACAATTTATTCAGCCATTCTCCAATTGATGGCCATACACTCAGTTTCCAGTTTCCTGCCACTACAAAGAGGGCTGCCACAAATATTTTTGCACATGTGGCTCCCTTTCCCTCTCTTAAGATATCTTTGGAATATAATCCTAGTAGAAACACTGCTGGTTCAAAGGGTATGCACAGTTTGATAACGTTTTGAGCATAGTTCCAAAATGCTCTCCAGAATGGTTAGATCCTTTCACACTTCCACCAACAACGTATTAGTGTCCTAGTTTTCCCACATCTTTTCCAACATTCATCATTATCTTTTCTTATCTTCTTAGCCAATCTGATAGATAGATATGTAGTGATATCTTAAAGTTGCCTTAATTTGCATTTCTCTTATCAACAATGATTTGGAGCACCTGTGACTACAAATACTTTCAATTTCTTCATCTGCAAATTATCTGTTCATATAGTTTGACCACTTATCAATTGGAGAATGGCTTGAACTATTATGAATTTGAGTCAATTCTGCATATATTTTAGAAATGAAGCTTTTATCAGGTCCTTTGGAAGTAAAAATGTTTCCCCAGGTATTTTTTTTTTTCTTTTTTGGTTTTGCTTGACAGAGTCTTGTTGTCTCATTGAGTCATTCATTTTCATTTGTTCAATTCTGAATTTTAGTGAGCTATTTTCTTTATTTACTTTTTTTTTTACTTCTTTTTGTATTTTTCCAATTGAATTTTAAAATGAGTTGTTTTGCTCTAGGGGCTTTTTTATTTCACAAATTCTGTTTTTTTAGGAGTTATTTTGTTTTTCTGTTTCATCAACCCTGTTTTTTCTGGGAGTTGCTTTCTTTTTCCATTTTATCAAATGTATCCTTTAATGAGTTATATGCTTTTTCTATTTCACTAAGTCTATTTTGTAGTGAATTTTCTTCCAATAGTTTCTGTGTTACTGTTTCCAAACTCTCTTGCAAATTTCTCATTTCCTTTCCCCATTTTTCTTCTAGCTCTCTTTTAAGATCTTTTTAAATTTCTTTTAGGAAAGCCTTGTGTGATGGGGACCAGATTATATCATCTTTTGGGACTTCATTTGGAGACCATCTGCCTTTAGTCTACTCAGGGTTTGAAATCTGTTCTTCTCTTTTGCCATAAAAGCTATCAAATATTAGAGTCATCTTTACTTTTTTACTCTCTCTCTCTCTTTTTTAAGTTAAGGTCTGCCTTTAGAAAGGGAGAAGTTTTCTAAGCATCTCGTGCTGGATGGGTGTGGTCAGGTCCTATGAGATTCTGGCATTTTGGGATTCACTATTGTTCTTTTGTGTTTGTGTTTGATGTTTATAACTTCTCTGCTGATTTACTGGCTTGCAACCAGGGCAGAGTGGCCAACACTGCTATAGATTCCTCCCCATAGATTTACTGCTGCATGGACTCTGCATTGCCCTGTGGAGTCAGCAATGCCCTGGGACTCTGCACCATCTTCCATGGTATTTGTACTCAGCTAGTTGCACTGGCTGCCTCCCTCCCATTTCCAATTGAAACAGACCTTTTCTGTAATTTCTCAAAATTATTTTCTGCTGATTATAAGTTCCACTCCCAATATTTGTGGGCTCTGCCAGTCCCAGAGCTAATTCAGAGTCTGGATTTAGTAATTATTGTGAGGTTTGTAGAGAAGGTCAGAGATAAAATTGTGTAGTCTCCACCATCTTGGTTCCACCCCTGAAAGTCACTTATATAGATTCTAAAGAATGGCAGAACACTTAAAAGTGTTGGTGTATTTAAAGGACCATAGAATGTCAAGGGAAATCAGAGATCATATAGTACAATACCCTCATTTTACATATGAGATAAAGTGATTTAAAGAGAGGGAAAGTTTCTTACCCAAGGTTAACACATATAGTAAATGTCAGAAAAATGATTTGAATTTGAGTCTTTAGACTCAGTTTCCCATACTTGTTCTATCCTAACACTTTATTTTACAGCAAACATCACTCTAAATAGTTTTATCTAATATGATATGCCATGTTTCATTGACTATTATGCCTGATATTTACTGACTTTTCTATAGTTCCAATTCAAAAAATCTTCAGTACCAGGATAGCTTTCATTTATAAGAAACAATATTATAGCTCCTCATTTCCTGTAAAACAGTTGATTTTAATCTTTGTGTGTCTGGGTGTGTGTCTTTGTGTCTATTGTCTATCTGTTTCCTTGTATGTTGAGATGTTCTCCTTGGTAGTTATTTGAAGTTTATGCACTCCTCAGGACAATATTTTTAAGTGAATATAATAAAATATATATAGCTACAAAGAAAAATAAGTATATCAAAAAGTTATCAAGATATTTCCATTAAGTTTGTGGATGCCTTGAAATACATCCACAAAACCCAAAAAAAAAAAAAATAGGAGAAAGGCAATACTGAACTCCAGGTTATAAATACCTGATTTAAATGAAAATCTTGTCTCAGTTTTAAATAGTCATCTTGCAATGTGTCATTTTATTAGCTTTTTTATTAGAACGTTATTAAGTAAAAAAAATTTCTTGGTTATTTGGAACACACTTGATATTTGTGTTTAAATATATGTGTGGCTAAATGAATTCAAATACATTTTGCTGGAAGAAGGAAGGTAATGCCATTCTATCTTTTTTTTTTTTTAAATTTTTTATTTAATAATTACTTTATATTGACACTCGTTTCTGTTCCGATTTTTTTTTCCCCTCCCTCCCTCCACCTCCTCCCCTAGATGGCAAGCAGTCCTTTATATGTTGGATATGTTGCAGTATATCCTAGATACAATATATGTTTGCAGAACCGAACAGTTCTCTTGTTGCATAGGGAGAATTGGATTCAGAAGGTATAAATAACCCGGGAAGAAAAACAAAAATGCAGATAGTTCACATTCGTTTCCCAGTGTTCTTTCTTGGGTGTAGCTGCTTTTGTCCGTCATTTATCAATTAAAACTCAGGTCTCTTTGTCAAAGAAATCCACTTCCATCAAAATATGTCCTCATACAATATCGTTGTCAAAGTGTATAATGATCTCCTGGTTCTGCTCATTTCACTTAGCATCAGTTCATGTAAGTCTCGCCAGTCCTCTCTGTATTCATCCTGCTGGTCATTTCTTACAGAACAATAATATTCCATAACATCCATATACCACAGTTTACCCAGCCATTCTCCAATTGATGGGCATCCATTCATTTTCCAGTTTCTAGCCACTACAAACAGGGCTGCTACAAACATTTATTCCATTCTATCTTAAGAGAGATTGAAAATACAGATCATGAAGTCTGAAAATTTTTTTAAATTCAATGGAAACTACACAGTCTTCCCCATATTTAGTCAGCATTTAGGTACATATTTCCAAGGAACCATTCTATTCTAACTTCAGCGACTGGCATTTCTAAGCATGTCTTGCTTCATCTTTCAAGCTTCCAAATAAATGAGTATGAGGGAAGGTTAACTATTAAAAATGAACTCAAATGAGCATACACTGATAGGAAACTAATGATGATGATATCATAATATTTGAGTATGGCAGTTTAGAATACTTGATGGAGTGACCTTGGAATCAGGTAGAACTGAGTTCAAGTTTTGGCCTTGATATCTAAATGACATGTGACATAGGCCAAGTCACATTGCCTCGGGAAAATTTCTAAGAATATAAATTAGAGAAGCCTTGCTAATCTGCATTGGGAATAATTCCCATATTAGTTCCTCTCCCACTGGTCTAAATATAATACCAAAATTCTCTATATGGAGGTAAAGAAAAATAAAATCTTAATTATAAAATATTTCATGGAATCTCATTAAATAATGTCTAAGATATTAATTTTGTCAAGGAGAGTCAAAACTAGAGCACATTCAACAATTTTAAACAATATCAGCCCTTGAGGAGTCCCTTTTAAGGAAAATAAAACAAATCTAGGGGAAATAACAATAAAAGGACAAGAAATGAAATAGCTAATTTACTGTAGCTATTGAAAAGACTAGAGGTGTTATGGTCATAAATAATACAAATAGAATGTAATGCCTACCTTAAACTTGAAGTATTGACATTTTGAAGTGAGAGTGTTTTTTGTTTTGTTTTGTTTTTCCTGCTCTTTAAGTAATGATGAGAACATAAGTTCTAAGTACAAGGAACATGATTTCAGTTTGGAATAAGAGAAAACCTCTCAATTGTTAGCATTCTCCAGTATTGTAAATATTGTCTCAGGAGTTGGTATGTTGCCTCCATCATTTGCAGCTACCATCTTCAAGCCAGTTAATCTTTTATTGAGGAAGTAGAGGAAAATTCTGATAAGGTAACATCTTGATTCTCCTAGCTCCTTGCAAGTTCTGAGATAAGAAGATTTTATTTTTAAATGGTCACTTATTCAAATGTGTTTATTGTTTTTCTGTATAGTACAGTTATAGTTGTAATTTTTATTTCATTAAGAGTTTTGTTCATATTTATTTGAAAATGCTATGCTATAACTCTTAAGGTATTTTGCATACATTATCCAGATTTAAAAGCACGAAAATTTGAATATATCTTGCAGAACTACAAATAACAATTGCAATGTTTAAAAAATGACCAAAAGAATAATCATAGCTCTGATTTTTAACAGTACTTTCTTCTTTTTTCACTATGGTCCCCTGAGGCAGATAATAAAAGAATAATTAATTTCAATTTTATACATAAGAAAACATATTAGAGATATCAGCTCAATTGCCAAATGTTTCATTACTAATAAGTATACAAGCCAGGTTAAACTCAGGTCTTATGATTCCCAGTTCAGTTGTCTTCCTACACCAGAGGGTTTAAATACATAGTACATGGATAGCATATGACTCACAATGCTTCTAAATCAAAACAGGAACAATATTAAAATATAATTGGAAGAGAGGATTTCCAGGAACTATGATGGTTTCATAAGCAATAGATTACTAAAACTCTCCCATGGGTGTCTCCAAAAAACATAGAAGAGTATCCCAAAACAAATTCTGGAACATCAGAACTAGTAAAAAAAGATGGGATGAAACAATTTTTATACCCAAAAGTTGGACGATCAGCAGGAAAAGACTGTCCCACTTGTGTAAAATGGTAGTGCAGTTCAGGACAAAAAATGTCCCAGTAAGCCAGCAGCGAATGCCAATTTAGAAAATCAGAGTTAGATCTAAAGCCACTGTGTAGCAGAGAAGGCAAACACTTTCTCCCATACTTTCCCCCCAACAATGCCTTAGCATAACTAGTGCAATGGACTGTCTCCAATTGTAAGCACTATCATATGCTACAGAAAAATGATAGATGCCAACCCTATAGGTGCCTACAGGATGCTGCCAACAGCCAGACCTTAAGTGTGCTTCAGTGTATTTCGGGGAAATAGAGAAACAACCCATGAGCCTCAGCACATGCCAAAAACTAACAATAGGAGTCCTGTTCAATGCCAAGTAAGTGACTAGATCCCTAAAGCCTTCAGCAGTGCCAGCCACCACTCACATCACTTCCTCAGTGCAATAACAGACTTTAAGTTCCCTGTAGGTCTCAGAGCAACATCAGTATAGCACTAAGTAAACAGTCAGAGCTTGCAGTCCTTGGCACAAGAAGTCTGAAAAAGTATTACTTTCACTCTGAGAACAGATCTTAAATCTAAAAGAAAGGAAAATGGGGAAAAAAAGGAGCAAAAAAATCTGATCATATAAAAAATATTTTGCTTACAGAGAAGATCAGAAGAAAACACAAATATATGTATCAAAAAAAAAAAAAAACAAAAGAAACAAACAAAAAAAAAACCTAAAGAAGCTGAGAAGTGACCTCAAGTCCAGAAAGAATGTATAGAAATGGCTCAAAAAGGGGCTTAAAACGATATAAGAGAAGATGTTAAAAGATGGGAAAAGAAATGAGAAATGTAGGAGAAAATTATGAAAAAAAAAAAAAACATAGTCAATAGCTTGGAAAAATAAAATAACTCCTTAAATAGTATAATTGACCAAACAGAAAAAAAAGAGAAAAGTACAAAAGTTAACTGTGGAAAACAATTTCTTAAAAGTTAGAATTGGACAAGTGGAAGCTAATGACTCTATGAGACATCAAAAATCAACCAAATCAATTCAAAAAAATTAGTAAAAATAATAGAAAATGTAAAATATCTCATGGGAAAGACATGTCACCTACAAAACAGATCCAGGAGAAACAATTCCAGAATTATTGGACTACCTGAACTATTTATAACCAAAAGGAAGACCTAGACATCATCTTTCAAGAAACTGTCAAGGAAAATTGTCCTGATATCTTGGAACAAGGGGGCAAAATAGGTATTAAAAGAATCCCTTATTCACCTCAGGAAAGAGATGTCAAAATAAAAATGTCAAAGAAAATTATAGCCCAAATTCAAAACTGTCTGGTCAAGGAAAACATGGACAGAAAGGAAACAATTCAAATACTGGAGAACAATCAGAATTACACAAGATGAAGTAGCTACAACATTAAAAGATCAGAGGTCATGGAACAGGATATTGTAGATGCCAGAGGAGCTAGGAATACAAAGAAAAATCACCTAGTAAAATTAAGTATAATACATCAATGGGGAAAATGACCATCAATGAAACAGAAAGAATTCAAGTTTTCATAATAAGACCAGAATTAACCCAAACTTTGTTATCTAACATCAGGATGCAAGGGAAACATAGCTTACAAGGAAAAAAAATAAAGGATTCCATAGAGTCAAACTGTTTACATTCCAATATGGGAAAATGATACTTGCAATTCTTAAAATTGAATTAGATAGAAGGATATGGATATATGGTAAATTTGAAGGAATGACATAAAAAATAATTAAGAGACGAGAAGTTTCCTGAGTGCAGAAGGATGGGACAGGTAGAATGGAGAAAATTAATTCTCATTAAGAGGTGCAAATCACCTATTCAAGTGCAGTTCAAGATGGGAGAATGAGTAATGGGTATCATTTGAACCTTACTCTTATCAATAATGGCTCAAAGAGGAAATTTTATACATAGTTGGTTTGCTATAAAAATAAGTATATCTTACCCAGAAAGGAAGCAAAGGGAGAAGAGATCAAGTAAAAAGGTGGGTAATGGTTGACAATGGGGAGGGCAGATCAAGGGAATTTATTGACAGATTCAAAACACTGGTGAGGAAGGAAAGTATGAAAGGAAAGAGAGGACAAACAGAAAAAAACAGGATGAAGGGAAATATACATATAATAATAGTAATAACTGTGAGGGTGAATTGAAATAATAGAGTGCATCAAACATCAGAATCCTAAAATATGTTGTTTACAAAAAACACATTTGAAGCAGAAAGACAAGCACAGAGTAAAGATAAAATGCTGGAGCAGAATGTATTATGCTTTAGTAGTAATCCTGATCTAAAAGTAAAAGCAAACATAAACCTAAGTAAAAGAGATAAGAAAGAAAAACATTTATTGCTAAATGGTAACATAGACAATGAAGCAATATTAATAAAAAACATATGCACCAAGTGGTTTGACATCTAAATTCTTAGTAGAAGTTAATTGAGTTACAGAAAGAAATAGCAAAATTATATGGGGGACCTTAACTGTCCCCTCTCAGAATCTGATAAATATAGCTAAAAAATAGATAATAAAGGAAGTAAGCAGAATATTAGAAAAAGTAGATATGACAGACCTTTGAAGAAAACTGAATGGAAACACATAGGAATGTACATGTTTTCCTCTGCAGTACATGGCACCTGCACAAAAATTGACCTTGCATCAGGGCATAAAAAAACCTCAAAATCAAAAGTAGAAAGGCAGAAATACTAAATGTTTTCTTTATAGATCAGAATGCAACATATATTACATGTAACATTACATTTATAATTACATCAAATGTAATAAACATTACATTTATAATTACATCAAATGTAATAAACATTACATTTAACAAAGAACAGTGAAAAGAGATTAAAATTAATTGGAAACTAAATGATCCAAATTTAAAGAAAAAGTGGGTCAAAGAACAAATCATAGAAACAATCATTAATTTCATTAAAGAGAAATGACAAGAAGAAGACAACATTCTAAAATGTTTATGATGAATAGGGGTCAATTTATTTCTCTAAACATTTAGGTCATCAAAATAGAAAAAGAAAAGATTAATGCATTGGAGATGTAACTAAAACAACAAGAAGAAGGAAAGGAATGAATTAAAAATTCCTAATAGAATACCCCAAATTCAAAATCCTGAAAAACTGAAAGGTTAAAAAAATACAATATATTGGCTAATAAATTAATTTAGAAGCTAGACTTTTGAGAAAAACATCAAAAAAGATAAACCATTGGTGAATTTGATTTTGAAAAAAAAAAGCAAATATCCAGTATCAAAAATAAAAAAGAGTGAAATCACCACCAATAAAGAAGAAAATAAAGCAATCATTAGGAAACATTTTGCCCAATTACATGCCAATAAATCTGAGAATCTGAGAAAAATTGATAAATATTTATGAAAACATGAATTACTCAGATTAAGAATTTGCAAATAGAAAGCCTCAATAACCTCCTCTTAAAAAAAAAAAAAAGAAAAAGAAATTGAACAAGCCAATAATGAACTCCCTAATAACAAATCCTCAGGGTTAGAGGGGTTCATAAGTAAATTCTATGAAATATTAAAAAAAACCTAATCCCAACACTATATAAAGTATCTAGAAAA
This sequence comes from Antechinus flavipes, assembly GCF_016432865.1. Lineage (NCBI taxonomy): Eukaryota > Metazoa > Chordata > Mammalia > Dasyuromorphia > Dasyuridae > Antechinus > Antechinus flavipes. The sequence continues at coordinate 275,528,275 of NC_067400.1, forward strand.
GTAGGCAAAGAAAGAGTTGTACCAAACTCCTTTTATCGTATAAATATGGTACTCATACCTAATCCAGAAAGAACTAAATCAGAGAAAGAAAATTCTATATCATACTTCTAGGGATGGAGACAAGACGGTGAAGTTAAGTCAGGAAGCTGATTGAACTGTCCCAGTTTCCCTTGAAAAATCACATGAAAGCAAACCTCTGAACAGAGTCGGACAGAATGAAATCTCTCTAGCTCAAGACAGACTAAAAAAAATTCAGGAAAGGTCAGTCTCAATGGTGTGAAAATAGTGCAGTTCAGATCATAAAGACTCTGGCAAAGCTTATGAGAGGGTCTTAATCATAGCAAATCAACAACTAAGACCCTTAATCCTGGCTCAGTAGAGGAGCAGATCTGAGGGCTAATTTTCAGTACCAGCTCAGAAGTGAAACTCTGGGAAGCCAGGCTGTTTCCTAAAAAAGAGCAGGCAACGGAGCCTTCAAAAGCAAGGAGCCTCTGTGCTAAAGTCAGGGTTTGGAGCTGGCCAGGAAGCTTGGGACAGCACCCCCTTTACCATAGGAACAGAGCTCAACCATAAAAGTAAAAAAAAAAAAAAAAAAAAAAAAAAAAAAAAAGAGGAAATACCAAAAGAAAAAGAAACAAAATGAGCAAGAAATTAACCAAATGGAAACAGAGATACAAAAGCTAGCTGAAGAAACTCATGTATTAAAAATTAGAGCAGAGAAAATGGAAGCTATGACTTTGTGAAACAGCAAGAATCAATCAAACAAACTAAAAAGAATGAAAAAATGGAAGAAAATGTAAAATACATCATTGGAAAAATAGCCAGCCTAGAAAATAGATCCAGAAGAGACAATTTTAAAAATTATTGACTTACCTGAAGGCCATGATCAAAAAAAAAAAAAAAAAAGGCAAAAAAGAGTCTGGATAATATTCTACAAGAAATTATTAAGGAAAACTACCCCAGTATTCTCGAAACAGAGGGGAATTACTGATTGAAAAAATTCATAGATCACATTTGAAAGAGATCCCACAAGGAAAAGCCCAAGGAACATTTTCATGAAACTCCAAAACTACAATCTCAAGTTAAAAAATACTGCAAGCTGCCAGACAAAAACAATTCAAATATCAAGGAGCAATAGTCAGGATTATCAGGATTTGGCAACTTCTACAATAAGGGATCAGAGGGCCTAGAATATCATATTCATAAAGGCAAAGGACCAAAGATTACAACCAAGAATTAACTACTTAGCAAAACTGAGCATCATTTTTCAGGGAAGGAGATGGAGCTTCAATAAAGTAAGAGACTTATAACCTAACAATAAGCTTCAAACTAGACTACTTTTTCATTATCTTCATTCCTATTGCTTTATATGTCACATGATCCATCCTAGAGTTCTCAATATGATATATGCATACAGACCCTAACAGACACCATTAAAAAAAAAAAATCTAATCATCTTCTTATTCACTATAATCATTCTTGTTTCTGTTGAAAAAAACAAAACTAAAGAAAAAAATTAATCTACAAATGCAGAACTAAGGGGAATCATAGAAACAGGGGAAAATATATATTATTTAAAGTTTAAACTGTTTATATCCTTAGAGAAAACAGAATTTGTAACTCTTGACAACTATATTTGTTACTGGGGCTGGCAAAAAGGGGTATCACATAGACTGAGGGTATGGTTGTGAATTGACTCTGACATTAAGAGGTGGAAAAAGAGCTGTATTGGAAAAAGATGAAAGAGAAAGTATAATGAGAAAATCAGTTCACATGAAGATATGCAAAAAACCTATTATATTTCCCGGAAAGAAAGGAGGAGGATAAGCATTGTCTGAAGCTTGATCTCATCAATTTTGGCTCTAAGAGATAATAACTTAATCATTCAGTTGGGTGTAGAAATTTATCTAGTCCTAAAAAGAATAAAGAAAAAGGAGGGACAGGATGGAAGGGAGGGTAAAAACACTAGGGGTAAAGGTAAGAAAGGGAAGGAATGTTGATTAGATAGGAGATAGGGTAGTGAGTAGGGTGGGTTAAAAAAAAAACACAACTAAAGACAAGGTGGAAAGAAAGACGAAAGATATATGTGGGTACAAAATGGAATGGAAGGAAATACAGAGCTAGTGATCATAACTGGGAATGTGAATGGGATGAGCTCTCCTCTAAAAGGGAAGCAAAAAGCAGAGTGGATTGAAAAAAGGAGTCCTATAATATATTGTAATTTACAAGAAACACATTTGACACAGAAAGACACACACAGTATAAAGGTAAAAGGCTTCAGCTTATGCTTCAGCTGAAGTAAAACAAAATAGGGGTAGCAATTCTGATCTCAGATAAAGCAAAATTAAAAAAAAATAGATCTTATTAAAAGAGATAATACAGAAAAGTACATCTTGATAAATAGTACCATAAATAATGAAGCAGTAATGCTACCAAATGTGTATGCACCAACTAGTAGAGCAGACAAATTCCTAGAGAATTTGGAAGAAATAGTGTAAGGAAGCAAAACTAGTCTAGTCAAGAACTTCAACCTTCTCCTCTCAGAATCAAACAACTCTAACCACAAAATAAGAAGGAAACTAAAGGGTTAAAAGGATCCTAGAAACCTTAGATATGATAGACTTCTGGAGAAAATTGAATAGGGGCAGAAAAGAATGCACCTTTTTCTCAGCAGGACATGGCACCTAGACAAAAATTGACCATGTATTTGGTCATAAAAACAATCAAATGTAAAAAGGCAGATATAGCAAATGCTTCCTTTTCAGACCACAATGAAATAAAAAAAAATCAATAAAGGGAAAGAAAAAGATAGACTAAAAACCAATTGGAAATTAAATAATCTAATTATAAAGAACGAGTGGGTCAAACAAGAAATCACTGAAATGATCCATAAGTTCATACAAGAAAATAACAATAATGAGACAATATACCAAAACCTATAGGATGCAGCCATAGCATTTCATAAGGGAAATTTTATATCTCTAAATAGCTACAAGAATAAAATAGAGAAAGAGTAAATCAATGAATTGGACATGCAACCAAAAAAGGTAGAAAAAGAACAAATTAAACCCTCCCAATTAAATACCAAATTAGGAATTCTGAAATTCTAAGGAGATTTTTATAAAATAGGAAAAAAGAAAACTATTAAAGTAATTTAAAAAATTAAGAGTTGGTTTCATGAAAAAAAAAGATAAACTTTAGTTAATTTGATTAGAAAAAAGAAAATAAAACCAAATCACCAGGAATCAAAAATGAAAAGGGTGAACTTATCACTAATGAAAAATAATTTAAAGCAATAAGTAGGAGCTATATTTCTCAACTGTATGGCAGCAAGTTTGAAAATCCAACCAAAATGGATAATTATTTATAAAAATGTAAATTGCCCAGGTTAACAGAAGAAATAAATTACTGAAATTGTCCCACTTTAGAAAAAGAAATTGAACAAGTTATTAATGAACTCCCTAACAACAATAACAACAACAAAAAAAACTTCAGGGACAAAATGCATTCACAAGTGAATTCTATCAAACTTTTAAAGAAAAATTAATTCCAATACTATGTAAACTATTGGGAAAAATAGGTAAAGTAAGAGTCCTGCCAAATTCCTTCTATGACATATATGTCATTTATACCTAAAGCAGGAAGAGCCTAAATGAAGAAAGGAAATTACAGACAAATCTCCCTAATGAATACTGAAACAAAAATTTCAAATAAAATATTAGCAAATGGATTACAGGATATCTTATCAGCAGGATATTACACAATGACCAAGTGGGATTTTCACCAGGAATGCAGGATTACTTCAATATCAGGAAAACTATGACCTTAATCAACTATATCTATAACAAAATCAACAGAAATCATATGATAATCTCAATAGATGAAGAAAATGCTTTTGACAAAATACAGCACCTATTACTATTAAGAATATTAGAGACCATAGGAATAAAGATAGCTTTCCTTAAAATAATAAGTAGTATCTAAAACCAATAGCAAGCATTATTTGTAATGGAGAGAAGCTGGACAAATTTCCAGTAAGAGCAGTATTGAAAAGGGATTCTCATTATCACCACTATTATTCAACATTGTACTAGAAATAGTGGCTTTAGCAATAAGAAAAGAAAAAGTAATTAAAGGAATTAGAATAGACAATGAGGAAATAAAGTGATCACTCTTTGCAGATGATATGATGATATACTTAGAGAATCCTAGAAAATCATCTAAAAACTTACTGGAAACAATTGACCACTTTAGCAAAGTTGCAGAATATAAAATAAACCCACACAGGATGTAGAGCGCTAAAACTCTGAATCAGACAAGAGAGCACTTAAGGTCACCTATTTGATGTGAGACAATGGCTTTATTAGCATATGTTTGGATAATGGCTCTCCTCGCCATTGATGCTTGCTGAATATTTGGTAGTGAGATAATCATAGGCAAGGATCTTTGGCAAGCCTTGTGGCAGCTTGCCTGCCTTCTTCACTTCTCCCCCTAAAGACCAAGGACTTCAATTTATCCTGACTTTGGCTGACTCTGAAGCCAGTACTTTACATTTGGTGCCCAACCTGAGGAGCAAATATTAGAAGCATGTCTACAAAAGACCATAGAAACACTAAGGAACTATAAATGCATAAAGCTCCAGAAAAAAATCCAAGACATGAATCTTTTCAATATTTAGAATATGAAGTATACCCTAAGTTGCTTACAGTACAAAAACTTTCCTTAAGAACAGAGAAGCTAAACACCTTAAATGACTTTCAGAAACTGATAGGAGTTATCCAACAGATGTGTCCAGGATTAGGCTTGACTACCTATAAATTGCAACCATTGTATGACATTTTAAGGGGAGACAGTGCTTTAAACTCACCACCCCACCTTAGAAAAAAGCTCAAGAGGCTTTGTGAGAAGTTGAACTGGTTTTAACAAATGTGTTTGAAAGAGCCACTCAAAAACCCTTGGAAATAGCAGTTTTCGCTACAAAAGAGGCACCCATAGCAATCCTTCATCGAGGAGACAATGTAATAGAGTGGGTAAACTTCCCAATACAACCAGAACATAGCCTTAGTCCTTACCCAGTACTTGTAGCTAGAATTTTATTAAAGGCCATTAAGTGAGCAGTACAATTATCTAGGATAAGACTTGACAAGATATATACTTTTTATACCAAGGCACATATTAATGTAGGCTGTGAAACCATCCCAGAGTGGCAAATTTTATTGGCCATGGCTTCACATTTTACACATGGGTGTCCATTAAAGATAACCCAACTATTACATAATTGGCAATGGATTCTTGAAGAAAAGTTTTCAAAAATTCCTCTTACAGGACCAACTATCTTTACAGATGCATCCAAACATAACATTTGTACTGTATACTCTCATGACTTAATGATAAAGAGAGTAGTCAGAACTCTTTTCCCATTCACTCAGCATAATGAATTATATGCAATCATCCTAGCTCTTACTTATTATCCAGGAGATATAATATTTGATTCAGCCTATTCAGTAAGTGTGGTACAAAGAATTGCCACAGCCCAAATAAAATTTGTAGCCTCTAATATATATCAGTTCTTTAAGGAACTTCAAGAGCAAGTGAGAAAGCATCCAAGTAAATCTTACCTGGATTTTGCATGTCCGCTCTCATAGTGGACTTCTAGGTCCTATTTTTGATGGTAATTCAAAGGCAGATAGCCTTCTAGCCATGTTGGCCAATACCCCTTTATTTCAGGTAGCCCAATATTTTCATTCTAAATATCATCAGGCTGCTCGAGCTTTATGTTTGCAATTTGAGATAATAAAAGAGGAAGCCAGGAGCATAGTAAAAACCTATACAGCTTGCTTTCTGTTCCACGCTCCTACACTCTATCCAGGGAAGAATCCTCGTGGTTTGAGACCCAGTGAAATTTGGCAAATGGATGTGACCCATTATAAATCTTTTGGTTGTCTGTCTTTTATCAATGTTGTAGCAGACACCTTTTCAGGATTTACTTTTGCAATACCAGCAGCAAAAGAGACAGCTCAAGTAGTCACAGAATTCCTTATACAAGCATTTGAAATTATGGGTGTTCCACAAGCAATAAAAACAGATAATGGACCTGCATATACTTCTAAATATTTTGCACACTTTTGTGCATAGTATAAGATTTTACATACCACTGGCATACCCTTTAATCCTTAAAGACAGGCAATAGTACAGAGGAGAAACAGAGACATCAAGACACTCCTCCAAAAATAAAAGAAAGGGGGAGCCACACGCAACCCAGAGAATTTTTAAATTTAGCTCTTTATACAGTTAACTTCTTGATTTTTGATAAAGATGCACTGGCTCCAGCAGACAGGTTTTATAACCCACTGGAAGGGCACACAGTGAGCAGCTCCACTATCTTTAGATAATCACCAGGTAATATGAGAGATGCAGAAAGTGGTGAATGGAAGGGACCAGATAAGTTAATTGCTTGGGGAAGAGGGTTTGCTTGTATCTCTACAGAAGGAGAAGGAATCAGATGGGTGCCAATGGGCCATATTTGCCTTGTCCATTGGAAAGAGATGAAGAAGACCCTTGAAACAAAAGAGAAGACCCAAGAAACATTGGGGGTTTCCATCGCTGATTGTGCCCACAACTGAAAGAGCATGGCAGTTATGGCAAATGACTCATGGACATCAAAAATTGTTAATGAGATTGAGGCAGGACTTCAAAACCCTCAGGAATCATTGGAATCCCTGAGACATGAAAAGATTGCTGTAGGACTTAAAAAAACTCAGAAATCATTGGATTCCCTGAGACATGATGAGACTGTTGTAGGACTTCAAAATCTGCAGGAATCATTGAATTCCCTAACAAATAATAAAACTGTTGCAGGACTTTAAAAACTTGCAGGAATCATTGGATTCCCTGACACATGAAGTAATGGACAATAGATTGGTTTTGGACTATCTCTTAGCTGCTGAAAGAGGCTTATGTGTGAATGTTATTTACATACCCTCCTTCTAGGACTTCTAGAAATCTTTTACTATACCATGTTGATTCATATTGTTTGTTATATCATTATTTGCATTTGCAAGTCATGTTTGTTACACCACATTGAGCCTGCACCCATTGCAGGGGAGAGTCATCACTACTAGCCTGTCCTTTATTGCTATGTGCTTGTGTAATACCTCCCATGCTGTTTCTAGTAAGACCTTTCAGCCCAGAAACCCGCTAACAATATATGACTTGACTCCCCATTTCCCTTTGGTGTTTTTCATCTCTCTTCCTGAGAAATCAGGGGTATGTGTGATCACCCCCTTTTTGGTGTTTTCACCCTCTTTCCTGAGAAGTCAGGGAGGGCGTGATCACCTGTGTCCTAAAACAAAAGAAAGCAGGAAATGTAGAGCAGGAGATTCAGATGAAACTCTGAATCAGACAAGAGAGCGATTAAAGCTACCTATTTGATGTGAGACAATGGCTATATTAGCATATATTTGTATAATGGGTCTCCTCACTATTGATGCTTGCTGAATGTTTGGCAGTGAGATAATCATAGGCAAGGATTGGAGTGAAGATAGAAAGAGTCAGAAGCACTTGGCGGCAGGATGAGGAGGAGAGAGGCTGGTGACTCAGGACTCCAGAATTCAGGAGAGATCTTTTTGGCAAGCCTTGTGGTAACTTGCCTGCCTCCTTCACTTCTCCCCCTAAAGACCAAGGACTTGGATTTATCCTGACTCTGGCTGACCCTGAAGTGCTCCAGGGAGCTAGCCTGTACTTTACAACAGATGAACAGCATTTCTATGTATTACCGACAAAGCCCAACAGCAGGAGATAGAAAAATCCCATTCAAAATAAAATATTTGAGTGTCTGCCTGCCAAGACAAACCCAGGAATTATATAAACACAATTGCAAAACACTTCTCATACAAATAAAATCAGATTTACACAATTGGAAAAATATCATTTCCTCATGGATGAATTAATATAATAAAAATGACAACTCTGCCTAAATTGGTCTATTTGTTTAGTGCCATACCAATCAAACTACCAAAATATTATTTTACAGAACTAGGAAAAATAATAGTCAAATTCATCTGAAAGAACAAAAGATTAAGAATATCAAGGGAATTAATGAACAAAAAAACTACAAAGGATGGTGGCTTAGCAGTTTCAGGTCAAAAACTATATTATAAAGCAGTATCATCAAAACTATTGGGTACTGGCTAAGAAATAGAGTAGTGGACCAGTGGAATTGATTAGATACACATAACACAATAATCAAGACCTATAGCAATCTAGTATTTGATAAACTCCCCAAACTCCAGCTTCTGAAATAAGAATTCAGTATTTAATAAAAGTTGCAGGGAAAACTGTAAAATAATATGTCAGTAACTTGTCATAGAAAGTTGTCTATATCTCACACCCCATACCAAAATAAGATCAAATGAATACATGATTTGAGTATGAAGGATTATATCATAAACAAATTAGGAGAACAAGCGATAATTTGCCTCTCAGATCTTTGGTAAAGGAAATAATTTATGACCAAAAAAGAACTGGAGAACATTATGAGAGGTAAAATGGATATTAAATTAATGAGTTTTTACACAAATAAAAACAATAAAAACAAGATTAAAAGGGAAGTACAAAGCTGGGAAAACATTTTTACAGCCAGTATTTCTAATAAAGGTCTTATTTCTAAAATATATTTAAAAACTGTCAAATTTATAAAAATACAAGTCATTATCCAGTTTATAAACAGTCAAAGGATTGAATAGACAATTTTCAGGTGAAGAAATTAAAGCCATCTATAATCAGATGGAAAAAAAATCCTCTAAATCACTATTGATTAGAGAAATGTAAATTAAAACAACTCTGAGGTACTACCTCATACTTCTTAGATTGGCTAAAATAACAGAAAGATAATGAAATGTGGAAGAGGATGTGGGAAAAGTGGTACACTTATGCATTTTTTGGTAAAGTTGTGAAATCATCTAATCATTCTATAGAGCAATATGGAACTACACCCAAAGTGCTATAAAATTGTGCATACCCATTGATCCAACAGTGCCATTACTGGGTCTCTATCTCAAGGAATTCATAAAGTCGGACAAAGGACCCACATGTGCAAAAATATTTGTAGCAGATTTTTTTTTGTGGTAACAAAGAATTTGAAAATAAGTAAATGTCCAACAAATGGGGTATAGCTGGAACAAGTTTTGGAATTTGAAGGTAATGGAATATCATAGTTCTATTAAAAAATGATGAATAAGATGATTTTAGAAAGGCCTGGAAAGATTTATATGAATCAATGCTGAGTAAAACAAGTAGAACCAGGAATACATTGTATACAATAACAGCAAGAATATGTGATGATCAACAATGAGAACTTGATTGTTTTCAATGATTGAGTGATCTAAATCAATCCCAATAGACTTAGAACAGAAAATGCCATCTGCATCCAGAAAAAGAATTAAGGAGACTGGATGTTAACACATGCTATATTTACTACTTTTTTCTCTTTTTTTAAAATCTCTCCCATATTTTTTCCCCTTTTCTCTGATTTTTCTCTCTCAAAATGATTCATAAAGCAATGCATGTTAAAAATCAATCCATCAATTAATTAATTAAAAATAATAAAATTTTACGCCAATTTTCTTAATGACTATGGCTGCAAAAAAAATTGAACAAAATACTAACAAGGTAATTACCACAATATATCATTATACATTATAACCAGGTGGGATTTATACCAGGAAAGTAGGTTGATTCAACATTAGCAATCTATCAATATAATTGACCATGTCAATAATAAACAAAGAGAAATCATTATCTCAACAGACACAAAAAAGTTTTGATAAAATGGAGCATCTATTCCCATTAAACAGATCATTGGAATAAAGGAAGCTTTCCTTAAAACAATAATCAGTATTTATCTTAAACCATCAGCAAACATTATAGGTGATAGGAAAAAAATAGGAATCCTTCCTAATGAAATTTCAGTGAAGCAAGAATGCCCATTATACCCATTTTTATTAAATATTATACTGAAATATTAGAAAATAGACAAAAATGAAATCAATAAATTAAAATGGTTGATGAAATGAAACCATCACTCTGCAAAATGACATGATGAAACTTAGAGAATCCTAGAGAAGCAACTAAGAAATTATTTGAGATGATTAACAATTTTAGCATAATTGTAGAATATAAGATAAATCCACATAAATAATCAGAATTTTTTTATATTACCAACAAATTCCAGGAACATGAGATAGAAAGTTGTATTCCATTTAAAATAACTGTGAACAATATAAACAATAAAATAACAATATACAAACCCAGGAACTATATGAATGCAATGCAAAACATTTTTCTCACAAATGAATCAGATCTAAACATATGGAAAAGTGTAAGTTGCTCATAATAGGTAAAAAGGCAATAGAAAAAAAATTACAATCTGCTTATTTTGTTTATTCAAACCATCCAAAAATTATTTGATAGGTCAAAAAAAAAATAATAACTCTCTAGAAAATAAAGGTCAAGAATATCAAGGCAATTAATGGGGAAAATATAAAGGAAAGTAGCTTAGTAATACCAATTTAAAACTATATTATTTAGTAATTTATAATCATCAAAACTATCTGGAGATGCCTAAAAATAGACTTGTGGATCCATGAAATATATTAGATACACGAGACATAGCAATCAATCATCATAGTAAGCTAGTATTTAATAAACTAAAAGACCACAGCCTTTTTGATAAAAATTCACTATTTGGCAAAAATTGGGGGGGGGGGGGAATAGGACACAAAGTAGGTATAGACAAACATCTCACACTACATGAAAAGGTAGTGAAAATTGGTAGATAATTTAGGTCTGTACCTCAAGGTGATCCTAAAATAGGGAAAAAGATTTACATATACAAAAATATTTATAGTAATCTTCTTCATGATGGTAAAATATTATAAATTGAGGGTATGCTAATCAATTGGGAAATGGCTAAAGAAGCTCTGTTTTATAGGTATTTATTAAGATATTATGCAAATTTTAGAAAAGTCTTTCCAGGCTTTTAAGTGCTGATGTAAACTGAAATGAGTAGAACCAGAAGAACATTTAACAAAGTATCACAGAACACTGTATGATGATCAGTTATGAATGAATCAGCTCTTTTAAGCAACACAATGATCTAAGATAAGAAGAAAGGACTGAAGAAATAAAATGCTGTACACATCAAGATAAAGAACCGATGGACTGTGATTACAAATCAAAATATTTTTATTTTATTTACTTTTCTCTTTTTCATGTTTTCTCTCCTCTTTTGATCTGTTTCTTCTCATTACTGTGACTAATAATGGAAATGTGTTTTACATGATAGCACATTGCAAACTATATCAAATTGTCTACCATTTCCAAAGAGAAAAAGCGAGCGTGTGAGAAAAATTTGGAACTAAAACTCTACTAAAAATGAATGTTAAAAATTGTCTTGACTTGGAAGCATGGAAAAATAAAACACTATTATAAAAATATAATTGGCAGATATTTTATGAAATACATAAAATAAAATAAAACATAAATTATATTAATATGTGGCTTTCTAAGTCAATATGCAGTCCACCATAATCCTTATACGTGGTCTAAGCACCTCTGGTTCTCCTTCAATTTGACATCACTGGTACAACATGCTGCTTCTGAAAGAAACAGTTTACTTTTGTTTTTCAGCTCACAATAACTATTTTTTTTCTTATGAATGACACATTGATGGCTATATTTTAATCTGTCGGTCACCCATATGAAATTGATTCAAAGGTTAGCACTACAATTGAGATAGTATAAAAATATAAATTTATTGTTCAACAGATGCATGTGATGACTATGTTTTCTGGATGTTTCTAATTTGACTTTATGTACGATTGATGTGGTAAGATATGCAGCAAACTCAGGAGATAATTTAAGCTACAAATGACCTTTGAATAGCTGTGATGGTAAAAGTTCCTTTAATTTTATGTCACTTTTCTCATTTCTAAATTGCTAATTCAGACAATGTGCTTAGCTTGACATTCAATTTGTTGATCATGTTTATTAGAAGGAAAAAAAAAGAGAAGACTTCTAAGAACCATTGTATATTTCTTTCTTATTTGGTGACTGTCTCTCTAACACTATGCATAGACAAATGCTAAAATTATAATTTTAATGTCATCTAAAATTTTCATAATTATTATTAACTAGAACTAGCCCTGCAAAGTTTACAAAATATATTATATGAATTATCTCTTAAATTCTAAACATTATTAAGAAACAAAAAAGTTCAAAAATGTATAGACTACATGGAAAAATATCCTAGTTCTGCCTGTTGAAATTCAGGAGAATATAGCTATTCACTTTGCTAGGTGACAATCTTTCAATTATTTGAAATCCATTCAATTGAGCATAGGCCCTAGCCTATCTTCTTTTCTCTATGTAATTCAAGATATATTCATGTTATAAACTCCTGGCTCTTCATGGTCCTGTTATCTTTCTTCTGCTAGATGCTTTCTATCTTTCTTTTAGTAAAATGTTGTGCCCAGAATTGGAAGTAATAGATGGGGTTTGACTAAGAAAGAGAATAATTTTTCTTTCTAAAGACAACTTTCTTTATCTTCTTAATATAGCTTTGTATGTATAGGTTCCTAAAAATCATAATTTTAAAAATCTTATTAATGTTAAGTTATTTATATATTGCATCTGATATTCTGGCTTAATTAATTAACGGCTGCTATTAGAGGAACCTAATCATATAAATAATGACTTTCTCACTATAAATGAAACTAGTTATATCATTAGTCCTCCTTAAAAGGGCAAATAAAGTGCAGAAGATCTTTTATTGTTCATCAACAGGCAACTTGAAAAGAATAACTTTCTAAAATACTTTTTCATATTTTATTGTAGGATTGTGATAAAAAATTTAAAAGATAGTAAGAATAAGGAAATTTTATATGTTGATATTGACATCTGTTGTAGAAATTTTTTAAAAAGTATATATCTTCTACAAATTACTGAATAAGATTTTCCAAGTGAAAGAAATATGTAAAAATGATTTTTAAAAACAGTATATTCCTCAAATAGATTAGTCTTTATTATATTTTAAGCAAAACTCTCTAACATTATATTTTAAGCTAGAGTCAACAAACAGTATTAATATATGCTTTGTTATTCAGAGACTTTGAGAACAGTATAGCCTATTAAATTGACAATGGTATCTTGAAAGAAGTTTGTGAAAAAAAAAAAAGAGGCCAATTCTATAGATTATTCAGAATCCCCACATATATAACTCATTGATACTTAGTTCCCAAAAAAATTCAGATAGCCTTGAATATAACAAATAACATTATCACAGAATTGAAATGGATTATATTATAAGAGATGAGACATAGCTAATTATTGGTTTGGCAATACTATCTGAATAAAATATCTTTATGCAGTGAAATCATCAACTAGTGGTAACAGATTTTTCAAAAATTGAAAATTAGGGGAGGGAAGGAGAAAGGTGAAGAACAATTGCAACAATTTCAATTGATGCATTCAAATGAACCCTCAATGTTATGAAATATATAATGGAAAAACGAAAAGAAAATAACCATAATTACCTAAACTTTCTGCAAAAATGAAGCACTCTCCACAAAGTAGAACTCAAAAGATTCTACTAACAGCTTTGGCCAATAAGTACTTGTCAAGCCATGAGAAATAGCAGTGAAAGAAAACATTGGTTTATTTGTAAAATGTTGAAGGTGAGTTTAACAGATAATTATAAGGATAACCTTATAAAATTATAAAAAGCAATACAATTGAAAAGTCTACAGAATCTTCTTATGAGATGCAAATGAATCATTTCCCACGAGTATGCATAGATAAAATTCTTAGGAGGACAATCAGAAAAATGAGGAACTATCTCAGTGACTAATAAAATTGTTGCACTTGGAATCCCTTCCTCAACATCACAGATCCTATTATAATATAAGAAGAAATTGATATGGAATTTAGAGTATGTAGTGAAGAAAAGTTAAGTTTCGTAGAACAAGTATTCACAGAGTACGTTTATATTGAAATAAAGAAACATGAAAAAAAAATCAACATATCACTACACATGTACGCATATACATATGTATATAGACACATATGTATGTTATATATGTATATATGTGTAAATTTATATATGTTTAATATATATTTGTATATATGTATATATATATATATATAGAGAGAGAGAGAGAGAGAGAGAGAGACAGACAGAGAGACAGAGAGACAGAGAGAGATAGAGACAGAGACAGAAACACTCAAAGAGACAGAGATAAAGAAAAAGACAGAGAAACAGAGTGAGAGAATGAGAGAGGGCTACATACTCACACATATGTGTCTATCTTTGAGAAAGAAACTAAAATAATAGAAAAAATCATGAATGATAACATCACATGCAAAATAGGCATTCAAGAGATCATAAAAATGAACTCTGCCCTGTCTTTCTCATCCTTATAAAATTTTTATGAGAATCATCTAAAGTATAACAAGGTTATGCAGGATGAATAAATGAGAATGGAAAAGTTAAATTTTTGATAATTATTCTCTATAGAGGATTTTTTAATAGCCACACAGTTGACTGAAAGGTGCAAAGAATTTACTACTCTACAAGGTTTATTTTTTATCAATTGAAAAAAAAATTGACTTGGTAAAGCAAATGTAATCCTAAAGGCTTCTCTCCCACAAGGAATCTCTCACTCATACTTTTATGTCATATATGATTCCTGAAAAATTGCAATCACAGAGAACTATTCAATGACCTCAATAAAGCATAATAAATCAATAGTGTAAAGTATAATTTATCAAAGTATAAACTGAGAGATGATATTTATTATCATAGAAGATGATATTCAAAGCAATGTAATTTACAGTATAAATAGAGCATTGGCTCTAAATTAGAAACTGTGGGTTCAAATATTGACTCTGATACTTAATAGCTTGTCTTGGACAAGTTACTTCAATTCTCTGTGCACAAATTTCTTGATTTGTAAAATGACAGATTTGAACAATATGGTATCTGAGATCCCTTGTAATTGAAAGTCTATCATTCTATGATATAACTCACAAGAAATAGAAGTGTGTTAAAAATGGTGAGGCTTATTAGATATTCCATTTTGTGGTTATATCAAATGTGTCAATATGCAATTGATAGTCTGTAACTTGCTTTAATATGTCTATGTGTATGCTTGGGATAAAAAAAAATCAAGAGTGACCCATAAATGAAATGAAAGCATACAGAAACTAGGATTGCATTATTTTGAACTGCTCTCCATTTTCAGTTCAAAATTTCATCTTTAAAAAAAATTAATAATGAATAATGTGGAAAAAATTGAATAGGATAGAATACCTTAAGATTGCTGATTGTGTCCAGACATATAATGGATGAATAAAAACCATCATTTTTATGTTTTATAATGAACAATTTGGTTATGTCAACAAGTTTTATCATATGTATGTGATCAACTTCAGCATTAACTGAAATATAAAGATACAAAGAATCTTCAGCTTGGATAAAATTGCTTTGGGAGATCAGGAACAGGTCTATTTTAGTGAAAAAAAACCACATACATATGAATCAAGGATGAAATATTTGTGGTGTGGTTCTGGAAAAAAAAAGAAGTCTGAAATCAAAAGATAAACAGCAGCTGCTAGTATTTAAAATGAGAAAACAAATATTTGATGCACAGAATATGTGTGTATGTTCCTTCCATCAACACATGTGTGTACTTATCTATGTAAGTGTGTATGCATATGCATTTGTCAGACACAGCACATGAATAAATTCAAATTAGGATAATATCCTGACAAAGTTTATTTTCCTTTGTATTTTCCCATTATGATAGTTGAGAGCTCTGGGTGCTTATTTTTAAATTCCTTTTTTTTTTCATTCTCACCAGCTACCTATAACCATCAATAACATGATAAAAAATTATGCATCCATGAAATCAAGTTATTGTTGAAACTATACAATTATACAAATACATTTGTAAATTTTGCTTAACCTACAATTCATCTTAAATTTTTTACTGCCATTTTCTGTATCTAAATACTTGCCAAGTATTGTCATTTCTGCTTTTAACATTATTCTTATTTGTCTGGCTTGTCCTCTCTTTTCATATAACTATCACCCTACATCAGGCCCATGTCCACCAGGACAACTGTTTCAGCCATTATTTAATATCCCTGAATTCAGTTTCTTCTCTAATCATCCTTTATATATCTGACTCTGTCTTTTGCCCTATACCCACAAAACAAGGTCCATAGTATTCCATCTCCTCACTCCATATAATTACTTTTCTCCCCAATTGTTGAATGTCTTTATTTGTTTAAAAAAATACATATATGTATTTATATGTACACACACACAGACATATATATCCATTACTTAGTATGTCTCTCCCTGAACACTATTCAGCAAGTCATTCATTGTAACAACAACAACAAAAAAAAAAAAAAAAAAAAAGAAAGGAAAAAAAAAAAAGAAAAAAGTTTAGAAATTGGCCAATATATCAACTGTGTCTAAAGTAATATTCCATAACCACAGGTAGAGTAATTTGTATCCTGGAAGGGCAAAATGAAGACAGATCGTGAAGACTGAGGGTTTAGTCCTATACATAGGACTTTATATCTTCCCCTATAGGCAATGGGGACTCACTGGAACTTTCTGAGCAGAAGGTGGACATAACCAGATATCTAAGAAAAGCACAGATGTTTTTCTTCCCAATTTTGTAATTACTGTATAAATTGTTCTCTTAATTTTGTTTATTTAATTGGGCATCAGTTTATATGATTCTTTGTAATTTTCTCTGATTAGTTCCTTTTGGCATTTCTTATGATACAATAACATTGAATAATATTCAAAAATATATTCAAATTATGATTTGCTCTATATTTTTCTCCAATTGATGGGCAACTAGTTTGTTTCTAGTTCTTAGTTATGACAACAGGAATCTCTACAAATATTTGTGTACATATGCTTTCCTTAAGTTCATGCAATAATTTTTATTATCTTTACCTCTCTGATGAATATGAGGTTTGAGAACTGATGATGAGATGTATGTAGAGAGAGATGAGAAGTATGAGAGTTATATTAATGTGTACTTCTTTTAATAGTGAACTAGATATGGCAGAAACGAGGCATTGACCACACTTAACACCGTACATCAAGATAAGGTCAAAATGGGTTCATGACCTAGGCATAAAGAATGAGATTATAAATAAATTGGAAGAGCATAGGATAGTTTACCTCTTAGACCTATGGAAGAGGAAGGAACTTATGACCAAAGAAGAACTAGAGATCATTATTGACCACAAAATAGAAAATTTTGATTATATCAAATTGTAAAGTTTTTGTACAAACAAAACTAATGCAAACAAGATTAGAAGGGAAGCAATAAACTGGGAAAACATATTTACAGTCAAAGGTTCTGATAAAGGCCTCATTTCCAAAATATATAGAGAATTGACTCTAATTTATAAGAAATCAAGCCATTCTCCAATTGATAAATGGTCAAAGGATATGAACAGACAATTCTCAGATGAAGAAATTAAAACTATTTATAGATATATGAAAATATGCTCTAAATCATTATTAATCAGAGAAATGCAAATTAAGACAACTCTGAGATACCACTACACATCTGTCAGATTGGCTAGAATGACAGGGAAAGATAATGGGGAATGTTGGAGGGGATGTGGGAAAACAGGGACACTGATACATTGTTGGTGGAATTGTGAACACATCCAGCCATTCTGGAGAGCAGTTTGGAACTATGCTCAAAAAGTTATCAAACTGTACATACCCTTTGATCCAGCAGTGTTTCTACTGGGCTTATACCCCAAAGAGATACTAAAGAAGGGAAAGGGACCTGTATGTGCCAAATTGTTTGTGGCAGCCCTGTTTGTAGTGGCTAGAAGCTGGAAAATGAATGGATGCCCATCTTTTGGAGAATGGCTGAGTAAATTATGGTATATGAACATTATGGAATATTATTGTTCTGTAAGAAATGACCAGCAGGATGAATACAGAGAAGACTGGCGAGACTTACATGAACTGATGCTAAGTGAAATGAGCAGAACCAGGAGATCATCATATACCTCAACAACGATACTGTATGAGGATGTATTCTGATGGAAGTGGATCTCTTCGATAAAGAGATCTAATTCAGTTTCAATTGATCAAGGATGGACAGAAGCAGCTACACCCAAAGAAAGAACACTGGAAAATGAATATAAACTGCTTGCATTTTTGTTTTTCTTCTGAATTTATACCTTCTGAATCCAATTTAGTTCTGCACACATATGTTGTATCTAGGATATACTGTAACCTATTTAACATGTAAAGGACTGCTTGCCATCTAGGGGAGGGGGTGGAGAGAGGGAGGGGAAAAAATTGGAACAGAAGTGAGTGCATGGGATAATGTTGTAAAAAAATTACTCTGGCATGGGTTCTGTCAATAAAAAGTTATTTAATAAATAAATAAATAAACCTTAAAAAAATAGTGAACTAGATTTTTAAAAAATTATTGATAGCTTATAATTTGTCATTTAATAATTGCATATTTATATCCTTTGCTCATCTAATTAATTAATTAGGGGAAAGATGCACATTTTAATCAGTTTTCTATATATCTCATTTGATTATAATATGATATTTTGCATTTAGACTATGTATTTATTTTGGTCTAAACTCAATTTCTGCCAGACTTCTGTATAAAGATTTTACTTTTAATTTGATTATTGTGATAGGTTATTCAAGTTTAAGAAGATCATTGTTTAGATCATTTAAATAAAAACATTTCTGGATACCTAAAAGAGAATATTCTTTATCTATGTGTATATATACATACATATATATTCATTCCCCAATATATCTCTCCCTTGAACTCTATTCATTAAGCCATTCATAGTAACAAAAAAAAAAGAAAAGAAAAAAAAGAAAAAAAAGTTTAGAAGCTGTCCAGCATACCAACTGTATCTAATGTAATATTCTATAATCACAGGTAGGATAATTTGTATCATGTAAGGGCAGAATGAAGACTAGATTATTAATTAGTTAAATTAAATTAAGTAAATTTTAAAAATGAATAATTTTGAAGAAATATGATTTTTTTCAGCTTTATTTTTTTAATTTAAATTTTATTTTATTTAATAATAACTTTGTATTGACAGAATCCATGCCAGGATAATTTTTTACAACATTATCCCTTGCACTCGCTTATGTTTCATTTTTTCCCCTCCCTCCCTCCACCCCCACCCCCCAAGATGGCAAGCAGTCCTATATATGTTAAATATGGTGCAGTATATCCTAGATACAATACATATTTGCAGAACCGAACAGTTCTCCTGTTGCACAGGGAGAATTGGATTCAGAAGGTAAAAATAACTCGGGAAGAAAACCAAAAATGCAAATAGTTCACATTCGTTTCCCAGTGTTCCTTCTTTGGGTGTAGCTGTTTCTGTCCATCATTTATCCATTGAAACTCAGTTAGGTCTCTTTGTCATAGAAATCCACTTCCATCAGAATACATCCTCATACAATATCGTTGTCGAAGTGTATAATGATCTCCTGGTTCTGCTCATCTCACTTAGCATCAGTCCATGTAGGTCTCTCCAAGCCTCTCTGTATTCATCCTGCTGGTCATTCCTTACAGAGCAATAATATTCCATAACATTCATATACCACAATTTACCCAGCCATTCTCCAATTGATGGTCAGCTTTATTTTTAAGGAATTTCTTGGAATCCATCTTTTTTAAAGAATTGTGAATTCCCTCATTGTTTTCACTTTCCTTAATGATTTCATTTTTCTTTGTTTGTTTTTATTTTGCCTCAGGGAGGGATTTATTTTTTTTAACTCTAAAAGTGACATTTTGTTTTGCATTTCTCCCCATAGTGATGGTAAATACCTACTAGTTCTACAAAGTCTGGAAAAAATATACAGAATATACAGTGTAGTTAATGAATAAAAATAAGAAATAAAAGTGTGTGATGAGATTTTTTTGACAACAGAAATACAGACAATACTAAAACCTGAATAGAAATGACATAAATTTATGATCTTGGTCACAATTTTTGGAGTTTTATTGGTATCTCAGAATGTGTTCCATGTGTTCATTACCATTCACTGGTTTTTTAAAAAGTGGAATTGTTTGATAAGTCAACCTCATAGGAAAATTGGTATTGAAGTATGTGAGATCAAAACCAATTGAGGACTACAATGATAGCAACAGTACCTCAAGGCCAAAATGATTTGGCACCTTTGGAAAAAATAGACGGTAGTCAAATGCTTTTAAACCACTTTAACAATATATAAACCTGATCCAGGTCTTTTCAGCATTTAAACATAGTGCTCTCTGAGGACCTATTGCATAAAACCCAGCTTATCAATGTTTAACAGACTTGTACAATGTGGAATACAGGATTACAAACAAATAGAAACACAGAACGTATGCCACTGGTAGCTATTTTTTTTTAAATGACTTCTATATCAGGAACAAAAACAATAAAAACAAAGCAAGTTAAAAAAAAAAAAAAACCTAGACCTTCCATAAAAACTACATTATTCATTAGTTTCATCCTAAAAAAGAAAATGGCTGGCAGATGTAGAGAACAGACATAGAAACAGTCTATCATTACATAAAGCAAGCCAGCAATATTAAGTACTTTCATTGTTCTGGTTTAAATTTAAATTTATAGCATTTTACCAAGGGTTTTCTTAAACAAAGGGATTCTGACAATGCATCCATATAGTACAATGCACAAGATAACTCTTTGGAGCTTAAGAAGTTAGTTTGAAGAAAAGCTTGGACTACAGAGGAAAAGCTGATAATAGTTGCAGGAAATGTGGACAGGTTGAAAAAGTCTTGTGTATAAGCCCATCTCTTTCTATTATATTTCAACCTGACCAAAACCTGGAAATTTATTTTCTTCTTAATTATATAAAATGACTGCTTTTCTTCTCTAGGTCTGTTTTATCAAAAAAAAAAAAAAAAAGAAAGAAATCCTTTTTGATGGATGTAGGAAGAGACTTTTTAACAATGGAGATAAGGAGCCAAAAGTAGAAATATGAAATTATAAACAAGTGCCTTGCTTTTATAGATTTTTGTCGATACAGGTCAGGGATAATACATTTAGAACTTCAAGTAACTTTATTGGTTATCAAGTCAAATCATCTTATTTTACAGGTGAGGAAACTGAGTCACAGAACAATTTAATGACTTTCTCAGGATCTCAAGCATTGTTGTAGATCGCAACAATCAGATTAAAGCTCAGGCTTCTTGTTTCTTTAAATCTTCCATTTTATGTACTTTGCCCTTGTTTTAAAGTAGGGTGCTATATCAAAACATTTAAATTTTGTTTTATATTAAGATACCTAAATGCGGGTACCACTTTTGAAAATATAACACATATACTTTAAGCTTTCATAACAGTGATGATTTGTGATTTCAAGGGTATGGACCTGTATATATCTTACTATGTAATTTTAGTGAGATCTGAAGTTTGTCATGTGTTAATGGTTACACACAAAAGTGTCAGAAGCAGGATGTGAATAGGGATAAAACATTCAGTCCATTATACCAAAATCATTTAACTTTCTGTATTAATAAATTCAATATATTAAGGCATTTGAAGTAGGAATACATTTTTTCCTGAGGAAAACTACAGGAAATGCTGTCTTGTGAAGAAATTATGTACCTCAAATGTCTGCTTAGGTCTCAGTTTCTCTTGTTTTTTGTTGAATGTTTTCTTTTCAAAAAGAATTATTTGAATTTCCTGAAGTTAAAAAGGGTATTCTCTCTTCAATGATTTACCATATGCTCTGAAAATAAATTTAAAAAGTGAAGTTTCTTGACGTGCTTTTATAATTTTGTTCAAATTAATATCATTATTTATTGTATTATGCACACAAATTCTTCTGGAAAAATGTTCCTTAGAGAAACATATATAAATGTGTTCTATCTTCCATCTACCTGTTTTGAGTATTTCAATTCTTCTATAATCAATTATTTTATATTTAGTTGACAAATGTATTGGTTGAATGTGTGGGGAAAATAGGAGCCACAATCATTTTATATCCTGATGGACTAACAGTGTAGAAATCCCCTAAACACCTGGTGTCCTAGTAGGAAGTCTTCAACTGCTATAGAAAGAGAAATGGAATATAATAAACTATGTAACACATGACAAAGCAGTTGGTCCCATCCACTGTTGTAACTACTATTTGTTTTCCTTGAATAAAATACCTGAAATGTCATCTAAATGAATTCCCAATTGTCAGAGTATTTGGTCACATCCCCTTGAATATGGATTTATTTTAAAATAATTTTGATGCAACAATAGTTGCATCAAGAAATAAAGTAGATTGCTTTCTAAGGCATTAGTAATAAAGTAAAAAGTAATTTACTTCACTTTTGATGCAACTATTTTTTTCTTTTCTTTTTTTTTTCTGCCTCCATCTGCTTCAGTATAAGTGAAAATTTTTGTTGTTGCTGTCCAGTTGCTTCTGTAGTGCCTGACTCATCATGATCTTATTTGGTGTAGTCTTAGCAAAGATATTGAAATGGCTGGCCATTTCCTTTTCCAGTTCATTTTACAGATGAGTACTAAGTCAAATGCATCTAAATGCCCATCTAATAAGTGTTTGAGGCTGGATTTGAACTCACAAAAATGAGTGTCTTTTTGACTCCAACCACAGCACCCTATTCACTATGGCTCCTAGCTACCCCTAAGTGATATCTATTCCTAATTATGATCACTGGATCCAGTCAGAATAAGTTTAAACCTCTTATGCCTTACAGGCCTTCAAGTACTTCCAGACAAATGTAAACACCACACTCAAAGCCTTTTTAAATCCAGACTAAAGAGGCCTTTGAGTCTTTTTGAAACAATGGAGCAGGTATGAGAAGGAAGGAAGAGTTTTTATTATTGTTATCCATACCTGTATTGAGAAGGACATATAAGAATTAGCCAATCTCAAAAGTGTGATCTAAATTGCCTTTCTAGACATTTCACCTTGAAAAACTGTAGGGTTAATTTAGGTAAAAGTCAACCACATAATCCTTTACATTAATTTTTATTTTAATCTTTTACAAGGTATATTTTTTCATATTAATAGATTATATAGAATTTGTCTTTGGTGTTTATTAAAATGCACTTCAAAATAGCTCCTGAATTCATGTACTTATTCATACATGATAAACAGGGTGGGAAAGGGAAAGCTAAAGCAATTATGGAGCAAATATGACAGATTTCAAAAAAAATATTGTTCAATGGCTATGCTGGTAAAAACAATTAATTAGGGTTTTAGATTTTGAATTACTTAAAGATCATTTAATCTTGTCCTCAGCTTATGGAAGAGAAAACTCAAGTCCCAATAGGTTAAATTATTCATCCAAATTCACATTATGGTTAGCAGAAGAGGTGATATTTGAATTCATGTTGTATATGTCTCCATAGTCATTTCTCTTTTCAGTGTATCTCAATGATCAATGTTCAATGCATCTTCCATGAAAACTTGTGGAAAAATAAAAAAAAAGAGTTGAACAAGATAAAAAATGATGGAATAATTGAGATCTAAACTAGAGGAAAGAGTATCTAAGCACTAATATGAGGGCAGTTAAAATGAGATACACAAAGTTCCTTTTAAAACGAAGATTGGTTCTGGTCAAATAAATTGATTGCTACTTGCTCTAATATTTGTTATGTAAGTCTTCATCTGATGCTTTCACCTAAAAAATATGTAATATGTAGGATGAGAAATTAGTTCAAATTTCTAGAAGTATGGAAATCATTATATAGTACTATATTCAACTCAATGTTCTACATTAAGAACAATCCATTTCAACATGACTCTGTGATAATTATATAACACCCAACTTTCCAAAGAGTCTCCATAATTTTATTATTTTCTGACCTTACTTTGTGAGGAGTTTCTTTACATGATGAATCATGATAATTATGTCTCATGATGAATATTTTGCTTTCATTAAATGAGGTCTTTTCTGTCATGGAAACTGCTGAATAAAATTTGTAGCAGTGGTATCATTCTATTTTCTCCATTGACTTTATTTTATATTCTTCCAGCAGTTCTGTGATATGTTATCCCCAGTGGTACAGATTTTAAAGTTTAGGGAATTTGTGACTTTATAATATGTAGCATTTACATAACACTTTAGTTTTGAAAAATACATGCATGCTCTCATTTTATTTTCCATTATTATTCATATAACTGGTATTAGAGGTCCAATGATGACTCACTTCTTTTTAACTAAAATGCCAATGCTCTTTCCATTAAAACACATTTCTTTATATAATGACAGCATATCTAACAAAATCAAACATTATCATTATAGCTTGAATTCCATAAAACTTATCAAAATAGGAAATTATATCAAAGAACAGAAAGGATCAATGTTAAATCTGCATAAATTAAGTAAATTGAATAATGAGGAAAGAAAAGCTATGCCATTTCAGGAATCAGAATCTTAGAACCAATACCTTGAAATGATAATGTTTAACCTAAAATGTCAAGCAGGCAAGAAATAGTTCTTGTCATTTGAACAAGCTCAATCTGCTATGAAGAAAAGTGCAGATTTACTCTTACTTTGACATTTTTAACAATTTAAATTTTTTAGAAGTATGAATTGAATTACCAAACATTCACATGGTATAGAAAAACCATGGACATTTGATTTTTGCCTGACTCTAACTGAAAATATTAGTTACTTTTTTGATATTGAACAGATATAATCAATTACATCCACTTTATATGAAGTATAATCATAGTATTCCCTCCTTGAGCAAAAAGAGCCTAGCCATAATAGAGGAAACATGGACATTATGACAGTTTCAGGTGGAAAAATAAAAGAACAAATTTTACAGGAGATAGGTGGAAAAGAGAAAATGTAACAAATGAAACATCCTATGGAGAAAAGGCCAGTGACCAGGAAACTGGGACTGCTAATGATGTAAATGAAAAAAGTAGGGAAAGGAAGTCATGTTGGAATGGAAGATGAAGCTATAATTAGATATACTGGGTTTAGAAAAACAGCAGCATATCCAAACAAAGAAAATGTTATAGTAAGATTAGAATTCAGGAGGACAACCACAGTTGGGACATGAAAATTTGGGAGTTACTAGAATAGTCATTTCATTCTCTGAATGGAAGTATATAGAGAAAGCTAAGAACTTCAAGACTTGATTCCTATACTTAAGAAACAAGGTAAAAGTAAAGATTAGACTTCAAAATCATAATATAACCATTTAAATGACATTTTAACTTTTAATATTGATCAAGTTTGGAAGAATTACACAAACTAAATCATACTGTTCCTACCATAATTACATACATATGTATATACATATATATATATTTACATTGAGCTATGATTTTATTAAATTTGTCATAAGGGAACCCTCTACCATTGCAGAAAATTGACTATTTTTCTTTATATAATCTTAGAAACTGAACCAGTTCTGTATAACTAAGTTCAATTTTCTTTATTATTAACTGTATTCATAACATCTGATCCTTTGTCCCTCTCCTAATTGCTTTAGAAATAAATCTACTTTTTTCCTCCCACATAATATTCCTCACTATAGTATTTAGTGTCAAGAGACATGGTAAAATCAGTCGTCAGAAACATCATGCAGCTCATGATGTCAAGTGCAACAATAGTTACTAAGAATTCATAGATACAATTTACTACTTTTCTTTCCTTCTGCCAGTCATTGATTTTTATATATTTTCTTTGATGATTTCTTGAAAGATGTCGTGCAGGCTCTTTTTTTCAGATTTTCAGGAAGTCAAATAATTTTTAGATTGTCTTGCCTAAATCTATTTTTCAAGTTAGTTATTTTTCCAATGAATATTTTATATTTTCTTGTACTTTTTTTTCATTTTGGTTTTTTTTTTTTTGATTCTGATGATTTTGAATGTCTCATTGAGTCATTTGCATTTGTTCAATACTAATGAATTATTTTCTTCAGTTAGCTTTTTTTTAATGTCCTTTTGAATTTTGCCAATTGAACTTTTAAATGAGTTGCCTTGTTCATTGGATTGTCCCCCCCCCCCATTTTATCAATTCTATTTTTTAAGGACTTGTTCTCTTTTTCTATATTTTAGGAATATTTTTTAAGAAGTAGTTTTCTTCAATATGTTTTTTCCCCATTCTCACCAATTTCACACACACACACACACACACACACACACACACACACACACACACACACGGTGTTGTTGAGGCAATTGGAGTTAAATGACTTGCCCAGGTTCACACAGCTAGGAAATGTTAAGTGTCTGAGGCATATTTCAACTCAGGTCCTCTTGTTTTCAGGGCTGGTGCTCTATTCACTGTGCCAACTAGCTGCTCCAACCAATTATAATTTTTTTTTGAAAATAAAAAGTTTTAATTAAAATTTTTAAAAATTGTATCAAATATCTTAACAAACTAGAAGGAATGTATACTAGTCAATTACCAAGCCAGTAAATAGACAAAGGAAATTAACAAATGATTTTTTTTTAATTTTTATTTAATAATTACTTTATATTGACACTCGTTTCTGTTCCAATTTTTTTTTCCCTCCCTTCCTCCACCCCCTCCCCTAGATGGCAAGCAGTCCTTTATATGTTGGATATGTTGCAGTATATCCTAGATACAATATATGTTTGCAGAACCGAACAGTTCTGTTGTTGCATAGGGAGAATTGGATTCAGAAGGTATAAATAACCCGGGAAGAAAAACAAAAATGCAGATAGTTCACATTCGTTTCCCAGTGTTCTTTCTTTGGGTGTAGCTGCTTTTGTCCGTCATTTATCAATTGAAACTCAGATCTCTTTGTCAAAGAAATCCCCTTCCATCAAAATATGTCCTCATACAATATCGTTGTCGAAGTGTATAATGATCTCCTGGTTCTGCTCATTTCACTTAGCATCAGTTCATGTAAGTCTCGCCAGTCCTCTCTGTATTCATCCTGCTGGTCATTTCTTACAGAACAATAATATTCCATAACATTCATATACCATAATTTACCCAGCCATTCTCCAATTGATGGGCATCCATTCATTTTCCAGTTTCTAGCCACTACAAACAGGGCTGCTACAAACATTTTGGCACATACAGGTCCCTTTCCCTTCTTTAGTATTTCTTTGGGATATAAGCCCAATAGAAACACTGCTGGATCAAAGGGTATGCACAATTTGATAATTTTTTGGGCATAATTCCAGATTGCTCTCCAGAATGGTTGGATTCGTTCACAACTCCACCAACAATGCAATAGTGTCCCAGTTTTCCCGCATCCCCTCCAACATTCATCATTATTTTTTCCTGTCATCTTAGCCAATCTGACAGGTGTGTAGTGGTATCTCAGAGTTGTCTTAATTTGCATTTCTCTGATCAATAATGATTTGGAACACTCTTTCATATGAGTGGTAATAGTTTCAATTTCATCCTCTGAAAATTGTCTGTTCATATCCTTTGACCATTTATCAATTGGAGAATGGCTTGATTTCTTATAAATTTGCGTCAGTTCTCTATATATTTTGGAAATGAGGCCTTTATCAGGACCTTTAACTGTGAAAATGTTTTCCCAGTTTGTTGCTTCCCTTCTAATCTTGTTTGCATTAGTTTTATTTGTACAAAGGCTTTTTAATTTGATGTAATCGAAATTTTCTATTTTGTGATCAGTAATGGTCTCTAGTTCATCTTTGGTCACAAATTTCTTTCTCCTCCACAAGTCTGAGAGATAAACTATTCTATGTTCCTCTAATTTATTTATAATCTCGTTCTTTATGCCTAGGTCATGGACCCATTTTGATCTTATCTTGGTATATGGTGTTAAGTGTGGGTCCATGCCTAATTTCTGCCATACTAATTTCCAATTATCCCAGCAGTTTTTATCAAATATTGAATTCTTTTCCCAGAAGTTAGGGGCTTTGGGTTTGTCAAACACTAGATTGCTATAATTGACTATTCTGTCTTGTGAACCTAGCCTTTTCCACTGATCCACTAATCTATTTCTTAGCCAATACCAAATGGTTTTGGTGACTGCTGCTTTATAATATAATTTTAGATCAGGTACAGCTAGGCCACCTTCATTTGATTTTTTTTTCATTAATTCCCTTGAGATTCTCGACTTTTTATTGTTCCATATGAATTTTGTTGTTATTTTTTCTAGATCAATAAAATATTTTCTTGGAAGTCTGATTGGTATAGCACTAAATAAATAGATTAGTTTAGGGAGTATTGTCATCTTTATTATGTTCGCTCGGCCTATCCAAGAGCACTTAATGTTTTTCCAATTATTTAAGTCTGACTTTATTTGTGTGGAGACTTTTTTATAATTTTGCTCATATAATTCCTGACTTTCCTTTGGTAGATAGATTCCCAAATATTTTATGGTATCAACAGTTCAATTATAATTTTTGACAAATATAATATGTGTGTGTGTGTGTGTGTGTGTGTATGAAATTAAAAATATATATATATATCCACACACACACACATATATATATATTACATATATATTTAAATATGAACTAAAATTAAATATATATATATACTTATTTTTAGTTATACTTAATTTTAGTTCATATTTAAATAGTAAAGTTTTGAATAGAAGTTTGATATTTTGAAAGGTGCATTTAATCACAGGAACTTGCAAAAAGCAATGTAATGTAAAGGTTAGAAAAGCAATTTACTTCTTAATAAATGAAATATGTAGTGAAGTTAAGAGAACTGAGTTTGGAATCAGAGGATTTAAGTTTGAATTTGGACACTATGCTCTACAACCTTTGTGACCTTTGATAGATTGACATAAGCTCTCTGATGCTCCTGTATCTCAAAAATAAGGGTGTTAAACTAGCTTTAAGAATTCTTCTATATTAAAACTCTATAATTCTATCTAATAATTGACATTCCCCTTTTTCTTTGAAGAAGATAGCCTTCCTAATCCATAGACTTTGGTCATATATTTTAGTAATTACCCCAAAAGACATACATTACCTTCTTTTCACTAAAACTGCATTGTTACTAGGTAAAGGTTCCAAATTATCTCACTATTTTCCATGCCATAAAAGAATCTTTATTATCCCAAGGCGAAAGATGAGTGAATAACCCCACTCCCCAAAATTAATATGTTAAAATTATCATTAAAAATAAAATTATCTCCACCCTCCAGACTCCTCCTTCCCTAAGGCTGGTAGGATAAATCTAAAGGAAGAAGTATGGATTTTTAGCTTCTTTCTCAATCCTATTCTTTGGTTACCAAGATTTTCTCTGAATCCTAGCTGTAATAAAATATTTTAAAAAACACTTTTGCAGAATACAAAATAAACCCACATAAGTCTTCAGCATTCTTATATATCATTAACAAAATCCAACAGAGTTACAAAGAGAAATTCCATTTAAAGTAATTACTGAGAGTATAAAATATTTAGGAATCTATCTGCCAAGGGAAAATCAGAAACTTTATGAGCAAAACTACAAAACACTTTCCACACAAATTAAGTCTGATCTAACCAACTGGAAAACTAGTAAATGCTCTTGGATTGGGCGAGCAAATATAATAGAGATGACAATACTACCTAAACTAATCTATTTGCGCTATACCAGACTCCTAAAAAACTATTTTAATGACCTAGAAAAAATAACAACAAAGTTCATATGGAAAAACAAAAGGTCAAGAATTTCAAGGGAATTAATGAAAAAAATCAAATGAAGGTGGCCTAGTTGTACCAGATGTACACACCAGTGTAGACACACCTAACATTTTGATGAAAAAAAAAAAAAGCTCAATTTATAAAGCTATAAACAGAATAATATGTCAGACAGACACTGTGAATGAGTAAGCCCTAGAAGTACTCTCAGGTCACCTTGAGAGGGGCCTCTGAAGTTTGATAAGGGCACTTGAAGGGTATGAGCAATAGTAATTCTTCAAATTGTTCCATTTAACTTAGTTTTTCAGTTTTTTTTTTTAATTTTTTACCAAGACAGCAACATATAATCCACTAAACAGTGATTAAAAAAAAAAAAACAACAACAAATAAAAACTTGGAAAATCGTGAACAAAAATAGTGGGATAAGCAGGATTTACCTAACACACCTGTAAATATTTACTAACCAAAGTCACTAGAGTTCATAACAACTTATGATTAAATGTTACCAAAAACAACCATTGTAAAATGTATTTTCCTGTTCATTACATAAGATTAACTTTATCTTATAATTATGTAGGCACTAATAAGAAGTAACAGGTCTGAAAAATTCAGAAAAATATGGGAAGACTGGTAAGAGGAGACACAGATGAATAAAAACAGAGGCAAAAGAACAATATATAAAATAATTATAATGTAAATAAAGCAATAATAAGTGGCAATACTGTTGGAATCCTTACTAACTGCTAACTAATTAGAGTTGATCTAATCTTACAAGAAGATGTTTTGGGCAGAATCTGAAACAAGGTACTAAGTAGAACTAATTAATACAAGGCTTGTGTTCACACCTTTACTCATTGGAGTTCAATGAGTTCACACCTCCCTTGAAGCTCTTTGGGAGCATAAATAGAACTTCAATGGGCCAGTCAAGGAAGTTCTTCAGAGGAAGAAGCTACAAGTCAAGATTTCACCGGAATGACATGAAGAGCGGTGCTGGCTCTGGAGGCTGAAGAAAGCAGAGGCAGAAGCAAAGGACAAAGTGGCAAGAGTTCTTGGAACCAAGCAGAGAGATAGGCCTCTAAGCTAACCGGGCTATATTGGAGATAATAAAAGATCTGAACTTTTATCACCTGGGTGCGTTTTGAGAAGAAAAAGCTCACCACACAATACCATGTATAACTTTACTATCTTTGTCAACAAAACATACAACTATTTTTTCTGTTATTTGTTTTAAAAATATTTTATGTGCATTTTGATTTTTATAACATGATGATTAACCAATAATATCCCATAGAATTCTCCTGTACAATTTACATATTGATAAAATTTGCATTTTCATTCATGGTATTCTCATACTACCTTCTATATTCCTTACACATTTTCTGTGTTATGTTTTATATTGTAGCAACTATCATGGAAAGATCTATGCTTCTTTAATGTTAAAAACTGTCCTCATTCTTGAAAAGGTTGACAAAAATTCCAGTAAACTAGAAAATCTAATGTGCAAAACACCTTTAAAAAGCTATTTTGAACAGTGGTTTCAAACTCACATAGAAATTGGAGCCACTAAACCATGCATGTGGATTACCAAAGCCCCCATATTGTTTTTGGAAAATCATATATCAATATCATATATATATATATATATATATATATATATATATGATATTGATATATGATTTTCCAAAATATATACACACATATTTTTTCTTGTGTTTATATTTATTCTGTTAAATGTTTTATAATTGCATTTTAATCTAATTTAGGCCCACTCTTGGGAATACTGTATACTATAAAACTATAAAATAGGTATTTGACATTTTTAGTCTAGAAACTTCAAAGCAATAAACTTAACTTTAATAAGAAAATACTCTCCAAAAAACAAATGTGAAACAGTTTACTTAAATTCAAAATTAACATAAAAAGAAATCAGATCATCAACAACTAAGATGCTACTTGGAAAAAGAATAAAAAGTAAAGAAATATATTTCAATAGTTAACAGACATTAAAATAATCTTTTTCAGAAATGCATTATACATTATGAAATGTTTATATGGAAATTCATTTCCATGAGTTTTTAAAGGATTGTAAAATATGTTAAAATATACAAATTAGGTACATTTATATCTGTAGGCATGTATTTGCAGATGGATTTTTATGTCTTTTACATTTCAATTCAAAAAGAGAAGATAGTGCTTTAGAAGAGAGAATGGTAACTTTTAACCATTCCAATATAAGTAGTATCCAGTAATCCAGGACCCAGTATCCAAGAAAACCATAAATCAGGTCAGGAAAAGTTGGAAATAACTAAAGCAATGAAAAAACATCACCACAACAAATGGTAATTTTAGTTGTTAATATTTTCTTCTCTGTCAAATGTCACAGTAGGAAACAGTTTAGTTAAATAGGCTTTGATGTTTTCAATGAGAATGGCTTTGGCTATCCATTATTTCCTCTAAAAAAAACTTAAATATTACATAGAGAATTGAACAATATGAGAAATATTGAGCAAAATTGCTAATTACAGTATTACTGATCAAAATTACTAATAACAGTATTATTACTAATCACAGTCATTTCGTTCAAGTCCATTTCTGACATTCAATCATTCATTTTCACAAACAAGTATTATTTTATTTCAGAAAACTTTGACAGATTCCATGGAATTATTAATATAGACACTCTTTAGCACCCAGATCATCTAAGTTCAAGTGGAAATACTATTTTGAGGCATTGGTTAATGCATTATTTCATGTGTATGTATGAATATGCAGGCATTTCCTATGTGGACACATGGAAAGATAATAAAAATAAGCAAAGGAAGAAAAGAAATCACCCTTATTCTCACATTATCCATTATTTTAGATTCAAAATTTGCTATGATGTGGTCAGTGCCACTCCTCAGAAGCCAATAGATGGCATTCTTGTACCAGGCAACTCTGCCCTTTGTTCAAGAGATTAGGCAAGTTTTCCTGCAATTATTCCAATCCTTTTGTAAATTTCTCCAATATCTTTATGCAAGCCATTTGAAAAGACATTTACTGGGTAATCTTGGACTTAGCTTATACTATTTTAACTTCATTTTGCACTCAAAAAAAGAATAAAAAACTATTTCTTTCCAATTATGTAAAAGTCCTATGATCAGTTCCATCAAACTTTAATTTGTCTTAACTTTTCAAAATATCCTTTACTTTTTATTTAAAGTCAAAGTGGAACTGAACATCTATCTATATTATAAGCACATGTATATATGCTGACATGCAAATATCATACAATTTAAAGGAAAATCCTATTATAGTCATAAATATTGATGTTAAAAGAGATTATAATACATAGCTTGCAAAACCTCTACTTTATAGCTCAATGCCTTTTAAAAATAGTGAAAAAACTGTTTCTGTATATTCAAAGATAACTTTTTTTTAGTAATAAATGCATGAGTCTAGCTATGATTTGTGTGTGTATGTGTGTGTGTGCATTTTTAAAACAAAAAATAATATGTGATTTTTTTTCCCAATGGAAGCCATCATCAGAATCAAGATTAAAAAACCTTCAAAAAATACTAAAGTAAGCTTTTAAACATCAGTGGCATGTCAGTTAATTTTACTCCAGAATAAGGTTTCTTTTCTTTCTATATGAATTTTTCATGAAAACTCACTTTACAACATACACTGACTTTCTGCCTATCTTTGTATGCATACATATATAATTATGTGTGTGTGTGTGTGTGTGTGTAAACACATACATATATATAATGCATATATATAATTATATATATATGTCTACACATAGACATATATGTGCAAATATGCATAGATAATACATATACATACAAACAACTTATTGTTAATTTTCTAGGACAAGAACAAGAAGTATAAATGAAATATACACGGTGTTTTCATTGAACAATGTCTACTTCCTCCTAAAGTACATCTTTTAGTGTAATAATAAAGAAGATATTGTGGGTCATTTTTGCAGAGTTCTTGTCATTAAGCACTAAAATATATCTCAAAGTAAGTTAAAAAACTCAGAGAATAAGAAAGAGAAATAAAACAAGACAATCATATAAACTTGTAAATAATTGAGAAGAATAAACTGTGGTCAAAATTGATTTAAGTATATTTCAAGAAGGTCGCTGGGGATGACATGCAGCATTTAGTTTATTTGAATAAGGGGATATTTATTAGATATTATTGGATGGAAAATATAAAAACAAACAAAAATAAACAATAGGATTATCTATTGTCTAGATAATAAAGTCCATCTGATCCATGAAGAAGCAAATATTGTTCCTCATTTATTGGGGGGAATGGACTCAGGGAAAAGATTTTTCATAGAACCCTCAGAAAATACAGTTAAAACAAAAGGATACTAATAGTCCAAGTATTGTCATATTCAAATACAAAGTCTGCATTTCTTTCCTTCTTTCTTTTTTACATTTAAAAGCATCCTCTTTTTGGAAAAAATATAAAAATTGTCACATTGGATATTTTCCAACATGTATAATACCAAAGCAATGCTCTTATCATAATTATTCAATGTCTATAATATGGAGGTCCATGCCCACAGATAAAACAATTAAATCAAATTTGATTTTTAAAAAATATCCTTCCATAGAAGCATATTTTAATTAATAACATAATGTTAACCACTGCAACACAGAAATTATTATAAACCATTGATACTGCCATTAATTCCTACATTTGTAATTATTCAAGAAATTATCATAAATAACAGAATAGTAAAAATATATGAAAACATAAATTTATTTAGTGGAAAGAGCATGTTATTTATAGTAAAATGTGAAGGATTGAAGTACCATCTACTATTTGGAAAAAATCAAAGAATTACTTTGGATCTCAGTTTCCTCATGTATAATTCAAGAGGGTTAAAATAGAAGATTCTTAAAATCTTTCCAAATTTAAGTCCTGTGATCTTATGCAGTTTGATGCCTTTTTCAAAAAAAAAAAAAAAAGAATAAAGGAAAAGAAAAAAACACATTCAAATTAGATTGTACAGTGGAATGTAAATATACCATAATTTTAGTGTGCAATGGGGCAACACTGATAGTAGTAGCAAATTAACTTATAAATACTGGCTCTTTGAAAGTAACTATATTTTGAAAAAAGTATTTTAAACCTGAACAGCATTTGTATGTAGCTCTTCATAGTCTTCTTACAAAAGTATAAACATCAGGAAGTTTTTAAATAACAAAATAAACAATAAAAATTGTTAAGGGAACCTGCCTCATAGTTTTGGAGCTGTCAGAGACTTAAAGGAAATCTCAGGGTTTACAAGATAGGGAAAGCATCAGTGCTAATCATGTACTTGTACATATTTTATCAGACTCACCCAACCCTGGAATGTATCTCTAACAATGATAGCAAGTCCTGGGTTATCCATTATTGTGTTTTATTTCTAACAAATAAATTTTTAAAAAATCAAAGATGAATTTCAAACATTATGTTCTTGTTCATGAATTTATCTTCCACTAATTTAGCCTTCTCCTAAAATTATTTTATCCTTACAATGCTTACTCTAATATATCCCTTCTCTATGTAGATGACAACTATAAACATTTAAAAGCCTCCCATAGTTAAGACTCTGTGCTAATATCAGGGAATACAAGTATAAAAATAAAGTCATTTCTAAAATCAAGGAATTTATAATCTACTGCAGTTGGAGAGGAAGTGAGAAGGTACAATTTAAAAATATAAAAACAAGATATCTACAAGCAAAATAATTTTAAAACAGGAGAGACAGGAACAGCTAAGGAGACAATGAGGGGGGAAGGATGGTGCTGATAAAGATATTAGAATGCAGGAAATGGTTCTTTAGAAGAAACTTGAAGGAAGTTGGGGATTAGAAAAAAAGTGTCCATGAGGAAGAAGCCCTTGCTAACACAAGCATGGGAAAGAGGGTAAACAAAGACACAGAGATGGAAGATGGGATGTCATACATGAAGAACAAAAAATGGGCCAGATTGGTTGGAACATAGAATGTGCAAAGCAGATGATGTACAATAAACCTAGAAAGGTCAGTTCTAGGCAGACTATGAAGGGCTTTAAATAACAAATAGCATTGTATTTTGAATCCCC
Source organism: Antechinus flavipes (assembly GCF_016432865.1). Classification (NCBI taxonomy): domain Eukaryota; kingdom Metazoa; phylum Chordata; class Mammalia; order Dasyuromorphia; family Dasyuridae; genus Antechinus; species Antechinus flavipes. The sequence goes on from NC_067400.1 coordinate 275,564,045, forward strand.
CAATGCACTTGTTACATAAGTCTGTTAATTCTATTTGTCCAGGTTTCAGACATTGAACCCAAATAGACTGGAAGTTCTATAATAGCAGGGATTATGTTTTATCTAAACTTTGTAACTTCTCCAGTACTCTTCTGTTGGCAAAGTACTCTATACAAAGTAGGCATGTGGTAATTCAATCAATAAATCAGTCAATAAATATGAATTTATTGAGTATCTACTAAGTGTTAAGCATTCTGCTAGTCCATATGGATCAGAGAAAAAAACAAAGAACAAAGAAAAAAGGAATAAAAAGTTAAGGAATGAGGCCAAATGATCTTCATAGTTTCTTTTATCATTAATTTGATAATACAAATAACCATCAGAAAAGGAATATATATATACTTATATAATACATATTTATGAATACACAGATACACATTCAGTTAGTTAAGTATGCAGTGAAGACCTTATTTATATGTGATAAATATTATGCCAGATACAAATGAAAGTGGAAAAAATGAAGATGCCCTTAAGGAGTTTATATCTTAATTTTGACCTTAGAATAATAATAAAAAAAAAGTTCAGGTAATATTATCAGGATACCAATCAGTTGTGCACATACTTCAATAGTTTTTGTTCAAGCTAAAACATTTGTATGTCAAGGGAAATAATGGGTAGAGAGGAGATGTCAACAGATAGAATTATTAAATTAATGATTGGTTGAATATGCCTAACTATGAATCAGATTCTCCTTCCCAAAACAGAAATTTATTATTATCAAAATCTAGGAATGTAAAAATGTATATATAAAAAGGAACACAAAGAACATTTTATGCCATTTATATAAACAAGGAAACAAATCATCTTCATGATAAACCAGTCATATTATCTAGTGTAAGGGAAGAACTATAAAAATAAATATTTCAAGTCAAGATGTAGTTTTTTTAAATACTTCAAGTCATTGCCTACAGAAATTCTAAGGATGTCCTTCACTTCTTTCTGAAAGTACTCTTTCTGAAAAAGAATTCCACCCATTTCTGATGAATGAGAATATATTAAAAATATGAAAATTATTTGAACCCTGATATTTTCAGAGACCAAATGACATCACTATCCAAGAACTTGAAGATAAGTCTGGCCTGATTTTTTTCAGATACAACCTTTTCCAAGTTCTGGAAAACACTGAATTATGACAAGCTCTCCTCTCCTGAGATCAACAGAAGTACTGCTGAATTCAAAGGGCATGATATATTCAAAGAGGTTTCTTTAAAGTAATATTCAATATTTCATCATCATATTCAAGTGATTTAGGGATTTTATTTCCACTTCCTTAGTAATGAATGCTGAACTATATTAAGAAATTATTTTATAATATACTTTTCAAAGACAATCTCAGGAAACATTAGTGTCTTTGTTTTGCTTTTCTGTAAAATTCTTTACTTCTTCTGATCTTCAAACTTAGGACAAAGACTAACCATCATACCGTGATACTCTTCACCTTGAAATACAAAAAAGAACAATTCTCTACCTTAGAATTGAGGTGATTAACTTAAAGAGTGTGAGGTGGAGCTTTGTCTGCTTGAGTTCCTTCTCTGATTTACTTAGATAATTGCTTCAATATTTTGTTTTGTATGATAACTATGGAAATATGTATAGAAGAATTGCACATGTTTAACATATATTACTTGCTTTCTGGGGGGGGGAGACGGAGGGAGGGAAACAATTTTGGAACACAAAGTTTTGGAAGGGTGAGTACTGAAAATTATCTATTCATATGTTTTGAAAATAAAAGCTTTAATAAAAAAAATCTGCTTTGCTTTTACTTGTAGGTGTGTGCCTATATAAGAAAGAATACATAGTTTAAAAGCATGAAGATTTCCAGATATGAATACTGTAAATTAGAAGAGGAAGAAAAGGAAGAGGAGGATGAGGGGGAGAAAGAGAGACAGACAGAAATAGAGACAGAGAGACACATGAGAGACAGAGGAAGAGACACATAGAGAGATCAAGGGAGAGATAGGAGAGGAAGAGGTTGAAAAGGAGAGAGGGAAGCCAGAGAAGAAGAGGGGTAGAGGAAATGGAGAAAGAGGGCAGAGAGGGAGGGGAAGAGGAGATTGAGATGGAGAGGAAAAGGAAGGGGATTAGGGAGGAAGGGAGAGAGAAGGGGGGGAGGCAGAGAGAGGGAGGGAAAGAGAGGAGGAAATAGGGCGGAGGGATGGAGGGAAGGATAGGGAGGAAGGGAAGGATAGGGGGGGGGGGAAGGGAGAGGAAGAAAAGTATGTTCATTCCATTATATTATACTTCAAGGAAGAGGGGACCCATTACTTTGTGAAGCAGCTAGTCTATTACTGACCAACTCCAATAATTATAAAATTCTTCCTAATAGTAAGCCAAAATTTGTTTTATGTAATTGCAGTTAATTATAATTCTGCCTTTTCTATCAGTACATGTAAGTTTAATGTTCTCTTCCAAACAACAGCTACCATATCTTCTCTGAGTCCTCTCTCTAGCCTAAACATCCATGCTCCCCATAATTTTCTTTATTATAAAATCTATTGCAGAAGGACTCTTGGAAGACAGTGGAGTAGATTGAAGAAATCAAGCTCTCCTGATTTCCCCCACAAATAGAACAAATTTGCACCTCAGGATGAGCTAGACTGGTGAAAAATCAAGAAGATTTGGGGCAGAACAAGTATCCTCCAGATATAACCTGAGAAGATCTGAAAAAAAGACCCTGAGAGAGGGATTAACCTATTTGAAGTGCAAACACTTCAGATTATCTCTGTAGAAAATCCAAGTGTGGACCCCTCAGGCTAGCTGGGTATAGCTGGAGCTACTGCTGGAACTACAGAGACTTTTACCTCCCCAACAACTGTTTGTGGAACTGGGGGTCTGAATCTGGGAAGACTGGGTGAGCTTTACCTGATTAGGAATGCCAGGCCCAGCTGTGTTGCTGATTAGGAATGTCAGGTCCAGCTGTACTGTTGAGACATAGCCCCAGTGGAGAAGGAGCCAGCACCTGGTGAGTGCAGAGGCTGTGCGGCAGGATTGCTGCTGACTGCTGGCACTTGCAGGAAGGTGGAGCTCTTGGTTTGGGGTTTTCTGGTCAGAGGGGAAAGCTGAAGGGAAACTTGAGGTGCCATCCCCTCCCACCATTTAAAAAAAATTATTTTATTTGAAAAAAAAAACAGAATAAGAAAAAATATATCTTTTCTTAACTGCACCTTGCTTGAGCATAATGGGTGTATGTGTGTGGGGGGGTGGATTAGAATCAAATAAAAAGAATCCAATAAATAAGAGCAGCAGAGAATCAAAGAACAATTTTCAAGGAAATAAAGAAAAAAATGGACATTCATGAAAGTCATTTTTTCTACTAATATATGTATGTGTATATACACACACATACCCCACATATATATACTTCCTTGATCTGGTAATTTGTTATTATAGATTTTGAATTCTCCCTGATATTCTGCTGGACACATGAAAATGTTCTCTTTTGCTTTATTTTATTTTGTATTCCTTCTCTGTTTTTCGTTTTTCTTTTTTTTTTTTAAATAAAATATTTTTTTAAAATAACAATAAAGTAAAATCTATTATAAAGACCTTAAAGTCCTGTTTATTTTGTATGTGTGATATACTAGAAAACAACAACAACAACAATGAAAACCCACTGAATCTGAAATCAGAGATTTTGGATTCTAATGATGACTTTACTATTTACTACTGTCTTGTGTTGAATAAGTCTATTCTTTTCACCACAAAAGACCTTGCTACACTTATTTTCAAAATAAGGAGAATATATATTCATGCAAGCTCTCTAGTTAAGTGGCAAACTAATATAGGGGAAAGACTAGAACAGTTATAGGAAGATCTAGATTAAATCGCAGGTTGGCTAATTAACATTCATGTGACCTTGGAGAAGTAACTTCTCTCTTCAGGCTTCAATTTCCTCATCTGTAAAATGAAGAGATTGTATAAGATGCCCTTTCAGATTCTTTGCTATTCCAGAGCTTTGATGCTATGATCTTATGACCTACATTGATTCCTTAATAAAGGAAAAAAAAAAACAAAGAAATAAAATATTAAATTTGTGGTACAATGACCTGTATTTGAATCCCATCTCTACAATTATCACATGTGGTCTCAATAGACTTTCTCATTCCACTTATCTCACTTATCTTTAAAATGGAGTGAGACTACATAAGCACTAAAGTTCTTTCTAGTTTGAATTTTAAGATCTTATGTTTTCTTCCAGACAGATATCTAGAAATGGACAAAATGTTCCAAACTTTGTTCAATGTAATGAGTTGTATAGCTGGACCCAGAGAAGGTCAGTTTAATTATTTTCTCTTACACTTATAACCTGAGTGACCTGGGACATAACGTTATTTGCTTGAACTTTGGTTTTCTCATCTGTAAAAAAGAAGTGCTTGGATTAGAAAACTTCTGAGGTCTCTCCCACTAATAAATCTAAATTAGTGCAATTAGCTGGTACAGTAGAGAAAGTGCTGGGTCTACAATTCAAACTCAGGAAGTTCTGCAATAGTCATGAAGTGACTCACACACTTACCAACTGTGTGATCCTGGGCAATCCATTTAACCTCTGTCTGCCTTTGTTTCATCTGTAAAATGTGGATAATAATAATAGCACCTACTTTCCAAAGAGTTGTTGTGGGATCTGATGTATAATATTATATGATGCATAACATTATATAATTAACTCTCATATACGATTGCAAGTGATATTTTAATTAAATAATTAAATTATGGTTTCAATTGAGAACAAATATATCTCCTTAAAAATCATCTATACAGTGAACATATTGTATAAAAAAAAGAAAGAAAGAAAAAGAAACTGTTGGTAATGTGATGCACCTTTAAGAAAAAAAAGTAATTTAACTAAGTAACTGTCTGGCTAGTCACATCTACTTTCTCATTGATAAAAAGCCAGTGTTATATTTGTCCCAACCATTTCTTTGTCCTAGTTTTTTGGTTCACAAATATATAATTTAATAAGAGAACTTGATTATCTTTTTTTCAACTTTTAGACTTCATTGTAGGTGTAGATAAAAAAGACAGAGAGAGAGAAAGAAAGGAAAAGAAAAGAAAGGTTAGTATTATCCTCATAGGGCTTGGGAAAGCAGAGACTGTAATGAAATGTGCAGTCATGCCCCAATTTCCATGCTCCCATGCTGAAGTCAGCACATAATAGCTCATACAGGAGAGAATGCTGAGATGCCAACCTGTCAAAGACTAAATCAGGGATTATCTCTGTGATGCTTCCATTCCTTTGAACAAGGCTCCCTTTGGTGGCTTTCGAAGCAGATGCTTTGCTGCCTATTCCCCAATATATAGGTCTGTCTGTCTCTTTGCCTCTAAAGACATACACACACTGCCAAGTGCTTGGAAGATTTGAGCAACACAACTCTCTGTTCTTGTGTATACTTTTCATCAATTCTTTCCTTCCACTAAAAATGCATTGGGTGCTTTTTTTTGCTTATCTCTTTTTAAACTGCCACCAAGAATTCTGAATAAAGAAACCACAAATGCCCCCTTTTCAGTCTATGAAATTGTGAACTGCAATTTTTCACTCTTGATCACTGTGGTGAAATCTCCCCATGCATGATGGGAATTAATACCTGTTGTTAAGAACACCTCTCTTAGCAGGAATATTTTCTTAAAAATAGTGAGGAAAAGAAAGAGAGACAGGCAGAGACAGAGAAACAGACAGAGACAAAAAGAATCATTAGATTAACTGAGGGTTAAGACATGATTTTTTTTCTATTACTTTATTTAATGGAACAACAGAATTATCTTGAAGGAAACCATTTATTTTTCATATAAATGGTTTTCTTTAAGATAATTGGATTTTATTTTTAGTATTGTGATGTATTTTGGAGGTGGAAAATATTTTTCTTATGAAGGAAAACGATTCCTGTTTTTCATATTTCAAACAAATTTTATTCAGGTTATATTACCCCTTTAAAAATTAATAAATTCTAAAAAGGATTTCTTGAAATCAATTTGTTATGAATATGTTCTTCTACAAAAAAAGTGATACATATGTATTTCAGCGTAAAAGAGAAGCAATCTTTCATATGTGAGCTTAACATTTTGAGGTAAAATGATTACTTAAATACGTGTTAAAGAAATTCTAATTCCATCTTTTCTATTAATTGCTTCAAAAATTATCTGAACTGATCTCTTTCTGGAAAAATCATCTTATTAATTACAAGTAATTTATGTCATTCCTGTTTCTCCTCAACATTCACATTCCAGCTTATGATATTTTTTCATTTTATATATATATATATATTTATAAAGCATATGAAAAATATCATAAAGTATGATAAAATATATCTATATACACACACATATATACATACTGTATATATATATATATATATATATATATATATATATACATATGTGTGTGTGCATATAAAGAAAGAAAGAAAGAAAGCCAGAGACAGAGCCAAAGTCAGAGATACAGAGAGACAGAAAGACTGAGAGAGACTGATTGTAGGACCCCTACTACTGATTTATATATATGGTAAACCCTGGGTATGGAACTTAGTCCATATATGTAGGCCTTTAACTCTTCCATAACTGCAAAGTCTTAGAAAGATGAAAGACATACTAAAAGATTAAGTGACTGAGCTGTAGATATTAAGCTCATTTTATATGAGATTTAACACACTGCTTCCCAGTATTATTAAGGCTAGATCTCTGTCAACTATTCTGAGCCATCTCCCTATTTTTATTTTACATTCTTTAGTTGTTTTATGTGTATACATTATGTGTGTACATTCATTTAATTGGAATTGATTATAGGGTGAGACTTTCAATTAGTTTTGCTTACTTATAGATTTAATATATGACTTGCCTCTATATAGAACGAGAACTTAATAAATGCATACTGACTGAATAATAAGAAAGAAGAATTTTTGAAATTTATTTAGCAGCCCCCAAAAATGCAGAATCTGAGTAAACAGAGATAGAATGGACCGACTTCTTCATGGTCAAAGGTTTTGATATAAGTTTGAATGTGCTAAATGTGTTATATCTCTTTTAGTCTTACCCTTCCTAGTCCCTGGAATTTTCATGATGCCAGCTTGACATATATTCATTCTTAATATAGAGAGGGAAATTAGTCTTAATTACTCAAAATATTTGTAATATTTTGCCCTCCCATTAATTTGTTTCCTATTATTGATCCTCATGATATTAGGGAAACAAGGTTTAAACCTCTAACTCAAGATAATACCCACAATCACCTCCAGACAAAACTTTCTTTATAATAGAATACAATCTTAAATTGTTTGTTTGTTTTTTTTATTTGTGAAACAATATGTTTCATTTTTATTATGAAACAATACATCTCATAGTATTGCATACTCAGTAGATATGCAATGAATTCCTGCTTAGAGAATAACTATATAAGTACAGAAAGATTTATGTTCAGTTTTCTAGACATGCATCAATTCAACTTTGACTTTTGTTATATTTTCTGATCATATGATCCAAATTAAATTTAATAGCTTTATTGAAGCAAAAAAGTTCATAATTAAATATTTAAAAGAATACTTTATTATATGTGCTGTATAAGATTGACGACCCATCAGGAGTTAGCACTATATTTTTTTTCAGGTGCAAAAGCAGTATACAGATATCATGTGATAAAAGATCTAAAAATTCATATTCTTTTGCTATTTCATATGACCTAGATCTTCTCTGAAGCACTTCAGATTCTTGATAGCAATGTAGCATGGAACAGATTACAAAATTTTTAATACAGCACTCATGATTGAATGAAGCCAAATGTTGCCTCAGTTTTCTTGAGTTGAGTTATAAATGACAAATTAATGTAGAGAAATGTGGTGTTTTTCTTCTTTAAAACATAATAATGGTTCTTTCTGGGAGCAGGTTTCTTGGGGAGGTTTCCTGAAGGCAACCTTAGTTTCAATTAAAAGTAATAATCATCCAAATGCAGCCAGGTGCTAAAAGTTCAGATCTTTTATTGTCTCCAATATAGCCCAGTTAGTTTTTCTTAGAGGCCTATCTTTCTGCTTGGTTCTAAGAGCTCTTGCAGCTTTGTCCTTGGCTTCTGCCTCTGCTTTCTTCAGTCTCCAGGCAGCACCAAGGTAAAAGTTGTAATGAATCTTTCTTGCCTCAGAGAAAGGGCTTGTGGGCTTCCTCCCAGAATGCTCCTCTCCGACCCCTGGGAATGTTCCAAAGTTGTTGGGGGCTGGGATAGGGATTAGGATTTAGTAACCGCCAAAAGAGCACAGATTTGCTAAACTCAGGATTACCTTTTAAGAATGAAGCTATATCAGACATCCTGATTGGTGCTGTAAAAACCAAAAAGGCTATAAATACAATGTACTTCCTGGAGCACGCTCTCTTTGACCTGATGTAGCTGTGTAAGAATAAACTCCGTTTGACCTCTGGCAACTCGGCTCAGTGTTTAGTTCTTCCTCGGAAGCCGGTGACGACCGAAGACCCAGAAGATGGGTAAGTAGAGGGCAGATACTCGTGAAAGGAGTCACGTTACAAGTGGCGCCCGAACAGGGACAGAGGGTCCAGGGACTTTCACGAGCGCAGAGAGACTGCCTCGGCAGAAATTCTGCCTTCTCTGAGCTGCCTCTGCTGGGAGCAGGGATGATGGGGGGAAGTAGTAGTATTTCCCAAGTGTTGCCAGAAGAAAAAGCGGTGTTAACAAAACGCCTCTATAAATTATGTGCACAGAAAGGTTGCAAACTTCCCATAAAGACATGTCGGGAATTTATAGAGAAGATTTGGGACGTCTGCCCATGGGTCCAACACTCAGGCATAAAACTAGGAAAATGGCATCTAGTGGGTCAGCAAATGGCCGCATATGACCACACACACCCAGGGATCTTAAAACCAGAAGACTTTTCAATCTTTAGAATAGTAGATGCCGCTCTCAATCCGAAACCAATTGGCATGCCCCAGGATGAAACGACACAAGTCGGATTGTCTCTGGCTGCCTCGGATTCGGATGAAGAGGAAGTTCTATATACAGAAGAAAAGGCAAAAAACAAACACAGAGACCTATATCCCTGGGAGGATTTGAAAAGGACCACCAGAGTAGATTCTAATGAGGAGGAGGAAGACCGCCAGTCTACAAGACAGCGAACAAAACCGAAAGTAATGGGTAAGGATAGAAATCCAAAAGGGAGTGAGCGCCTTTTAGATCCTCCAATGGCCTCACAAAGACACACCTTCCCCATTCAAGTGTCCATGGCTCCTTACGAGCTGGACCTACCTCCTTACAACTTGCCCTTTCTTACTGCCCCGATAATTAATTACCCAAAGCGGTGAGACCCTTGAAGAATAAAAATTCTGAGACGGATGTTTTCTGGCACGCTGGAGGATATCCTCTGAGTATCTGTTATGTGTTATATGTTTGTTTAATGTTGTAACTGTGTAGTCTATGTGATGTGTGTTCTATGTTCTGTGTGATTTGTCTGTTTTATTGGTTGGAAAAATTTTTAAATGGAGCTCCATGTTTGTCTGTGTGTGTCTGTGTTAAAAGTTAGCAAACTTGTAAGAGATAAGGATTCAGCCTCTGTGTGCAGGCTTAGCAAGTATCAAGAAGCTTCAAGCAGTTGTAGAGATTATCACCAATCAGACGGCTGAGGCACTAGATCTTTTGGCTGACCAAGCTACTCAAACAAAATATTGTTTTACAACAGCCTTATGCTGGATTATTTGTTAGCTGAGGAAGGGGAAGTTTGTGTGAAACTAAATTTGTATATTTTGTTGTATAAAGATGTTGAAGAGATCTCAGTGTATAAATAAGAGGGGGGACTGAACGAGATAAAATGAGATCTCTCAAGACACTTGTGAAAATCGATGGTGGGACGCCCGATTCTCGCGAGAACGTAAATAAACTTTGCTTTGCTTCTAGAGATCTATCCAGTTGTTTTATTAATGGTTTCTGACCCACACAGTTTTGGGGGCTCGTTCCGGGATTACACTACTTGCGGTGAGTAGGTGAACACTTGGGGTGCTGGTGGGGTGGCGCCCTGCCCTGATTTAGGCAGCCCGCCAGCGTCCAAGGGCTTCTCCTTACTCCCCAAGGAAAGTGGGCCCGAAGTGGAGAAACTCAGAGCAAAGCAAAGGGAGAAACTCTGCGGTAAAAATCCCGACCGGTCGGTGGAGGACAGATATCAGTCAAGCAATTTGCTGCGCAGCAACCCAGAAAAGGTAAGCCCCTGTGAGGCCCTGAGTCTTAAACTCGGAGGGGTCTCTGGACAGGAGCCTGTGAGGCCTGGAGTCTTAAACTCAGGGTCTCTGGTCAGGTAGGCTTGGCTAGGCCTTCTAGGGTGACTGGAGTCAATTGGCGTGTTTGGGTGTTTTTGGAATTTAGATTCCGTCCAAATTCAATGGGTGTGGCCCAGTCCCAGCCAGCCCTCGTGGAGAGAAATGAGAAAAATGATCAGAGAATACAGGTAGATAGTCCCTTGGGAAACAAATTAAGTAATTGGAACAAACTGCCAAAATATAAAGGAAAAAGCAAGAAAAAGATGATAAGGTATTGCTGCTTTGTCTGGGGTGACAAAGACATTGGTGGAGGCACTATTTGGCCTAAATTTGGCTCCCTTGAAGATTGGGTGTGCCAAATACTGAATTTGTGTGTTAATAATAAAGAACCTGTTAATCCAGAGGAGGTTCTATATGCAGGACTATGGCTTTCCGGGGCTTCTATAATGTTGAGTAAGAGTCCAAGTGTAAAGGACAAGATGGAGGAAACTTTAAAGACCCAGCAATGGGACCCATTGTTATCTCTCCCTCCTCCATACTTATCCCCACCCCCAGAAGAAGCCATGGTTTTAGGAAAGGGGA